>NC_141904.1:84660593-84998702 GCF_057802395.1 Ceratotherium simum simum | reverse complement strand
CCAAGCCCAGTGGGATTTATAACTGAATTTTACAAAATTATCAAGGAACAGATAAGTTATATACTTAAAATATCCTAGAATATAGAAAAGGGCAGAAAGTTTTATTTTATAAAGCTAGCATAACTCAGCTATAAGATATAAAGAGACACTACAAAGAAAAACATTACTATAGACCGACTTGACTTATGAATACAGATGTAAAAATTAGAAATAAAAGATTACCAGTTGAATCCCATAGTATACGAGAAGAATAACAAACATGAACAAATAGGGTTTTTTCTAGCAGTGCTCAACATTAGAATACTTTGATTATCTTGATAGATATATTTCTTAAGGCTCAACAATCATTTCTGATATAAACTCACAGTAAGTGAGAAATAGAAATCAGCTTCCTTAACTTCTAAAAGAGCATTTAGCAGAAACCAATATCACTTATCAAAATTAAAGGTAAAACAAGAAGTTTCTCATTAAAGTCAGTAATAAAATGAGGACACCAACACTCACTGCTATTCCTCAACATTACTACGGAGTCCTAGCCAATCCTATAAGATAAGGAAAAGAAATAGAGATATAAATGTTGGTGAGGAATACTTATCAACCTACAAAATTCAAAAGTATCAAATGAAAAACTATTATAACTAAGAGACCTTAGAAAGACGGCCAGATAGAAGATAAACATTCAAAACTCACTATCTTTCCTATATCCCAGTAATAGTCAACAGGAAAATTTAGTGAGAGAAAATATTTTCAAAAGAAAAAAATCATTAAATACGTAAAAATAAACTAAATAAGACACATACAAGACCTATATAAAGAAAATACTACTGAAAGACAAAGGTGATCTAAATAACGTTAAGAGCTATATAATGCTTCTGGAACTAAGGATCAATATTATAAAGATATTAATCCCAGTTTATCTATAAATCCATTGTCATTTGAATTAAAACTGAGTAGGAATGCAGGAATGAACAACTGAAACAATGGAACAAAATAGAGAATCCATAGAGACGCAGGTACATAGGGGATTTAGTATTTGATATAGGTAGAAAAACGATGATTTGTATTATTGAATAAATGTCATTAAAACAAATGACTTCCCACTTTGTGGAAAAGAACTTAGATCTTTACTTCTCATCATATAACAAAAATAAATCCACGCTGATAAGGATCTAAACATAAAATCAAGAGTTCTATAAACCATAAGGAAAATACTGACATATTTAATAACATAAAATTTTAAAAACTTCTATATGGTTAAAGATACCGTAAGTAATTGAGAAAAATATTTGTATTGTATTATAGAAAAAAGGTTAATATCCATAAAAAAATAACTCTAAGTCAATAAAAGAAACATAACAAAGGACATGAATAGAAGAAATAAAATTCACAAGAGAGACACATTCACTAATTAAAGAAATGCAAATTAAAAAGCTCTGTTTCTGACGTGTTTCTAGGAGTACAGACTACTACATGTTTTTGGAAGGTAATTTAGTTTGGGGAAAAAATATCTGTCTATAAAAGACTGTACATTCTCTCTAACATAGTAATTCTGCTTCTAAGGCTTTTTTCCTAAAGAAATAATCCCATGGATATGTAAAGATATAACATTGTTCATTTCAACAGCATCTCTAAAGAAAAATATGTTGAAATTGATTAAATAAATTGAGGACATAGTTATACAACAAAAACTACATATACAGAAAATGGATTACATAGAAAGAGAGTCACAATTATTTTTCTATTAAGTTAAAAATAAAAACCTATTATAGACGGTATGCTATGATCCAATTTTTGTAAATATAAATAAACAAATAACAGCAAAGATAACAGATGTCTCTCCGTATTTGTAGATGCCTAGGAAAACTTCAGGGAAAGATGCTGCCTACTAATCTACGGAGTCTGCTTAATTCTGGGAAGTGGGACTTGGGATGGGAGTGGAGGGAGATTTTCTGTTTCTACCTAACAAAAGCATGTATTCCTTTTATAATTAAAAGGATACTGAGAAAAGAGAAAAGGAAGGGAGAGAAGAAGGGAAGAAGGGAAGAGGGAGAGAGGAGAGGGGGAATCTGGGAGGTGGAAGCATGCAGGTATAGTAAAATAAGAAGAGAAGCCACAGCTTCAAAGGAACATTCGCTCCCCACAAACTCACCATTAATGTCCGAGCTACATTACAACCCAAGGTACCGGCTCCAAGCAGCAGACACTTGACAGACACAACCTTGTCTAAGTCCAAAGTGGGGACCAATCTCCAACACATCAATTTGAGATTTAGATCCACTGATGACTCTGCTAACCTAGAAAATAAGAGAACTATTATTTATTAATTCAGTCAGTCACTCATTTATGCCTCATTCTTGTCCTTTTTAGATATAAAGTGGCTGTATGAGAAAACAAGAAACAAATACTAAGGAAATTGAGATCAAAGGGAAAATAAGATGGAGCTTGAGGGTAAATGGGGAGAAGAAAGGTTACCATACAGAACGCATGCCACTGTAGTCCTCTGTAATTGCTAGTGATAGGCCACAAATTTGATACTGAGCTCTTAGCAGCCAAGGTGAAAAGGGAAGGATGACCAGCTATAGGAGTCCAGGAACAAAAACACATCAGCTGCTTAAGAGGAAAGTTTTCCTAATACTGAAAACAGAGAAATTTCTTCCATGGCCCCTCAATAAAGGGTGCACTTAGATCCTCCCTTAAACACAATACTGGTTTCTGTGAAATATTTCTTATAATGTCCTTCAGTGTAGGCTAACAGGACAAAATTAAAGGGCAACGAATAAAGGACTAAAAGGTGCAGGTATACAGGTCTGCGAGTCTGAGCTTGAAGCAAGACAAAAATTTAGAATGTCTAGAAGAACAGATGAACTGTGTGCCCTTCAGGACAGCCATCATTAATATTAATTCTCACAACCGAACTTAAATTAAGAGTTAGGCAGCAAAGAGTGGAATAACACTGGTTTTCAATGTGAACGCCACCCCTGCACTGTGTTGGGCAAAGCAGTTGGCCTGACAGAACCTCGTGTGTGTCCTGGTTACAAAAAGCCCCCCTGGAGAAAACAGCTTCCACAATATACCTTTTAGGGTCCATACATTCACTGAGGTTCACCATCCTCGGTCCCATGCCTCCTTTCTGGTTCTTTTCCCATCCGACTGCTTTAGGACAATCTTAAGGCAAATAAAACAATAAGTTCAATGAAAGAGAGAATAATAAAAACAAATAAGTCAGGCAGCAAGCTTGCTTTTAAAAGGTTGACATTCACAATGCACGCACTGGTGAACTGCTAGTTCACTTCTATCTCAAAGAGGTTCATGGGTTCTGCCCCATCTTCCTCAGCCACTAGGAATCCTGTTAGCGACCAGCCGACCCAAGCACAGTCTTCCTGCAGAGGGGCTTCTGAAACAGCTCTCAACTCTGGCCTGAGTTGCCTCAACTTCTGCAGTTACTGGAAGTGGCTCAAAAAAAGATGATCATATTTGGGGTAGGTATAACCCTGCGGAGGCTCTCTACCTGAGGAAGATGAGGCAGTGTGACCCTTCAGCACACCTGCTGACATTCCCATCGGGATGTGAACCTCTACGTTCAGTACATCCCTTCTGTTCCTCATCCTTGCCATGCCTCTCTGCTCAGCCTCTCAACTCCGTCACTGTGCACCTACTGTGTGCAGATCAGTCCACAGGGACTGTCCCTCTGCTAAGCTGCCCTCTCCTTCAAGCTCACCCTCATCCACTCAGGCGTTCTCCTTCTCTGACTTAGCTCGTCTCTGCCGACCTCTTTTAACATCTGCTACGGGAGCCTCTGTAACTCCAAATCCAGCAGTCCTCAACGTGTGCCCTACGCCAAGCTCTGAGAGGATAAAGATCCCATGGCTAAGGAAGGCTTGGGAAACGCTTCTAGACCCATATCTATGTTCTATACCCACACCTACCACCACCCAAACGTGGCGATTCCCGTTGCACGTGAGGGAGGTCAAAGCTCTGAGAAGCCTGCAGTAATGAACCACTTTATTTGATTGGTTGTGTGTTTCCCAAACTGACCTGGCTGTCCCTATCTCCCTCCCTCATCCCGTAACACCAATTCAAATCTCACGGCACACATTTAGGAATATGCTGCTCTAGTCTATCGTTGCAAAATCCTCTTAAAAACCTCAATTGCTTTGTAGAATACTCCTGCTACCTCTTCACCTCACCAGGGAAACCTGGCCTTGTAAATCCTGCTCATGAGAGCCACCCACTCTCTTATACTCCCCACACTTCAGGACCTCGTTTACTCTTCCTTTCTCACTGAATCCCTGAAATTCACAAGAAAGCCTCAACTCCTTAGCAGAGATTTCACCCAGCCACAGCCTGCCCTTCCAGCATCCCCTCCAATGTCTGCTTAAGTAACAGTCTCTGAAGGAACAGAAACGCCCTGACTTAAGATTAAGATGTGCAAGACTACTGGGAGGAATTTTACATTTGTTTCTAATTGTACACTGGTGATCTTTGGCCATTCTCCTACTTTTAGATTTCTATCAACACCTCTATTTTCCTTTACTTGGGGACTTTTTAGCTTTTGACCTTTGTCTTTTAAAATAGTATTGCTCAACATAATTATGGGACCTAGAAGGTGTAGAAATTCCTTTACACAATCTTTTCTTTCTGGGATAGGATGACCAATGGGGAATCATGGGGCCAATTATCCTCTAAAGCTACTTGGGCCCCAATTTGGCTGGGGGCATCATTCACCTCAGGAAGCAAGAAAACAAATGGCCCCTCTCATTTTAACTCAGGCACTCTGGTGTGGTCCTATTTTTAATGTTAGAAAAATTAAAACTGACATAATAGATTTGAGTTCTTAAAGAGGTTAAGACTTCAAAATTCTTTTTCTGGGGAAAAAAGAGTTCAGACCTATTACTAATTAATATTTTGTTTGATTTCCTTGCTATTCTTACTTATTCTTACTTGCTTATTCTTCAAATAAAAAATGCTTCTCTAATATATAGCACAGAAACTTGACAAGAACTTCAGAACCAGTCTAGTACTGTAATTAAAAACTCCAGTCTATGCTTTCTCCTGTTACAGATAAGAAATCCTAAGACAAAAACAAAATATCATTTCAAATTAAAACATCTCAAACATTTTGTGTACTCAAAATGTTACAGCCATTTCTAAGAAAATTAGATATAATTTAAACTTACTACTAATAAAAAAAATACTATGTATGACAATAATATTTAATCTGTTAAATCTGCCTCCATATAAGCTACATCCATAAGACAGACCCTAAATTAATAAAATATTTTTAGGGAAAAATGAGGTCCTGTTTTCCCACAGTTGGGTAACCAGGAAGAGCATGTCAGGACAGAAATTAAAATGAGGGATCTCCCACTCCTGCAGCGTCTGCTGCCTCCTTCAGCCGGATGCTGGAATACTCTTTGTAGCAGCAATGGAGAGTGGGCCTGGCTGCACCATGAGGAGCAAAAGAAGATAAAGGATATCTAAAGTTATACTTCTTATAGCACTGCCATTGCAACTACAGGATGTCTTTGAAATACTAAAAAGTACTACCACACTAATACTTTCAGTTCACATTAGGTTACAGAATAACTCTTCATAAAGATTTATTTACTATAAAGTTTTATTTACAGCTAAGAGGGAAAACATTAATTTAAATGGAAAAAAAAAGAAAAGAAAATCTGATTTTCCTAAATTAAATAATCTACACTCAATATCAAGCATAAAGAAGATGTGTTGAAGGCATTATTGGACTATAGAAAACCTCTTTTTCAAATGGAAATGTACAGCATTTCCTGGTTTGCCAGCTTCACCAAGCATACCATTGGTAGCGTATCATTGGTAGCAGGGAATAAGAGTACTTCAGTGACTTTATCATAAAAATGGAAAGAAAACTACCTCCTCCATAGGGTGGTTGCCAGGATTAAGTGAGCAACGTATGGAGGGTAACTGGTAGACTACCAGGCATCGACCAGGCACACATTACTTGTTAGTTAACTCTCACCTCATTCCCCTAGAACCATCTTCAAGTTGTAGCTTAATAAAACAAAGGTATAGTATTTAAGTTACATCACGTGGAAGCTATTTTAGAATGTGCCAGAAGAGGGTGCTAAATCAAATGGAAATATCTAAAGACAGCACACAGGGAACAGATTCCTATGGCTCTCAACCGAGAAGTTATAGCTTTTCCTTTGCCTGACCAAGCAGTCCTCTGTCAATCTTTCTAAGAAGTCTAAGATATTTATCAGTGCTGTGGCAAAGAGTCACTGATAAAATGTCATCAGAGCCAAAGCTGAACCGTTTCGATTTCTATACTCTAGAAATGACATCTCAGAAGAGATTTTAACACCCCACCACACACACACTTTAAGGCACATGACCCATGGATTAAAGAAAGCAATGTGCCTTGGAACAATGCAGACGTTGTGAGGAGCAAATTAAATGATGTATGCGGAAGGACTCTGGAAAGCATGTAAGTGACAGAGATCTGAGGGATCATTTTGGAAAGAGTGCTGGGCTCTGGGTGAAACAGGAAATTAACATAAATTAGCATTTATTAAGCACCTATAATATGCCAGACATTGTGTTCTGTCTTTTACACCGGACACAGATTCCTCATAAGGGATACTCTATAAGGTGGGTATTATTATCTTTATTTTACTCACACTTGAGTATGTATTCTGTTTCTGTGATAGGTGTATAAATATATAAATAAATGTATGTACATATATTCATACATACACATATATACACACACACACATATATATCCTTATATATAAAATGTGTGTGAGCCCCAGTTTCCTCATCTATAAAACGGGGATAACAGCTGATGTCTACTGCACAGGATCAAATGTGGAAGGGGAAATGGGACTTTTGCTGGCTGGTCTACTGTACAGAAAATGGATCACACATAACTTTATGAAACAAATAAACATCTAAGCCCATTAATACTTCATTCTTCCTTTAAGAAGGGTCAGAAATAAAGATGTTGTGTTAATCAAAAACAAAAACTAGGGGGAAAAAAATCCACAAGATTGAAAAAACTGCCTGGAGGAAATTTCCTGAGGACAATCTTCGCCTTTGTTCCTGACTGAATAGCAGAGCCCCCTGTTCAAGGGAAGTGTTCGGTTGGCAAAGAGGTAGGAGTTATACTTTTCTCTCCCTTCTGTTCCCATTGTGAAGGGATGAAAGGAAAGTTAAACCTGATTTGGTTTCTGATAAATGATAATTATATGCATTCTCAAAGACTGGCAAGTTACCTGGGCTAAATGCCATTTCTGGAAGCTTCACTTCGAAGATGATGCTGTGGGCGACGTCTCTCACCCCCTGCATGGTGCGGTCCCGGAAGCAGAGGACTTCAACAGACTGAAAACGGCTACTCCTGTTGTCAGGCCCCGGATTTTTATTTATTGATTGATTATTATTTTTAAGAAAGGAAAAGAAAGGGCTCACATAAGAGCTTCAGCAAATCCAGTTGGAGAGAATTCAATTCATTGTAATCATGCCTCCCTGACACCCTCAGGGGGTGGCCTTAACCTCTGAGAGATTTGAATACATCCAAGTATGCTTCCTTTGAGTAAGTGTTTAGAGGCTGAAGGCTGAATTGGCTGTGCTGTCTTTTTAGGTGAATTTTATATAACAATCACAATGCACATATGTAATTCTGACAAACAAATCTTAAATACAGAGAAAGAAAAAAGCTCAGAAGACATTAAAAAGAACCTCTAAGGCACACACGGGTTCTTCTGGTCCCCCTTCTCCCCATCTGAATTTACATTCTATGCAACAGCACCTCAGTCAGTAGTTAGGAAGCCCATTTGCCTGATACAGACACACCACCTGGGTAAGTAAGTATAATCATTCTCCCTCTAGGGACAATCTATAATTTAGCTAGCTTCATCTTTTTTTTTTAAATAAACATTTTTATTTAAGTAAAGCAGATACAAAGACAAGTACACACATCCTAAATATAAAGGAGCCTGTCTCAGGCGTTCTCCTAGTCATTAACCACCCTCTTCAAAAGTAACTACCACTCTCAGTCCATATATGGGTTTTGCCTGTTTTGACCTTTACATAGATGGAATCACAGACTATGTATTCTTTTAGGTCCAGCTTATTTCATTCAACATTATGTTTTTTAAATTCATCCATGTTGATACATGTATCGGTAGTTCATTCAGATTCTCTACAACATCACATTCCATTGCAATGAATACAGCACAATTTATTACCCATTTCTTTGTCGAAGGACATCTGGGTTATTCCCAGTGTTCGGTATTAAGAATGATGCTGCTATAAACATTCTTGTATGTGTGTTTTTGCTTGTATCTGAGTACGCATGTCTGTGCATTCTACCTGAGTGAAACCACTGAGCTACAGATAATTTTAACTTTGCTAGATACTGACAAACAGTTTTCCATCAGCGTTTGAGAGTTCCAATTGCTCCACATCTTCGACCACACTTGGTATTGTCATTTTTTTGAGTCATTCTGGTGGGTATGTAGCAGTGTCTCATTAGTGTATCTCATCACTGTATCTCATCTCTATTAATGAGTAGTATCTCATAATATTTTATGTCCTTGATGTCTAATGATGTTGCATATATTTTCAAATGTATATTGGCCTTTTAGACACCCTCTGTTTTAATTATTTTAGGGTTAGGAAAAAAGGAGGCTAGTAGCAACAGGACAATCCTATCTGAAAGCGACCCAGACAGCTGAAGGGAGGGCTGGAGAATTCCAGGGTTGGGACTCCTGGCTCCTTGCCCTGCCGTACTCTCAAATACCTTTAGTACAGTCTGGTAAGTCCGGAGCTCCATAACGGACCTGCTTAAGGGCTCACTATTGATGGCAATTGGATTGACTAATTTACTGATTTATTATCTGGTTTCTATGCCAAAAATGCATTTGGGAAAACAGAGATACAGATATAGGCAAACAGTTTCAAAAACATAAAGACAAAGGCAAACAGACAGATAGACAGACAGACACACACACATGTAAATACCATCTGTGGGCTGCTAGGACCAAAAAATTCCTCAAAGGCCATCCAGGGTACTGGGCTAAGTTACAGGGATCATACACACCGACTGTTATCTGTGAACAGAGAAGACTTTCTGAGTGAGTCAAGCATCATGTCACCTTCACAATACACACGTCGATAACACTTCCACTTCCCTCTTTATGCCATTTTGCAAAAGCATTAACAAGTAGACACCTGGTGAAGGCTAGAGGGAAGAGAAGAAAGCAAAAGGATCTCACACACCAGATGACAGAACTCCTTGATGGCAGGAGCTGTCAAATTCTCTGCACTCCCTGCACCTTGCATTGGGTGGAGAGTAGGAACTAGATACATTTAGAAGAAAGAAAGATTGCAAGGATAATAGGGAGGGAGGGAGGACAGTCAACTGTCTAGGCTCACATAGAGAAAATCCTCTCCTAAAGAGACAATCTGTGAAAACTGCTAATTTTTATATAATGAGAAAAATCAAAGAAGGGCCACTACCATCGTAAGTCTATAGTCAGATCAAATTAAAAAGCCAAATGCCCTTGATATTGCTAACTTATATTTCCTCCAACCTCTTCCCCTCCAACTCCCTCAACCCTGGCCTCCATCTGGAAAACTCAACTTCAAATATCATTTCTTCAGTTAAGACTTCCCTTGGTGGAAGCAGTCATTCTGTCCTCTCTACTTCCAGAGCTCTTTACATATTATACATAACATTTTTTACTTTTTCTGTCTCCTTTCTCTCAAAATGAGTACCCAACACCTAGATCTTGATTTTTATTTATTTATTTTTTTGTGAGGAAGATCAGCCCTGAGCTAACATCTGATGCCAATCCTTTTTTTTTTTTTTTCTGAGGAAGACTGGCCCTGAGCTAACATCCGTGCCCATCTTCCTCTACATTATATGGGACGCCGCCACAGCATGGCTTGACAAGCAGTGCGTCGGTGCGTGCCCGGGATCCGAACCAGCGAACCCCAGGCCGCCGCAGCAGAGCATGCTCACTTAACCGCTTGCGCCATCGGGCCGGCCTCTAGATCTTGATTTTTAAATACCATTCTCCAGCAAAAGGAAGAAGAAGTCCGTGGACACATGCCTCATTCTAGGGGTGAGGCAGGGAAAATACAAGATGAACCTGGAGCATCTTGTATACCTGAAAGTAAGGAAGTGCTCAATAAACAAAAAGATGAGGGCATGTCAAGGGGACACCAGAGCCAACTGAAAGAGCCCCCAATAGCCAAGCCTGGCCAATTTGAGCAACAAAACAAATAATACGGTATTGGATCATAACCCATAGTATAAAATAAATATGAGTCCACATTGACATAAATAAATGATGAGATAAATAAATAAATGAAAGTAAAGGAACAAGTCTTCCTTACAGAAGATTTCCAAACAATAAATGTAGATACTGCCCCCTCCAGGAGTGGAGCTTAATCCTTCTCCTCTTTGAGAATGGGCTGGACTTAGTGACTTGAGTCTAAAATAAAAATAATAACTTTACAGTTAAGAAACCTGGCAAATACTACCTTAACCAAGTGATTAAGTTTAACATTACCAGGGACGCCATCAGGTACTGCTGATGTCATGTGATGACAAGGGCACTTCACCTTAGAGGAATTCTTTCCAAAAACCCATAACCCCAGTCTAATCATAAGAAAACATCAGACAGGGCCGGCCCCGTGGCTTAGCGGTTAAGTGCGGCGCTCTGCTGCTGGCGGCCCTGGTTCGGATCCCGGGCGCGCACCGACACACCGCTTCTCCGGCCATGCTGAGGCCGCGTCCCACATACAGCAACTAGAAGGACGTGCAGCTATGACATACAATTATCTACTGGGGCTTTGGGGGAAAAATAAATAAATAAATAGAATTATTAAAAAAAAAAAGAAAAGAAAACATCAGACAAACTCAAATTAAGGGGCATGCTACCAAAATAACTGACTAGCACACCTCAAAACTGTCAAGGTCATCAAAAACAAGGAAAGTCTAAGAAACTGTTATAGATCAGAGGAGACAAAGGAGACATGACAACAAACTGCAATATAGTCTCCTGGACTGGATCTTGGAAGAGAAGGAGGATGCTATTGGAAAATTGGGAAATCACAATAAAGTCTAGAGTTTAGTTAACAGTAAGGTAACTAATATTGGTTTCTCAGTTTTGACAAATGTACCATGGTAATGTAAGGTGATAGCATTAGAGAAAACTGAAACTGGGTGAGAGTATATGGGAACTCTCTGCAACTTTTCTGTAAATCTAAAATTATTCCAAAATAAAAAGTTTATTTTAAAAAAGAAGACAATGAGCATCTAGAGAGCAGGGAGTATCTTTTTCATCTCTCCATGATCAGTTCATAGATACCTAGCAGATACTTAGTGAATGCTTGTTGAATGATGAAAAGATGGATGGATAGATGGAGCGGTGGCTGGATGGACAGATGAAAGGAGGGAGGGAGGGAAGACGGCTGGCAGAGAACCATGAGTTAACCCACAGATTTCCTTTGTAGATGTAGCTATGGGTTAAATAAAAACATGACAGATATATTTTTGGTTACTCTAGATCCAGTTAGTTCTGTAAGGATGGGATCAGCCCAAATACTTCCATTTATTTACCACAATGCTCAGTATTAGTGTCAGCCACAAAGAAGGAGCTTAACTAACATTCAGATGGAAAGGAAAGGAAAGGGATCATGCTGTAAATACTGTTTTATATCTGTTATTCTGTTGTGAACTCTCTTCCATGCCAATAAATGTCATTCTAAAACCATTGTCAGTAGTGGCTGAATAGCATTCCGTTGTATTGATGTACCACAGCTTTTTTCTATTTCCCAATGAAGGACATTAAGTAGTCTTCCTCTGTGCTCAATAAATGTCTGAAAATGAATTTTATTCTTGTCTTATCAATATTGCATTATTTCAAAGATATTCTTTAAAAACGTTTGTTGCCTCCTCTGCTATATGAAATTTCTTATTCCTAAGACTGAAGGTTTATGTCTGGCTGCATATTCAGGTCTTAAATGCAAACAGATTCATATTTAATTTAACACACACAGATTCATATGTATGATCATCCTTTCAGGAAATACAGGATACCTTTATTTGAGATTTCCTTTTCCACCGGGAGATAAGATATCAGCATCTAGGGAGGTTTTAAAAATAGAGCTTGCAGGGGGCCGGCCCAGTGGCATAGCAGTTAAGTCCATGAGCTCTGCTTTACAGCCCGGGGTTTGCGGGTTCAGATCCTGGGCACGGATCTACGTACCGTTCATCAAGCCATGCTATGGCGCCATCTCATATACAAAAAATAGAGGAAGATGGGCACAGATGTTAGCTCAGGGCTAATCCTCCTCAGCAAAAAGAGGAAGACTGGCAACGGATGTTAGCTCAGGGCCCGATCTTCCCCACCAAAAAAATAGAACTTGCAGAGACTGCTCTGAGTACTGTCCCTTACTAAATGAGTTGCCTAGGGCAAATTAGTCAACTCCTCCAGGACTCATTTTTTTTTTATCTGAATCATGGGGAAAATAATAGTTCCTACTTCATAGAGTTGTAGTAAGGATTAAATGAGACGGTACTGAACATGAAAAGCCTGCGCGTGCATCGTGCTACTAACATCGTTATTAGTGACTCTGAATCCCCAGGGGTGAGCCTAGCCATCGGTATCTGTATCAAGTGCCTGAGTAACTCTGATGCAGCTGGTCCAGTCCACAGACTTGAATTTGGGAACCATTAGAAAAGGCAGTCTTATAGACAAAAGGAAAAAAAGTCTGTGGGGCTATTTCTCATTACCTTGAAAACTCTGGATTGGCTCTATGTCTTCCCATGCTTGGCAAAGTGTGGTCCATGCGCCAGCAGCATCAGCATCACCTGGGAGCCTGTCAGAAATGCAGAATCTCAGGCTCCATCCCAGCCCTGCTGAATCTGAATCTGCGTTTTAACAAGGACCCAGGTGATTCCCATGCTCACTGCAGTTTGAGGGGCACTGCTTGAATTGCAGGTGGGAATCACCTGGGGAGCTTTCAAGGCCCCTGCTGCCTGGGTCCCACCTCCAGAAGTTCTGATTTCATGAGTCTGGGGTGCGGCTGGAGCTTTAGTTGTTTGAAAAGCTCCCCAGGTGAGTCTAATGTGCAGCCAGCCTGCCAAGTCGAGAAAGGCTGCGAGTCTGCCGCAGACCACCTGCATCAGAATTGCCTGGGAAGCTCTTTGAATTCACACCACCCCCGACCTGATCCCAGACTTCCCTAAGCACCAATACCTGCATGTTCAGTGACTTCCCCATGTGATTCTCATGTACTTTATCATTTTCTGCGCTAGCTGCCTAGAGCCTAAGAAGGAGAAAACAAGTGCTTGCTTAAAATAGGGCTCATTGAACCTTGTATTTTTCCTTATGGTAACTGTGATTACTTGTTAAACCTCTACATTTTCTCGATTCAAAGGCACCACAGATTAGAAAATGCACTTTCAAATTGGACAGAAAAAAAGGGGAACTATCACCACATTAAATATACACAATAATTGTAAGAAATTCTTGACTTTAGAAAAATTAAAATATGAAGAAAAAAGCATTTTAGAATGGACAAAATACAGGATGCATTTCATATCTGTTTCTCTTGCTAGTCCATAAGCTCTGTGAGGCCTCAGCAAATATTTGTTGAATAAATGACAGAATTGGTCAATTTCTCCAGGCCCCAATATATGGAACGCTCCTCCCACCCCAACCTCCACGTTGGGTAGGGATCCTGGGAGGCAGCTGGAGGGGGAAAGGTTGACCTCGGATCAACTGAGACATGAAGTTTACATACAAAACCGTGATGCGGCACCTCGGCTAGCTCCTTTTCGTCCCCTCGCTCCTTTCTCAACACGATAGGTTCTCCATTCACTGCCATTCTAACACTGGGATTCTCCTGGGTGAGAACGTGAGAGTATCGTCTAAAAGAGCATTTCCTATGGGAAGCAAGAGAGCTCTGAGAATGAGGTCTCCAGCCTGGGGCGCCCTCTGAATGAAGACGTTGTCTTCCTGGAGTTCTTCTGGTCCAGCTGGCACTGCTACCACCTGGGACATCTTTTTATTTTGTTCCCTCTATCAACCGTGACAAGACAGTATCTGCTAGACAGACTACATATATTAAGTAATCATCATTTTAACTTCACATTTTAAAAAATTCATCAAAGGCATTTACAATTCTGTCATCCAACAAGAGAAGGGGAGAAGGGAGAAATTGGCATCCTACTTCTGTAACATTTGAAACAGGTTAGAAGAAGAGAATGGCCTGAAGCAGTGAGCAAAGCACTGGCTGGAGCATCAGCAGGCAAGCGTTCTAATCTCGCAGCTAACTTATAGCAAGACACTGGGGAAGTTCTTTCCAACCCGTAAAATGAAGGGGTTGAATCATTTCATCTCAAAGGATTCCTTCTAGCTGCAGAAGTATAGAACTTTACAGATCATTAAAGAGAAAAAAAATCCTATATAGGTTACAAAACAACACAGACTATATTAAGGCTCAATCCTCCAGGTTGTCTAAAGGCTATCCAATTTTCATTTAGGAAGAACCTAGACAGTATCAATCCAGAAAATGCCATTCATATAGAGACGCTGAGTTTCAATTTTCAAGCGTGACTCCATAAACCTGGGCTCTTGTCAAATGTCCTGAGTTACTTACTCTCACGTGCCCTTCAGCAATTTACTTAATCTCCCTGTCTATGCCTTGTTTTCTCATCTATAGGATAACTCTTACCTGCACTCAGCACAGAGACTGGGAACAAGGCAAGCACTCAACAGATGGTAACTCTAAAAACAACATAAATAAACTCTATTGTAGTAACTTCACTGACCTCTTTGTTCAGTTAAATCTATCACCATTACATAGTTATCTATGTTCAGTTTCAAGGTTATCTTTTCTTAACTGGCAGCGAAAAGAAGGGGATAAGTTCTAGTTTATCAGATATTCTCTGGTTCTAGGTTTTATCATCTACAAATGTAGAGGTGGGACTAAGTGATATTTAAATTATATAAATTAGAATGTTATATTAGATACCACAAGTGGATGCCTAATTTCAAAGAATGAGCATATTTCTGACACTTATAAATAAAGGAAGGTAATAAGAAAAAGAATAAATCTTTTTTTGAGCAGAAAAGACCAGGAATAAGTTTCTTAGAGCAACCTGACCTAAGATGAGCTATAGAGCAGGAATGAACTACTAAAGAGAAATCCATCGCTTACACATAAAGGTAGGTCAGCTTGAAAATGCTTTAAAGTAACTCTCCTTCCCACACGAGGCATGCTTGAGCATAAAAAGCAAGCATCCGGACAGGAAAATGACAGAATCGATTTGACGCTAGGCTGAACATCATTTAATATTCCTTTGATCATTCAAAAGTGAGTCCAAAATCTTTAAGTGCTTTAGGAACCAAATCAGGAACCTCAATCATTGGAGAAATTAGTTGACACAATGCTAGGTAAGCCAGTTTAGCTACTTGGATAAACAAATTTTTTAAATGCCCGTCAGAAACAATCATTGGCTAGGAGTTCTGGGTTCTAAACTGGCTTTGCCACAAATTCATTGTGTGAACTTGGGCAAAGCACTTCCTTTTATAATACGAATCATCAGAAAGAAGCAAAATGTAATTCCGAAAAACCCTTTGTTTAGAAGCTTTATGAAATAAGCGCTCCTTTCTTCTTGGCTAAGAGCCCACAATTCACTGAAGTGGTTCAGTCATAATCTGGCTACAGTCCACCTAGCAATTTGCTGAAAACGTACAACACGAGAAAGAGGGCAAAATTGTCAACTTGAGTGTCTTCAGCTGGAGAAATTTCCACACTGATCCCATTAAACACGCTTATCTGACAAATGGCTATTACCCAAACATTTGATATAACAGGAAATGCACAAAGGAGATTAATGTTTTAAAGGTATAGGAAAAGCATTCAAATATCTAATGCACGGTGATGTCACAGATGGCTGCCAAGATGCAGAGATCACTAAGAGAAGGAAGAGCCCCGCAAATGCATACCAATAGCTGCTCCTTTGCTGTTGCTCTTGTCCAAAGATTTTAAAGCCCTAGAATTAAAGGCTAATGTTGTCGAAATTACAAAACATTTCCCAAACATTCAATCTTCAGTAAGTGCTCTAAAGAAAGTAGAAGACTCAGCAAGCTTTCCCAAAAGATTGGCAATGGGACAGCGATGTGGGCTGTTTTTAATGTAATCACAGGAACTATTTGTTGTAGCAGTGCAGTGGCACCGGGACAGATAAGTGGAATCAACATTTCACTAAGGAAAATCAGAACTTAAGGCCCATTTTCAACTGACCAAATGTGTAGAGATATATAACGTCCACTGCTGGTAAGGGTGTACTGTTGGCAGGAGGGAAGACTGACACCGTTTGGGTGCAATAGTTATTATAAGCAGTGGTGTGCTACTGGCTCCAACAAGCTTGGGAGAGCCAATTGTTCTCTCTCTTCCCAACTCCACATCATATTACTTCACATTGGTAGCTTGAAACTGGCCATGGTGGGAGTACCGACACAACAGAAATAAGCAAACACTAGAAAATCAGGGGTCCCCCATCCCTGAGAGCCAGTTGTTAAACTTTTACCAGCACACCACTTAAGATTATAAACCATAAACTGTTTGAACTCCATAACCCAGTAATTCTACATCTAGAAATCTTTTCTAAGGAAATATTTCAAATTCCAGAGGGTTAGAGGGAAGGAGGGGACGGGAGGGAGAAAGAAGAGGAATTTCACCGACAAAGAAGCTCCTAACAGTGAATCATAAGAAACATAAATGTCAAAAATTTGATAAAATATATTATCATACATATCTATTAAAAAGGATGATGTAGAGTGTCATATTATTATGCTAAAATAAAACAGAATATAGTACAATCTTAGTCTCTAAAAAATGCAGAAAAAAAAGACTAGAAGGATACATACAAAATGCTTACTTCAGAAAAATCCAAAAACTTAAAATAATAGTTGAAGAGCTTTGTGAGATTTTAAAAACAGAAAGATGTATCTGGAAATAAAAATAATGAATGGGACCACATCTAGCACAGTTCATTTATCTGCCAGTATGCTCAAAAAGGGCACACAGCATTGTCCAAATTACCGGTGAGGAGCTATTTGTGAGTCCCGAATCACTTAGCAGGTCACAACTCACATTTTTTAAAAAGATAAAACAGAATAAGATAGAAATAGAGTGCATAGCACCTATTAAAGTATTATTTTGTGCAAGTTTTGTTTCAGTTATACATGTATGTGTATATGCATCTAAAGGCACACTTAAATATAATCCCTGAGTCGTAACATAACAGGTATTTTTAACTACAAGTAACAGTCAAAGAAGTCTGGCAGTCAGTAATCACCTTAACAACCATCAGTCACCCAAGCAATGAAAGAAAACCAATCAAAGATGCACTTGCTATTGAGCTTTAAAGAAAGCACGATTAGTGAACTGGTAAAATTTTCCTGGATGTTCTGGGAGCTTCTGAACTGATAATCCTGCAAATCCCAGGAGGGGCTTCTCCTGCAGGAAGACCACTGCTAATTTCTTCAGGTTTTTTGAAAAACAAAAAGGCAAGAAAGTTTGCCATTTTTTGGTAAAGTCAGCTGCGTGACTCAGGGCCTCAAAATTCCATTTTTATAGACTAGCTGGAGACTGAGGTTAGTCCAAAGAAAAGAATTTTCCTTTGAAAATGAAAACTGACAAACATTTTAAGAAAATACAGCAGGAAAAATTATAACATGTGAATATAACTTAATGAAGCTTGTTTATAACCACCATCTCTTAATTCTCACAACCACCTATGAGGAAGAGAGTGTTATTACTGTACACTGTATATGAGGAGGAAAGGGAGACTCAGAGGGCTCGGCTCATGAGTTGCAGTTGGGACCCAAGGCTAGGCCTTCCTACTCTATCACAACACGCTGTGAGCCAGGGAGAAAAAAGTGGATGATTCTTTTTCTATTATGGGGAGCATTCTGACTGTAGGAGGTAAGACAATTCACACGTGAAGAGGCTTCCATTCCCTAACCTCATTTCCATTCTCATCCATAAAATGGGCGCACTACTACTCACTTTGCAGGATGTTGTAAGGATTACTGATAGCACGTGCAAGCGACCAGTTCTGTGCAGGGCACAGAGTCATAACTTAGAACGTGGTAGCCACAGCTGCTGCTGGCTAAGTAGACAGTGTGCCCTCTTCAACGGCAGGTACCCACTCCCTCGCAGCCAGCCAAGGCTCTCGACGTGAGTGAGCAGTACCCTAGATGCAAAGGTTCCACTCCGGCTTGGAACAGAGATGGGCCATACCCCTCCTGATGTCAGCAATCCCACAGGCTCCCCCTCAGGCAGGCTAACTCCTGTACTTCCCTTCATCTTCCTCTGATCCAGGGACCCAAATAGGATCCATGAATGGGTTTTCAGTGTTCTGTGGATCCCCTAACATTAGAACCCAGTGTAGATGTGTATTTTTCTGGGGTGAGGATTCATTGCTTCCACCAAATTCTCAAAAAGGTTATGCATTTATACCACCACCTCTGCCCCAAAGTAAGAACTACTGCTCTAAATTACCCATTGTAGGTCATATGTTTTTGTTGTTAGTGCCTGGAGTCAATTGACTCCTAGTGACCCTGTGTACAGCAGAGCAGAACGCTGTCAGGTCTTTTTGTGCCATCCTTTCACCTTCCGGCGCTATCTCAGACAACGCTCTGCTGCTATTCACAGGGTTTTCAAAGCCAACTTTTTCGGAAGTGGGTGGCCAGGTCCTTCTTCCTAGGCTGTATTAGTCTGGAAGCTCCACTGAAACCTGTCAACCAGGAGTGACCCTGCCGGTATTTGAAATACTGATGGCATAGCTTTCAGCATCACAGCATTATGCAGCCGCTATAGTATGACAACCAATAGACAGGTGGCATGGTTCTCTGAATGGGAAACGAACTCAGACCATGGTGGTGAGAGCACTGAATCTTAACCACTAGACCATCAAGGCTGGCTTGCAGATCATATACCTCCCTATATTCCATCTCCCATCAGACCACTAAGCACACCTGTCACTCATGCTATACATAAACTTTAGGTGCAAAGACAACTTGAGAAAGCCTTTATAAACTACATGGCCTTAATCAGACAGCAGAATACTCAAATTAAAGAGAATAGAATGGGGCCGGCCCCGTGGCTTAGTGGTTAAGTGTGCGTGCTCCGCTACTGGTGGCCCGGGTTCGGATCCCGGGCACGCACCGATGCACCGCTTCTCCGGCCATGCTGAGGCTGCGTCCCACATACAGCAACTAGAAGGATGTGCAACTATGACATACAACTATCTACTGGGGCTTTGGGGAAAAAAAAGGAGGAGGATTGGCAATAGATGTTAGCTCAGAGCCGGTCTTCCTCAGCAAAAAGAGGAGGATTAGCATGGATGTTAGCTCAGGGCTGATCTTCCTCACAAAAAAAAAAAAAAAAAAAGAGAGAGAGACTAGAATGACTATAATGAGCCATACCAAGAGTGACCTGTTACTTACTGAAGGCCTACCGTGTGTTGGGCACTGACTTAGGTGCTTCACATATGTGAGTTCCAATCCTCACGACACCTCATGCATTCATCCCTCCATTGTATTCTACACACCAGGCACAATACTACAGCGTGCAGATGCAAAGGTGGGAAATCAAAGATAGGGTACCCGCCCTCCTGGAGCTTACATTTACATGGGAGAAAATGACATTAATCAAAGATCATCCAAGAAAATGTACAACTACAACTGTGCTAAATATTACAAAGAAGAGCTACACAGGCTATAAGAGCCCATTACAAGCGGAATAAACCTTTTTACAAAGGTCAGGGAGGGTTTCCTTGAGGAATCATGATTAAGTTTAAACATAAAGAAAGAGTAAGCACTTCACTGGGCAAAGGAGAGGGATGGAGGTAGGGGAAGAGGCAGAAGAGAAAGGAGAAAGGTGTTCCAGGCAAAAGGCAGATGCAAAACCCCTGCGGCAGGCGGGCACCTACACCTCTGAGGTGTGGCGGGTGCAAGGTGACAGGGAACATGGAATGACTTGGGGCTGGATCTGCACAGGGGCCAGGCCATGTAGAGTCTTCTTTGTCATATTAAGGAATTCGGTTATTATTCTTAGAGCACAGGGAAGAAGACATTACTGGGCTTTATTTTGAGAGTGACATGATCAGGTTTGCTTTTCTAAAGATTGCTTCAGATGATATGGGGATAGACTGGAGGGAAGCCAGAGTAGATTGCTGTATCACAGAAAAGCAGACAAAACACAATGGTAGCTTAGACTGGGGTGGTGGCGGAAGACATGCAGAGGCGGCAGACTGAGAGAAGGTTAGGACACAAAATCCACAGGCTATTCGGGTGGTAAAACAGAGAGAGATGTTTAGTAGGCTGTCCAGATTTCTGGCTCTCGTGACTGGATGGATGGCGGTATCACTGCAGGATAGTGATGCCCGCAAGAGGACCAGATTTGGGGTATAGGTCATGAATTCAGCTTGGAGATATTGAATGTGAGGTGGAGAAGGCAAGGTGGCAGTTGGATAACACAGTCGGGGGTCCAGAGGGAGGTTTAGGCTGGAGAAAGTGCTCACTGGAGTCATCGGCACAATGAGATCCCCCAGAAGAGAAAACAGATTGAAAAGAGAGAAACTTGGAGGAATTCCAACATTTCTCCATCTTCTACATGAGGACACCAAGGCTCACAGAGGAACAGTGGCTTCGTGGGGGTCAAAGTTCTGGTAATAAGAGGAAGCAGAAACAGAGTAAAATATGAAGCCAGAGTACAAGTGCAGGAGTTCACACTGAGAAGAATGCCTTTTTCTGGAAAAACAGGGTAAAACCCCTCAAGGAAACTTCATGACTCAAGGAACACTAAAGAGAAATTGGAATTCTGCTAAAGAGAGTGAACCAGATTAATGCCATAAAAGCAGGAAGGACTTCAAGGGAAGTGATATACAGGTTTCACAGAAATCACTTCTTCAGAGTTCTGTTCAAGTCCCACTTTGCCCCCGAAGCCTTCTGTGATTATACCAGTCCACAATTACCTCTCTCCCTCTCAACATTCATGCATCATGTGCCCATTAAGTGTCCAGCATTACACTACATGTTGAGGGTACAGTGTGGGGTAAAACATGTGCTAAAGTTGCTCACAGGCTGGTGGGGGATGGGGGCAGGCAGATAAGCAAACCAACAATTACATTAGAGCTCAGTTAGTGCTGGGAGAGGGGCTGCTACCAGAACACAGAAGAGGGATATCAAACAGTGCAAGGAATTGGCCAGTGCTTCCCAGGGGTGATGAACCAGAAAGGGGAGTGAGGCTTGAGCCAGGTGAAGGAAGGGAGACAGACAGAAAGCCATGTCTGAAGGCACAGAGATGAGGGAGAAAGCCTGGGGCATTTGGAGGGTACAGTTGTAGCCAGAGCATAAGATGCATCTTGGGGAATATCAGATGAAGCTAGAGTGACAGGCAGGAACCAGGTTTGAAGAGGCTTTGAATGCCAAGCTCAGTAGTGTTAACTTTATCTTGAAGTCTACAGGAACCATAGAAGGGTTTTAAGTGAAGAGTGACACGATCAAATTTACATGTTAAAAAATGCATTTGGGCAGCAGTGTGGGGGTTGGATGGGTCATTCAGGACCACAGATAGGAAGGTCTGCCAGGAGGCCATGAAACTTCTATGAGGCCACCAATCTGCACAGCTTCTGGTGATCCTTTCTAGAACAAGACAAGGCATAGATAAACAACCAAAGTATCATCTGTATCATTTCATTGGCACTTCTCTTCCATTATCTGAATTTCTAGTTAATTTTCCCCAAGTCAATGTCTCATCTCTCCTAGAAGACCTCAGATTCCGTGAGAACACGTATAATCATATCTCACAATTTCCAGCCCATAAGGAGGTGCTCAACAGATGCGCTGAGCAACTCCAGGCTTTCCTGAGACACGAACTAACCAAGTGAAGCATGCTGTGTCTGAACACAGCAGGTGGTTGGTCTCAGGGTCAGGGCACTGGTAAATTTGCCCCGAGCGCTTCAAAGCAGACTCCAGAGATTACCCCAGTCTTTGAAAATATGCTGCTGGTGAGGAAGAAAGGAAGTGGATACGTATTGAGCACCTGCTATGCGCTGGGCCTTATATTCACATTATCATGTTTAATCTTCACAAAGCCTTGTAGGAGGTAGTATTACCACCATTTAACAGCTAGACTAAGGTGTAGAAAGTCATAGGACTCCCCTAAGGTCGTGGAGCTACTAAGTGGCAATGTTGAGTGTCAAATCCAGATCTATTTGATTTCAAAGGTCAAGCAGAGATTGCTTTTACCCGAATGATATGAGAATGGGATGGAGGAAAATGCACAGGCTTTGGAATCAGACAATCTCGCCGTGTGACTCTGAGTCTCATTTTTGTCAAATAGAAAATACAGATCCTAATAACACCAATTTCACAAAGTTATTACAAGATCAAGTATGTGAGAGCCCCTTTTAAACTGTCAAGTGCCCTGCAAATTGTTATTATTTGGTAGAGCTGCACTTTGGAGGAGGACCACTTACAGACCACACACAACCTGAACAGCAGCTGCTTTCAAACAGCACTCAAC
Source organism: Ceratotherium simum simum (assembly GCF_057802395.1). Lineage (NCBI taxonomy): Eukaryota > Metazoa > Chordata > Mammalia > Perissodactyla > Rhinocerotidae > Ceratotherium > Ceratotherium simum. Next base: position 84,976,101 of record NC_141904.1, on the reverse strand, counting down.
CCTGCCTGCTATCACAACTGGGCCTTGCTCTAGACTAGACTTTAAATTATTAATGCTCGGTCTCATTGTTACTAATTTAACTCCAGTTCTGTGAAATTGCCTGGGGCAAAACAGAATTTTAATAAAAATTCAATCCTCAGTCATCAATTTAAAAAGAGCTCCCTCTGAAAAAGAAAAGGCTAATGAAGTTGAGAAAAAAATGAACCTAAAAAGATTTCCTAAGTTCAGGCTAAAGAACCATCAGGGCATCAATTAGAGGTCTCTCTCTTCTCAGCTCTGATATATCTGCACAGCTATTGAAAATTATCCCACTTCATCTCATAATACTCATCAATTTTTTATTTTTAATTTACAATCTCTTGCATGGCTAAGACAGCTTACGACATACCTCATCATATCTAAAAGACACTTACAGTACTCTTTCATTCATTCAAAAGAATTTTATTGAGGGCCTCAGATGCTAGAAACTATGTAGCACAGATACAGGAGACATGTCCCTGCCCTCTAGGAGCTTACAGGCTAACACAGCATGAAAAGTCACTAGTACAAAGGGATGGAGCAGTGAATGAGGATCAGGGAGTAAGCGCCATGAGTCAGAAAAGGATGGATCACACAAGCAACACCTTGAGAAGGCTTCATCACGGAGGTAGGATTTCAACAAGGAGAGAGTTTCTTTGGATTTTCACAGGCAGAATAGATTTCAGGAAGAAGACATAATGCAAGGACAAAGAGATAAAGGAAAAGTTCTGGGTATACTTGATTAGGGGGGTTGTCTGGTAAAAACAGACAAGCTTAGCTGGAGCAATGGCTTATGAGGAAAACAGTAGAAGATGAGGCAGGAAAGGCAGCTTGGAGCCAGAAGGAAGACACCACTAACTCTTGATCAATGAATGATACAGTGAATGCGAGTAGTTTGAGGAGAGTCTTCTATTGTGGTGCACGAGATGGAAGCAAGAAGCCCAACTGCCTAGGAGTGAGATAATCAGGGCCTGGACTACAGTGGTAGCTCTGGGAACAAAAACATAGATAAGAAAATATATCAGGAAGGGAAACTGAAGTAACTTTGTCACTAACAGGAAGTGAGGAATCCAAAATTACCGTGAGGTGTAACAGAGCTAGGAAAATCTGGAGGAGGAGCTGATTTGGGAACTGCAGGGATGGGAGAGGGTGAAGATAAAGAAATGTTCTCAAACATCCTTTGGAGGACTAAAGATATCTAAATGAATTTGAATTTTGCAGTGGTCTACCATAACATGAACATCAGATTTTTTTTACTGGATAATAAAATGACACTCAAAGTTTCTCTGACCTTTGTCCTTTGACCTTGGAAGAAATCACTGTAGTGTTTAAGCAAGGAAACCAGTACTGTGTTCTCATCATACTTGATCAAGAAGTAAGGTAGCGCTGGGACTCCTTCTGTTTGACAAAGATCATCATAGGCATGCTGAAGGGCTTGAATCTGCAAACAGGAAACATTGAGTTATTCTCCAGACAATTACATATCTAGTTCTGAGCTAAAAATTAACATAAAAGGTATTTTCAAGCCAGAAGACTAGAAATGACTGATCACATCCCTGTTACTCTTTTGCAGCAAATGAACATAAAAGTGCCTCGAACAATACCACTTCACGTCTATAAACACTTTCCACATGCATGGTGGTGTGTCTTAGGGGCATAAGGGGACATTTATAGTACAGCACGGTGGTTCCCTAAGACATCAACCACAAAGGTTTAGGAGGTATCCAAACATTATTTCTCTCCTAAAATAACCAAGCATGAATCTACCATGGATTAATTTTACCTTTTGAACCTTTCCATAATCTACAGCTTTATTGAGACATACTTCACTTACCATACAATCCACCCATTTAAAGTGCACAATTCAATGCTGTTTTTAGCATGTTCACAGGATTATGCAATTATCACCACAATAATTTTATAACATTTTCACCCATCAGCAGTCAATCTCCATGCACAATCCTTTTCTCTACTTACATTTCTTCTTGGGAAATTAGTTCCACAATACCACAACCTTTGATTTGTCCTAAACGAACTTATTATTTTTTAATCAATAAGGGCTTCTCTCTGGCTTTAGAATTTTGGGTTTTAGTGACTGATGTGATTCATGAATTCAAATCATCTTGCCACTCAATCTTTCCCTCAACAACAATCAGAATTCTTTAGTTTAGGGTCTGTGTTCTACCAGCCCGATTATTTTCATTGCCCTTCTCAGGACCATCTTTAACAATCTTATTATCTTTCTTAAACTGCAGAGACTAGCTCTGTATCATTCCTGATGTAGAAGTTGTGCAACTTGGCATGAGGGTAGGAGAATGTCTTCCGTTTGGTTTCAAAGACTCTCTTCCCAAAGTATATTGTCTTATGATCTGCCACACTGAAAGTGAAGACCACATTTTGGCAAATTCTTGCAGTATTTCAAAATGTTCTTATAATTCCTCCTTATTGGCTTAGCATTTCACCAAATGTCATGGAAAACCTGGAAAAGTATTGCTCACTACTTCTTCAAAATGATTTTACAAACATTTGGTGAAGTCTGCTCCTAGTACCATCTTTGGAGAATGTAACCACCTCTTCATCCAGACAAGTGCCTATTTGTCTTTAGAATGAGCTAGATAAATTACTGATACACATTAAACCCAATTTTACCTGCATTTTGTTTTATTTGTTGATACCTGTTTTGGTGAAAACCTTTGATCCAAGCCCACTGGCCCCTGAATGAGGGGTATACTCTCTGGAAGGCAGAGAGCAGGGGAGCAAAACCAATAGTAGAAGTGGTACTTCTTTAGATCCTAGAAGAAAGAATATAACATAGGATATCAGAATAGCACCGACTAAACCAAAATTCATCTATTAACGTAACTTCCCATAGCCACATTAAGACAGAAAAGCTGATGCACACAAGATATGACCAGCTTATCAGAAATTTCCATCTCCAAAAGTACTCATGATAAAACACAAAATTTATGTCTTTACCCCAAAATAGTCCCACACACCACACACTAATATATCATGATAAACATAGTATACTTTATCAGTCACTTGCTAACAGGAAGTGTTCAATAAGAAACTGACATTATCATCATCACTGTTTAATACACAAAACCACCCTGGGAGGTAACTATTATCACTCCATTTTATAGAAAGAAAACTGAAGCTTAGAGAGAGGTGAAGAACAAAACAAAGATAATATGTGGCAGAGAGGGGAGCAGAACCCTGCTTCCAAAACTTAAGCTTTTGTCCATAGTACCATACATACTCAAGGTTCTACCTGTGGAGGTATGACTTTCAAACACAGTTATCATTCTCTTCACAATCAAATGAATTAAGCATGTTATTAAAGAAGCTGTGCTATTCATAACCTATATATGCCTGAGATAATATAATGTTGCTTTTAGAAATGCCTTACTGGCGAAATCCAAGTCAACAACTATTAAGCACTTGCTATGTACAAGGCAAAACATTAGACACTCTGACAAGAAGATGAATAAAACCCAGTCTGGCCCTGGGGCAGCTCACTCTCTGCACGGAGCAGAGATAAAGTGAGTACATGATTAACTATATGAGTCACAGAAGAGGTTCTAAGAACTGAGGAGCATCAATGATAGAAGAGATTACACCTTCAGGGGTTATCTGACTGCTCCCCGACCAGGGGAAGTGATGCAGGGGCACTGACTCGTGAAGCTGTCCTAAGATACTGTGCCCACTCAGGTTGAATGCTCTTGCCTCTGGATTCCTGCAGCATTTGTGGCCTGAATCACTCATGTGGTAGGATCCCACAGTTATGTGGGTATTTGACAGCTTCCCCACCAGTCTTTTACCACTGAACATCATGCAGTTCATTTGGCTAATTAATATTTCTTCTTGAATCTTGCTAAGAGTAAAGAGTGGATGGTTGTTAGATGACTTTTTACTGAGGTTTAATTCACATACCATAAAATTCACCATGTTAAAGTGTACAGTTGAGTGCTTTTCTAGTATATTGACAAAGTTGTACCACCATCATCAACTCCAGAACATTTTCATCACCCCAAAAAGAAACCCCAATAGCAGAAACTCCCCATTAGTTTATAAGTTAGAAATACTCATTCACAGAAACTCCTCATTCTCCCCGCCTCTCCCCATCCCTTGGAAACCACTAATCTATTTTCTGTCTCTGTGGATTTGCCTTTTCTGGACTTTTCATATAAATGGAATCATACTAGATGACTTTTTAAATATAAACTTACATATAAACGTGTGTCCAGATGAGAAAGTCTAGTAATTATGCTTTCCACAGTCTAATTCTGCCACTAACTGATCAACTGAGAACAAATTCCCTTCTGACAATAGTAAAACAAACTACAAAACTGAAATTAGTGTGTCTGTTCCTATTGAGTCCTAAAAACAGCAGAAATAAAAGCAAAAACACCTCCAGAGATTATTCTCTCTTCTTTGTACTTAAATGCTTTGTCATAACTGATCTTTAGTAAAAGCTTAAATAATTCAAGACGAAGGACTTCACAATTTCTAAGAAGCTTTATCAGGCCATCTTCAAAAGTCAAAAGGCTTGAATTTCTTAGGATTTTTTTCAGGATACAAAGGACCTCAATTGAATTAAACATAAAGCCCTTTGTGTTCAAAGATGTTAAAAGATAGAGACTTGTAGGGGCCGGCCCGGTGGCGCAAGTGGTTAAGTGCGTGCACTCCGCTGTGATGGCCCGGGGTTCGCTGGTTCGGATCCCGGGCGCGCACTGACGCACTGCTTGGCAAGCCATGCTGTGGCGGCATCCCATATAAAGTGGAGGAAGATGGGCACAGATGTTAGCCCAGGGCTGTCTTCCTCAGCAAAAGAAGAGGAGGATTGGCGGATGTTAGCACAGGGCTGATCTCCTCACAAAAAAAAAAAAAAAAAAAAAGATAGAGACTTGTAGTTTTTTTAAGGTAGGCTAAGAATGCACAGTAAAAAGGGCAATAAGGCCAACACACACAGTGACTCTAGGAAATGCCTTAAAACTTTAAGACCTAATGTTATTTTTCTATTTAAATTGTCAACTGGATTCTACTAACTAGAATTCTTGGTACAGAAAAAGTATTGATAAAGTAACAAAACCAGAAATCTTTAACTAGCATGATTTATATCTATCCTAGTAGTGAACCTACAAAATCACTCAAATTTACAGAAAATTATCAATGCCAAATTGCACCTAGTAATCCCAAGAAGAATTTAAACATTTGTCTATCTCCTCTACTATTGCACAGAAAGTATTATAACTGGTTAGAAAACATGTTCTTTGTAGATAGCCACCCTTTGGTATGGCCTCCAGTTTGATTCCTGTCATTCTCTCAGTAAATCAGAGAGGCAGCATTCAGAAGAAACGGAGGATTAGTTCATGGGGCAAGAAGAAAGGCAAGCCCTGTAACTTGGCAAAAAAAAAAAAACAGAGAGAAAAATGTGGGAAAGAGGATTAATACCCAAAGCTGATGAAGCTGTGGTGAAACAACACTCTTATTCATATCAACTCAATATGTTTATATGCCTGCTCCAAAGAATTTATTCTAAAGAAATAAAACGAACAGAAAAAAAGATCAGTATGGCCAATACCGTTCACTGCAGTAATTTTCTTTTTTTTTTTTTTTTTAAAGATTTTATTTATTCATTTTTTTCCCCCCAAAGCCCCAGCAGATAGTTGTATGTCATAGGTTCACATCCTTCTAGTTGCTGTACGTGGGACTCGGCCTCGCGCTGGACGGAGAAGTGGTGCCCTGGGGCGCGCCCGGGATCCGAACCCGGGCCGCCAGCATCAGAGCGCGCGCACTTAACCGCTAAGCCACAGAGCCGGCCCCACTGCAGTAATTTTCTAATAGTGAATATTGAAAACAGCCTGGATGTACAAGAGTCTAGACAACATACACTTGACAGAATAGTATACAGTCAACATAATTATAAAGGATAAATTAGTTTTATATGGAGACACATGGAGATCTACACACACATATACATATATGAGTATATATGTGTATGTGAGTGTTTGTAGCTGGTACTTCTACAATCAACTTTCACCTTTTCCCCACTTTCCCCATCACTGAGACCAGGTCCTTCCCCCTACCTCCCCTGGCAGCAGATGCTACCCTAATGTGATTTCTTTTCCTCTTGAACGCTGCCCCTAATGTTCATTTAAATTAGATCTCACTTACATAAAACATTTTTCTCTTTTAAAAAAACACAACTGTGTGGACAAACTATGTAGTGTGATCTCCACTAGTCCAGAAACCACTTGGGGATGGTCGGGATCCCCGAGACACCACCTCTTCCTTATCATGACGGACCCAGCAACTGAGCTCTGCAGGACTGTATTTAACAAAGATGTTAGCAACAAGGGACCACTGCTCCCTGAACCTGACGATCGTGTCCTGAATGACAAGAGTTGGGTCACCATGTTATATAAATCATGCAACTACTACCAGCACTATGACTATATCAGGATGATTGGTAAGAACGAATTAATTTTGCACTGGTAATAAGTGCCAGCACTATCGGACCACTAACCAAATGAGCGTTTCTTTAACAGCCATGACTTGAATAACACAAGGTAATAGCTTCAGGGAGAAAAGAGCAGACTGCTCTATTAGCACATTGGGTTATAGGCCAGGGCATCTGAGGAATCTAAATGCGAACAAGGGTCCATTTACTTACTGCAAATGTCAAGAGGAGGAACTTGTTGAGGAGGACAGGGTTTTCGAGGGCAGTGCCCGATTTTATGGATTCCCATATCTGCCAGAACAAAGAAAAGTGTCAAGGCAGGTGATCAGGCATCTCTGAGCTTCTCACTCTCAAGCAAAGCACACAGCTGAAAAGCACTGAGCCCTTCTTTCCTAGAGGCCCAGCACCACTTATCCTGGGCAATGAACTGGGTCATTACTCATTCTGCACACTCCAGACTGCCTCTCCACCAGCCACACTCCCTGCAGAGGCTGAGGAAAGTGAGAGAACGCAGAAGCTCCTCTCAGTGGGTCTCAGCATCAGAGGAGGCAACCAGGCCATTTTCATGTCTTCATTATTTCCTTCAACACACATTCACTTATTGTCGACTGTACATCAGGCGCACTAGGGTTATAGAAATAAAAGACACAGTCCCTACCCTCAAGAACCTTATGGTCTCATGAGAGACAGAAAAGCATCAATGTCCGAGTACACCACCACGTACGATGTGCTATTACAGAAGGATGTTGAATTCCTGGGAGGAGCACTGTCTTGGCTGGGGAGGAGAGAGGGAAAAGAGCCAGGGAGGGGTTCCAGGAGGCAGTGATTTGAACTACGTATAGGAGATTTCTTAAAGTCTTATTTGGGATTATCTTGCCCTGAGATATGAAGGAAAGAGAACAAATTTCGAGTTTACGAATACTCAGCAACTATCGTGACTGGAAGCAGCAGCTGCTGGTCACAAGATGTTTTAGTAGCTAAGATTAGTTGCTAAACTTTGTGTCACTAAGCAACACAAACAGTTGCACCAATAAAAGCCATTCCCCACATATGGGTGAAAGAGTTAAAGAAGCAAAGAGAAGTTCTTGTTATTGAAATAATAACCTTGGAGGAGCTGGACCACTGAAGAGTAACCTCCCACTTCTGATAAGCCGAGGCGGGGAGACTGCCGGGGGAAGGCTGAGCCCTGGGGAAGGGGTGGGATTCCCGCGGGGAGCAACCTGCTGTTTTCAGTGATGGAGTAAGACCTGACCCAACTCTTTGGAGACAGCTTTTTAAATGTGCAGCCAAGACAGGAGGCCCAGGAGCAGTCAAGGAAAACAACCATCATCACCGGACTCATGAGCTGCATGCATCCTGAGGGATGTAAGGGACACCTGCCTCAGGACCAAAGGTGGGAGATGCCCTTCTCTGACCACGGCTCCCACATAAATGAGACTTGTTTTATAAGACTAGTGTGAAGACCACTCGATTAAGTGGGTTAGAGAGGATGGGATAAACTGTCCCCCCATTTTAATTCCTCGCACTAACTCAGATGTGAAGAAGTAAGACAAGACATTCCAGGCAGAGAACATCATGTCCCTAGGATAAAGGAGAGAACAACAAGTAGGTGAAGGAAGGAATTAGAAGTGATTTGCTGTAACTGAGTCAGAGAAAGCAGGGACAAGAGTGATAGCACAGAAAGGCCACAGAAGCCAGGCCCTGAGGGGCCCAGTAAATCAGATGGAGTAGTTTTGATTTAGCCCTGAGGATCCTGGAGACACTATATGATCATCTCTGACAGCACTATGGTGCTTAGGACTGGAAAGCCTCTCCAAGGAGCACAAAGAACAGAGAACCCAAACACAGACACAGGAACAGAACTCTCAGAGAGGTCAAACTGCTTCAAAATGCTACCTAGAGATCAGCAGCAAAGCTCTTCACACTGCCCTGCCATGAATTCCCAGCCTATCCCCAGGTGAGAGCATGAATGTCTCCTCCTTGACCTTCCCACCAATGCAGAAGCCCACAACCATCTCTGAGTATCGACTACATCCTAGTTTCTATGACAGACCCATGCACCTGACCAGAAACAGCACGCCTGCCAGGACCACAGAAAATATGACGGATACATCACGTTTTCCCAGCTAACCTCATCTGCTGCTTGTTCCAAAAGTAGCTTCTTATCTGCAGCCTTGAAAGCCTCGAGTGTGTTGGTGTTATGCAGTGTTCCAACAGCCGGGCAGCAGTGAGCTGGGGTAGGAGCACTCCTGAATACAAGAGAAACATGGTTAAGCAGGAACAGCTGGGACTCAGAGAGCCAGGGAGTGACAAATAAACCAACACAGCAGTGGGAGACAAAGGGCAGTGCTCTGTAGGGCAAGGAGAAGACCAACTGTACAATTCTTTGGGAAAAGACGAATATCATCATTTAAGAACTAAAAACAGGCACTGTATCCAAAAAAGCCTCTATATTCCTTTTACCCTAATCTCTCAGCATGCTGTTCTTCCACTGCCTCCCCTCATAACATAAGTTCATTTCCTATTTTTTATTCTTTCCCATCTTTAACCTGAATGTGAAACATTATTTATTGAGCTTCTATTGTGTCAGGAACTGTACAAGATTTGAATTGTCATAATAGCTTGTTTCTCCATTTAAAGGTTTAAATAACTTGCTAATGTCATGTAAGAACAGGCAGAGCTGGACTCTAACGTCAGAACTAGTTGACTCCAAGGTACTGTGCTGTCTACTCCCCACTCAAGCCCTTCCAGGCTTCAAGGCCCTATTCCAAACCGTCTTCCTCCAGGAAGCCATCTCCCATTTTCTCTGGTAATGGTTGGTACATAAAACTGAGTATAATATTTTAGAGTGTTTTCAAGACCAACAGTAATATATACCCAACTGGAGGACAGTAAGCTGTTTGAGGGCAGGGAACATGTCTCCCTCTTCTGACTGTCCTCAGACCTAGCCCAGCCCAACAGGCTCTGCACAGAGCTGCTGCTGAGCAAACCCCTGGTGGTGGTCTGAGTCACATGGACAAAACGTGTTACACCTGGGCTACCTGCCAATCTACCGTGTATCACACTCGACACTGCCCCCAAACGCCTCATGGTCTTCAGAGTAATCAAAGTCAGGAGAGGAGAAGATGAGCTGATTCTGAACACAAACTCAGAGGTGGAAAAATCTGGTCTCTTCTCTGAAATGATTAACTTGTGTTTCAGAATTTACAGATACTAAACGAAAATATCCATTTCATTAGTAGCCTAACATTGTTGTCACTTACAACTACTGCAGAGAACGCATTTTTATTGATTACACTGATGGTAGTTATATGGTTTAAAAGACTCAGTGTCTCTTCATTTGAAATCTGCATAAAATTGGGTTCAGGGGGGCTGCAAGGAGAAGAGATCTAAACCTAGAACAGGTGTGGAGGGATGCAATGGATGAGGAAGGCTCTGCCAAACACTGCCTGTAAGGCTCAAACACCAATTCTTGGGGGAGAAGTAACTTTCAATGGCCAGAGCCTTCCTTTGGGAGCTCATGAGTCAGCAAATCATAGGTTATTTGTCACTACTCTATTCCAATCATAGAATTTTTCATCCAGGTGAGATGAGGCCAACAAAGATAGTCTTTTAGAAAAAAAGACACCACAAAGGGGAGAGATTAAACCTAGAGGGAAGAAGGAGAAAGCAGAGCAGTTGGTAAACTACGCCTTCTACATTCAGACTTAGTTTTACGAAATTACTGCTGAAACAGAAGGAAGGATGCTATGAAACAATATGGATAGAAGCACAAGAGGAGGAAGGTACCCTCCTTCCTAAATGTCCACACGTCCTAGGAGTGTGAATGCCATGCTAACGCCTCGCCCTGAGAACAGAGGAAACTACATCACAAGAATTCAAGCAACTGCCAGGACAGCTGTGCTCCCAGAACATCAGTGCTCATGCAAGTTAATTAGCGAGAACAAGACGAAGTTTCAGAGAAGCGTTTTTCATGACTAAAGTTCCAAACCAGGGGAGGTGGCCAGGGAAACAAATTTAAAAGGTGATAATGCGAGGGAAAGCCATTCTATCAGTTTCTCCAGGTTCAAGTTTCACTTGTTCCACAAAGAGGTGGCTCAGATGAGGAGTGGAAAGAGCCCTAGACTTGGAAACAAGAGAATTTAGTCCAAATCTTGGTCCTGGACACTTATTAGTTTAGTTTCCTACAATTCCATTTATATGAAATGTCCAGAATAGGCAAATCCAGAAAGACAGAAAGTAGATTCATGGTTGCCTAGAGTTGCGGGGAGAGTGAAGGAATAGAGAATGACTGCTAACAGTGACTGCTAACGGTTTCTTTTGGGATGATGAAAATGCTCTGGAATTAGACAGTGGTGGTGGTTGCACAACCTACTAAAAACCACTGAATTGTACATTTTTAAAGAGTGAATGGTATGTAAATTATATCTCGATAAAGCTGTTAAAAAAAATTGGAATTGGAAATATCCCCCATATCCCAAAGCTAACAGTGAACTCGCAATGATGTGTACACTAAGCTGGTAGAGAACGGATCTCACAAAGGCCTGAGGCCGGGCCTGCCTGGGGATGTTACCCCTAGAAACTTGGCCTTCACTCACTCAGTCTCATGGTGATTACTCAGGAAAGTACTGAGGCCATTTTGTACCTGTTATTTACACTCAACCAAAGGCAAGCATGTGGCCAGAGCCTCCAAAACAGACAGGCCGTAGAGGTGGCCAGGACAGAATAATCTCCTAGAAGAAGGGCAGAGGTCACTTTTCACACCTGAGGAATCTTTGCTCCGTGTGCACTGCTTTGCACGTCCATAGGGAACTTTGGAAACCTGGGAAGTCATATTCAGTCTGGGGTCATGCTGCATTATCTTCTGCTTTCCATAATAATTTGAGTTTCTGTTTATAACATCCTCTAACAGAGTCCATTGGTGTCTTTCCATCAACCACACAACACCCCATTTTGACAGCCATGCACTTAGACTGCTTGTAATTGAATATAACAATTATTTGTCAGATCTGTGTTAGGTGCTAGCGAGGTAGCAGAGAATAAGACACAGCCTGTGCCCTGCAGAGATGATTTTGCATATGAGTCTTATTTCCTTAGCTACTTTCTAAGTTCTTTGAGGGCAAGGGTTATGCCTTCTATTTCTCTAATGAAGTCCAACTTGAGGCTTAGAAAAGAAAAATATTTCTTATGACTAAAAACATAAATGTTCAAGGTAAAGAAAGACTCTTTTTTTTTTTTTTTTTTTTTTTACCAGTTTCACTTTATACAAAATCTATTCTCCTCTTCTTAAACAGAAATAGAACACATACATGATGCCTGTAGCTGGGCACCACATTTCCCAGTCAGTCATTCTTACAAGACAGCTGAGGCCTTGCGCTCTCTCCAGCAGAATCTGAGTGCAGTAACGCATGTCCCCCCAACAGCCAGGGCCTTTAAGAGACCGGGGGTGTCTCTTCCACCTGTTTTCACCCTGGCTCTCTTTTTCCTTCTGTCTATTGTTACCTGAAGGTGACAATTCAGTCTTAAGCAGCACCCAAAGGCAAGCCCTCCAGGATGATGGAGCCACAAGAGGGAAGAAGACTGGACCCTGGCCCTGGACTATTCAGTTGGCAAGAAATGAATTACCTTTGTGTTTGAGCCATTTTTGGATCTGGTTCAGCAGTACACCCTACCCTAGGACAGCAACCTCCAGTGCAAGACAGTTGGTGCCTGACAAAATACTCCTGGACTGATAATTTACCTAATATAATGTAGAGAATAGGATCCCGTGTTGCCAGCTTGTGGCAGAGATCCAGTAGGCTTCCAGGGAAACAGAGTAAGAGGGATTTATCAGGTGTTAGGCAAAGCTGAGATACCCTTGGCATCTATACATGAGTACTAGGACTGTTGGCTCTTCAACTGTGTCTTAGTCCTCTCTGTGTGCTCAGTGCCTAGCGTGTTCTATTACCAAGACACAGAGGAAGCAATCAATGAGTATTTCTGAAATAACTATCACCTCTCTACATTTATTATAGCACAGAGCACACTGTAATGCAAATATTGGTCTTCTACCTCCATCCAGAGCTCCACCAGAGCTCCGGGTTTCATAAATCTTTGTATTCCTGACACCTACACATCCTGCACATAAAAGGCATTCAGTGTCTCATGAATAAATTCATAAAGGTTTTCCCTACAAACCTATGCAGATGTACAGCAATAAAAACAAAGAAAGAACAATAATAATGAAAATAATTTGGATATAAAGAACTCTTTTCTTCTACGGAACTCCAAGTGCTTTCACTAAACTTCCTAACTGTTTTAGTCTGCCCGAGCTGCTGTAACAAAATACCACAGACTGGGTGGCTTACAAACAAGAGAAATTTATTTCTCACACTTCTGGAGGCTGGAAGGCCAAGATCAAGGCAGCAAGATGGCTGGGTTCTGGTGAAGGCCCTTTTCCGGTCGCAGACTGCCCACTTTTAGCTATGTCTTCACATGGTGAAAGGGGAAAGCCAGCTCTCTGGGGCCTCTTTTATATAGGCACAAATCCCATTCATGAGAGCTCTGCCCTCATGATCTAATCACCTCCCAAAGGCCCTACCTCCTAATACTGTAACCTTGGGCACTGGGCTTTTTTTTTTTTTTAAATGTTTATTTATTTTTTTGTTCCCCCCAAAGCCCCAGTAGATAGTTGTATGTCATAGTTGCACATCCTTCTAGTTGCCGTATGTGGGACGTGGCCTCAGCATGGCCGGAGAAGCGGTGCGTCGTTGCGCACCTGGGATCCAAACCCGGGCCGCCAGCAGCAGAGCGCGCGCACTTAACCGCCAAGCCACAGGGCCGGCCCAGGGCACCGGGCTTTAAATATATGAATTTTGGGGGGACACAAACATTCAGACCATAACACCAACCATCCTAAGAAAGAGGGACTCAGAAAATCGCAGACTTTTAAAACTGGAAGGAACATTAGAAGCTAAGAGTTATAGATGAGGAAGCTGCAGCTGAGAAAACCAAAAGGACTTATTCCAGGTCCCAGAGTAGACACCAGGTCTTCAAACTTCAAATCCAGGGCTATCTTCACAACATTATCGACCACGTCTTATTCTTGCTCATCTCCCCCAGGGCCTACCACGGAGCCTCACACATTGTGAGTATTCAACAGCTAAATGAAAAAATACGACCAGTAAAACTGAGCAATTTGTGTGAAAGTCACAGCTATAGGATCACAGATTTCCTTATCTCCTTCAGGATTTTCTAGATTACTGAAGTTTAAGATGCTTGGATTTTATAAGATCAAGCCTAACTTCTGTCAACTGCTTTTTTCTATAATTAATTGTTCCAAAGAATAAAACGACAATATCTTTTAAAAAATAACCTTCAGTCTAGTCTCAGAATAAAAATAGGAATGAGACTAGCTTGTGATGAATGTTAGAATCTCCAGATTACGTTAAAGCTACACCCCACTTTATCATCTTCAGATAATTTAACGCTTGAACACTGTCTGTATTTTCTTCCTTATCTTGTAATTGCTCCAAAAGTAAGTTAGTCTTTGCCAAAACAGATTACTAGAATCTAATTTGTTTTGACAAGTAATCAAAGGAATTTATTACAGAGCAAGAAAGCTCTGAAGAGAATAAGAAACACCAACATTTACCTTTTAAAGATATAAAATGTATTGACTTTTGGAGAGATTTAAATAAAATTCCAGGGATACTTTATTTGAAATACACTAGCCTTTGACTACTGCCACTTTCAAAAGCCAGGCAGTCCTTACAAAGACCTCTTCGCCTTTCCCAAACCCCTCATCTTGACACCACTAAGGTACAAGAAAGCAGAAAAAGTTGCCCTCTCTGCAGCCTTTAATTCTTCAGCTCTCAATTGTCTTATAGCCTCTCAACATGGTTTCTGCTCCACTCTTTTGTGCAGAATTCAGTTTGAGAAACTGAATCCTCAAGAACCACAAAAGACCTAATCAACAAATCCAAGGACGCTTGCATTGAATTCTGACCTTCCTGATTCTGACATTGTTGACTATCTCTTTCCTTCCTGAAAACATTTCTTTCTTTGGTTTCTGTCACACTTTTCCGGTTCTTCTTCCTCTCTGATAACTCCCATCTCCTTTGCTAGCTCTGTATCCTCTTGCCCTCCCTAATCGAATACGTTCAGTTCTGGCCCTTTGTTTTTTTTACACTCTAGTCTCTCCCTCTCTTACAGCCTCATGATCTCTGCTATGTGCAAGACTCCCACATCTAGTCTAATCATCCTTCCTTGACTCTAGTGTCTCCTGGACATTTCTACTGGACGCTGTCATCTCAAGCTCAACATGTTCTAAACCAAACTTACCTCCTCCTAAAATTGTAGCCCCTCCTGGTTTCTCTATTTCTGTAGAAGAGAACAATATGCCCCCAGCTACTTAGATTGCAAGCTCAGAAACACATTTTACCTTTCTCTCACTCTTCCTTCCTAAATTAGGCCACATGTGACCTTGGGCAAGCCATTTTACCTTTTGACCCATTGTTCCCTCATCTGAAAACGAGAGAAAAATCACACCTGGGAGATCTGAAAGGATTATATATGTGAAAAAGCCTAGCTAATTAAGTCAATAAATGTCTCTCTTCTTTCCAGCAACACCCCATGGCCCCGAACCAGATAAAAAACTCTTTGAGGGTGTTGTCATACTTCTTTGTATATCCCTATAATGCCTTGCATAGTGGCTTGTATACAGAAGTAGCCTAATAAATGTTCATTGATGCCTGTGGATAAGCAACTAAAGGAGTAAGTCAAGAGGTACCAAAAAGGATCACAAAATATTTACTACAATCAAAATCAGGAGGGATGTTATCTAAGTCTCAATCAATCTAGATAGTACTTGGCACCTAATAGGCTCTGATAAATATCTGCTGAAAAAATGAATCAGATAGTCCTAAGCATCTAGCATTTGTCTCTGTGCTGTGGGAGGTAAAGAGAATCATGAGGAGCTGGCCCTGCTCACCAGGAGCTCCCCCAGTCCCCTCCGTGGTCCACCTATAAGGGAGGTTAAGAAGGCTCATTCCTTGCAAAAAGCAAAGTGTTCTTTTTTTGTGTGTGTGTGAGAAAGACCGGCCCTGGGCTAACATCCATGCCCATCTTCCTCTACTTTATATGGGACGCCACCACAGCATGACTTGACAAGCGGTGCGTCGGTGCGCGCCCAGGATCTGAACTGGCGAACCCTGGGCTGCAGCAGCGGAGCGCGTGCACTTAACTGCTTGCGCCACTGGGCCGGCCCCACAAACAGTGTTCTTTACTTTAGATTTTAAGCAAAATATACTCACATGTCAAAAGCACTGAACTCCAATGTTAAGCGAGCTGGCAGCCCGGCAGAATCACCTGCACAGAAGTATTATCACATTTTCAATTGTAAGTCAGTAATAGCAGCATTCATAACAAAAACATTTGTGAATGATTTTGTTCTCTTTGTTGAGCCCAAAGTGCCCCACTCAATTCCCGGTTATCAAAACTAAACAGGGACATGGCAGAAAATGACAGAGCTTTTGTGAATTCAAGGAATTTGCCAAGAACATAAAAAGAGATTTATTAGAATAAAATATTTCCAGTCTCCCCCCCACCAGCAATACTAAGTAATCAGTATTAATTCTTTGGATTAATAACCTGGGTTTCACTACTCTCTTTCTTTTCCCTGCAACAGGAGAAAAGAAGTGAAAATGAACTTGGGTCAAAAGTCAGGAAGTAAAATAGAAAGCAAGGAAGAGCATTAATTATCAAAGACAAAGGTGTCCCTTTCTAAAGGAAAGCTGACCCTACACTGGAGGGCAGAGAAGATAACAGAAGATGATGGAAGATGGAATTTACTATCGCCTACCATTGTAGTAATAACCCTTAATGTCCTTGGGAGCTTCATCCAGCCGGTACTCATTCAGCTTCCTCTGGGTCAACTCATGCCAGAATCCAACATCCAAAGCACTGGTAAAGGGGGCAAACTGCAATTTGGAGAGTACAGGATGCCCCGTAGCTGCTGCCATTATTTGTTGCCTACTAAAAAACGAGACAGAACACAGCAAAAAAGCACAAAACATGGTGAGAAAGAACATTGTAATAATGCTTAAGTAAAACAAACAAAAATTAATGAGAGGTATCTGGGCTACCTAAAGATACAGCTTTGGAAATTAACCCCAGTAACTTGCCTCTGTTGTCAAGTTTAGCCTCCTCATGACACAACTGATCTTTCTAAGTAACCCTTTCTGGCCTTCACTTGCATGCATCTTCCTTTCTTATTAAAGTCAGTCTGACTGATGCACTAGCGTTATTCCTTCTTTGACAAAGTCATAGTCTTAGAAGTTTTTGCAGCCCTGGAGAACTTTACAAGGACAAAATCCAAAGTCCAGCCAGTTAGAAACACAACAACGCAAACTGTCCGAGTTCTGAATGAGAGCAGGGCTTGAGCACCCGAACTGAGGCGAAGAGTGAAGAAGTTTCTCTCAAGACAAATACTGTATGATCTTACTCATATGTGTAGTATTAAAAAAAAAACCAATAACAAACAAAACAAAACAAACACATAGATACAGAAGACAGATTGGTGGTTACCTGAGGGGAAGAGGGGTAGGAGGGCAAAATGGGTAAAGGGGGTCAACTGTATGGTGATGGATGGAAACTAAACTTTTGGTGGTGAGCATATAGAGAAGTGGAATTATAATGTTGTACACCTGAAACTTACATAACGTTATAAACCAATGTTACCTCAATTACAAAAAAAAAAACTTTCTCCCCACCTAACCACAGTAGCTGAATTTCTTTGAAATCTCATCTTTTATTTTTTAAATGCATGGAAATTTTGCATTTTATCTACTATATCTATTTTAACATTTCATTCTCCCCCTCAAATTATTAAATAAAATTGACCCTCCCGGCTATCAAGCATGTGTACTTGTAATTTCCTATTTCCCCTGCATACTCTCAGGGGTACACACACCCTGTTTTGAGAAGCACAATAGTACTAGAGGAACTCGGCAGTCCCAAAAGCACAAACTGATGACATCCCTTCACTTTCCATCCTGTCCAACTGCCCCACGACCAGACGGATTAATATTTCTTCAGCAGAATGTATGAACAGTCACACTAGATGGAATAAATTTAAAAACACAGTTCACATCCATTCTGAGAGGTTTTGCCTGAGTTTTGTGCCAAGGTTATTAAATAGCTTTCAGTTTTCCAAACTTGTCAGATTTTAGAATTAGAGACAAGGAGCTTTGGACGGATAGTAACTATATGGGAAAATGCAAAGCTAGCACTAAATAAAAGTGCTAAAAACCAAGAAAGAAGAGATGAGTGTGGGCAGAGCAGGGAGGAACGGAAGTCTCTGTGAGGGAGCTGGGCGCTGAGTTATGCTGAAAACGATGCATACGGAAGGGGAAGAGGGGCCGAGAGCAGAAGGAACAAGAAGAGCAGAGGCACCACTGCGGTGGAATCAGGGAAGCATGACTCGCTGTTCTTAGTGGAGCGTTTGTACTGTACACAAGCAACACACACAAAGCTGAATGGGTTACAGGGTGAACACATGGAGAAGGCTTCAAAAGTGAGACTGAAATTTTGGAGTGGGAAGCCAGTGGCAGTTCTGAACAGGGACTGTGACAGAATTCTACAATGGCAAAATGGCTTTGAAGGAGGCACATAGGGAAAAGCAGTTAAGAGCCTAAGAACTTATGAAGACCTGGATTAGAGCAGAGGAGGAAAGACTGAAAAGAAGAGACCCTCATAAGGGACAGAGAAAAGGTGACCAAATGGTATCTTGGTGGATTCAAGGAATGAAAGGAGGAAAAGGCCCCTGAGGTGTCAAGCTGTGTCTGGCTAGGAGAATGCAGCTCTACTGAAACAAAAGACGCTTGAGAGGCAGAGCCAGTGGCAGAAGGGTGATAATAAACTGAAGACATGTTCAGCTGAGGACAAATGCAGAGTCAAGTGAAGCTGGGTCTAAGGAAATGGGCTGGCCCAAGAAGGTGGACTCAGAGATGTAAGAGGCATTTACACTGTAACAGCTACAGCAGGTGAGAATGATCAGGTCTCGCAGAAGTTCCTCAGAGAAAGAAAAGCCACAGCCCAACACAGTCTTAGAGAATGCCCATAGTTAGCAGATAAGAAGCAATAGGACCAGTAACACAACAAACAAAGCAGGAACTGGTGCTCCAGGAGGCTATGTCTACCCACTGACCCAAAGGAATAAAAGAGTTTGAAGAAGAGAGTGATGATGAATGATTATGAAACACTAGCAGTCAAAAGAAAAGAAAAGAAAAGAAAAGAGGCCTGGTCAATACCATTGGATTTTTCTAAAGTGCAATTTGATGGCAGAGTCTTAAAAACTGAACAGGCTGTAAGGGTAGGATCAGCATGGGGCAGCGGCCCTGGCAAGGTCTGGGGAGGAAGTTAAGTTTGCTACTGGATCCCTAAAGGGCGGTTATTTTCAACAGGCTTAAAACGTTAGCCACATTTAAAAATATGCTTTGGCAAAAGAAATCCAATTATGAATTAATCAAAATTTCACAATGGAGGCTTAACAAACTCAGAAAAACAATCAGAAAACAAGAGATGGGAATTAGAATAATCAAATATTTTTCTATATAATCAATAAACTCAGTTGATCACAAAGGACAGGGCATCACTGGCCCTGAAACTCAGTATGGACTTGCAGCACCACCAGACAAGGCCTGACCAAGGGTTTTCAAGCTTTCCTCACCTTGAGGGTTTATTAAAAAAGGAGGATGCCTAGGCTCCACCCGCTGGAGGAGAGAAAGAAGGGTGAGGGGGACCAAAGCCTGACTAGTACCCCAGGCGATTCTGATTCAAGTTTGACGCTATCATGATGCCAACAAGCCACTGGCACTCTTTCTTTTAGAAAGAAGTCATAGCAAACATTTAAATGTACCCTCGTCCCATATTAAATAGTTTCTGGCTTTTAACTGTTTGAAAGGATTTTTATAATTTTCCCCTCTCAGAATGTTCATCTTTTTTCAGTTCACTCCTATTTGCATAGGCCCCAGAAAAGCTTGTGGATCCTACACACTGTGGCTTCAGTGCCCAATGGAGAAACAGACCTTCATACAGGTGACCTGGGGCCCACGCTGAGAAAGGCCAGACTAGAGCCCCCTAAAAGCCTCTTGCTTGGTTTTCTGGGCCTCCACTGGCTCCCTTCTCTACAATGTAGCTAGCATTTTCTTTCTACTGTTGGTTTTTTGCAAGTTTCCATGCTCAGCCCTCTCCTCAGTCTATAAGCTTTCTCAAAGCAAAGTTATTCATTTTCTACATCGATTTCCATCTATACGCCAATAAATCCCAGGACTGTATTTCTAGCACTAACCTCCAAACATATATTTAAGTGTGTTTGAAAGCCAGGACTGGGATTTCCCACAGTCCCTTCAAATTTGACAAATCCAAAACTGAACATATCTTTTCCCAAAATTCTGCCCCTTTTCCTGTCTTTCCTAGTTTACTTAATAGTACCACCATACATCCAAGGTAGAAACCTCAAAGTCATCTTCAATGTTTCTCTCTCTCACACCCAATAAAGCACTATTTGCTAGAGGCTCAACCCTACACAGTCTTCTGGGATAAAATGAGCGTAACAGTTACTGAGGACTGACAGGCCCAGGCTGCAGCAGGGTTATGCAGCTGAATCTACTCTTCCCCAAAACCCTAAGAAGGGGCAGTTCCCATTTTACAGAGGAAGGAACGGAGGTTCAGAGAGGTAAGAAATTCACAGAAGGCTGTACAGCTAGGGAAGTGGGGGAACAAGGATCCAAACTCCAGTGTTACTCCAATGCCCACGCTCTCCGTGCAACTTCATGCTTCCTGTCCCAGTCTGCATCCCTTCTCTCCATTCCCACTGCCACAAGTCAGGCCCCAACATCTCACCTTGGCTCCTGCAGTAACATGCTTACAGGTCACTGCCCTCAGTCCCTGTCTTCTCCAAACAAGATGCCACACTGCCACCAGAACTGATCAGCACAGGTGGCACCCTTGTTTAAACAAACAAACAAAACCTTACTGGCTTTATTACACAGAGAGGAAGGTGTCACTGTTGCCTTAGCCTGCTAGTTTTCTGACCTCATACCTTTGCTGATGTCCCTAGGAAACCTCTCCCCCTCTCTACCAGGAAAATTCCTTCTCCTCTCTTAAGATCCTTTTTTTTTTTTTTTAAAGATTTTATTTATTTTATTTTTTCCCCCCAAAGCCCCAGTAGATAGTTGTATGTCATAGCTGCACATCCCTCCAGTTGCTGTATGCGGGACTCGGCCTCAGGATGAACGGAGAAGTGGTGCCTCGATGCGCACCGGGGATCCGAACCCGGGCCACCAGCATCGCAGCGCACGCACTTAACCACCAAGCCACAGGGCCGGCCCACTTAAGATCCTTTATGAAGCTCTCATTAACTCCTACAGTCAGTGGGTATCAACGGTTCCCTTCTCCAGGACGACAGATGAAAGCTTCCATTAGAGCATTTCCCATCAAGAATCATACTTGCTTTTTGGATCATACCCCTTTTAAAACTTTTTAAATAACAGCAGCAGTCACAGTAACTGTTCTAGTTGAATGTTTATTCTGTGCCAAGCACTACACTAAACATTGTACATATTATCTTATGACAACCCCAAAGTGGTTCTATTATGCCTACTTTATAGAAGAGAAAATAGAGGCACTGAGAGGTTAAGTAACTTGCCCAAAGTCACACAGTTAGGACACGGAAGAGCTGAGATTATATCCCAGATCTGATGCTTCAAAGCCCCAACTCTCATCACTATACTATACTGCCTTAAAGGAAGAAACCCCCTTTTCAGAATCTTTATATTGCCCATCAGCCCCAAATATGCAAAAAAAAACAACCAATAGTTTTAAAAAACATTTACATACTAACCTCCTCTTCAACAGAGTCAAAAGAAAAAGGCCATGGCCAGAGCAATCATCCAACATGGAAGGAAATCAACACAGCGGCAGATAATGGCACAAATGAATCTCATCTGAAATCCTGTGTGATGGGTCATCAGGCCCCCACACACTTTAGTCATCCACAACTTATTCTTAAAGATCAACAGTAACTCATCATCATTTTGATGACCTACTGAGGGCCAGAGACAAAAGAGAAAATTCTATTCCATACAGCATTTCAGCAGCTGGGAAAAAGTGATTCAGATGACCACTTAGAAGATAACGGGACAGGCATGCAAGTAATTTGCATAAGAGGCACTTCTTTCAGACATTTTCTGACTTATTTGGTCTTTGAGCAATTCCCAACAGAAGTCAACAGCCTATTTCACAAGAGGATATGGTTGGTGTCCAGCTGCTGAAACTGCTGCCTGACAGGTTAAGACAACGGAAAAGTTTCAAGCAACAGCTGCAATATGTGATTACGAATTTACTGGAAACATCTAAATAGGATACTCAAGTATAAATAGGATACTCAAGTATAAATGTATCACGTAGGAACCTATATATCTATGTTATATCACCATCTTTCTTAAGCTAGAAGGAAAGATTTAAGAGGTAATCCAGAAGGGGATTATGGAGGGGGTGAGAAGTGAGTCCTAGGTACAAAGTCATTTATGTATAACTAACCTAGATCCAAACATTAACTGCTTCCTGAAAAGCAAGGCTTGCCTGTATAAGCCAGCACAGTGCAAGCGAGACTTCTGGCCTCTGCTTAGCTTCAAAAGCTAAAAGATTATTTCTATCACACTTCAACATTATATACAGACATATTCAAGGAAAGAAACTGACAGAGGCATCAATATAAGTGTGGTTCAATTTTATTTGCAACTATTTCTATCACATTCAGGATATGAAACCCAGAAGTTACACAAGATGAGACTGTATCACTCCCAATGAAAGAGGAAAGGCTTTGATGAGGATTCAACACTGAATGAACAAGAATCCCAGCAGTAACCAAAACACCCAGTCTAAACATCAAGATTAGACCGAAATAGCAGGCGAGTGGTTAAGCAATACGAACCCTTTGGGGCTGTCTACCACCCAAATGTGGTGCAAATTTCAGACTTTCATGAAAATAAAACTAAGTCAGGCTTAGCAACTTCCACAAGTAGGAGCTCAGAAAATGCCATTGCATGAGTACTTATCAAAAGTTTCTGTCCCAGTGAACCTAAACTTTGTGTTAGTGCTGTTCTTCAAAGTCGAATCCCCACAGGAAATATGTAATAATCTTTGCCTCCCAAGAAAGAAGCGATGGGGTCAGGAGACAGGGGTGTGGAGAGACTTATTTTCACTGTACGACCTTTCTGCCTTTTAAATTTTGTATTCAAAATTCAATGAATTTTGAGTATGTGGAATAGCAATACAGAAATAAGTAAAATAATTACAGAAAAAAGTCCTAACCCAATGGCAAGAAGACAGAGAATGAAAAAGACATAAGACTATCAGTTCAACCGCTTTGGTTCCAAGAAATAACTCCTGGGAGATCCTTGATGCAAGAACCATGTCTTATTCATCTTTCTTCAGCACTTAGCACGGTGCCTAGAATACATTAAGAGCTCAGTAAATATTGACATGATTTAATAGCTCTTCTATGCAGAAATAGAAGTACAATGATGTACACCTGAAATTTTTACAATGTTATAAACCAATGTTACTGCAATAAAAAATTAAAAAAAAAAAATAGCTCTCTTCCCCCAAAAAGGACGGATGCTATAGTGAGACAAATTTCAACGGAGTTAAAAAATTACTAATAGCCTGAATTGTCCAAATAAGAAATGGATTGACCAGAGGGATAATCAATTTTCATTAGTAGAAGTGTTCAAGCATATGTTAGATCATTATTTGCCAAGTAATACTGCACAAAGGATCACTGCATCAGGTAGTAAGACGAGACCAGGGGTTGGCAGGCTTTTTCTGAAAAGGGCCAAACAATAAATATTTTAGGCACTGCAGGTCAAAACGGTTTCTGTCATATTTTCTTCTTCTTCTTCTTTACAACTCTTGAAAAATGTGAAAAACATTCTTGGCTCATGGACTGCACAAAAAAAGGCCTCGGGCAGGATCTGACCTGCAGGCTGTCGTCTGCTCACCCCTGAACTAGATGATCTACCAAACATGTAATTTTTGGATCCTTTGAGGGTGCCAATAATATATTTTGTTTTTAGGGAGACTGACGTTTTTGGCAGAATCTTTTTAGTGGGTAGTAGAGATATGCAAGGGGTGCTGAGGGTGAACCAGATTGCAAGGCCAGACGCTAAGGCCACATCTGCTGGTCTACATTACACACCTTGTAATGCTGTAAATACACCTTTGTGAACTGGTAAATGTAGTCTCCACAGAACACTCTCACGCATAGGTCAGCATCACTAAGCAGACGAAGCTCATTTGATACTTACTGAGGCTCATAACATGCGGGAAAGTCTACATCAGGGCATTCCACATCCCACACAGGCATCTGACCACACCTCTGACGGTTTCCTTCCTACTTTCTCTGGACCCCTGCTACTGCTTCCCAACTGCTCTAGTGCCACGCTGGTGGCCCTGCCACTCCTCACCTCTGACTTGAAGAAACATTGAGCTGCTTGGTGCTCCTCTAACAAACCTGCTGTTCTGATTCTACAACCTTGAACGAACAGCTCCCTTTGTCTGAAAGGCACCCCAGCCCCCGTGACTGCCTGGCACTTCTCAATATCCAGCTCAGAGGTAATCTACTCTAGAGAGTCTTCCCAGAGCTGCCTCTCACTCTCTTCACTCCTCTCCTGCTCCTCCCCTGGCCACTACAGTTAATCACTTCTGTCTCTATGCTACTTCCACATTTCGCATCACTGTTCAACTCTTTGCTTATCTATCTGCCTCCATCAACCTGACTGTAAATTCCACAAGTACAGATCCTGGCTCATATTCCTCTTGACATATCCTAGTCCCTTGCAGAGTGACTCTCAAATGTTACTAAGATGAATTCTAGAAACCTTCTATGGTCACCTTCCCCAAGAGAAACAAGAGAAAGAAATAACCCAGGCTTCTGTAATCAGGAGGACAAACTGCAGGCTTATACTATGGAATATGGAGACCGGAGTAAGAAATCATGAAGAACACATGGAGATATGCCATATGACTTGGAAGGTCTCTAAACCTATTATTGTTTTTTTAGGACTAAAATCTTAGAGGACAGGAAATATGCATGTACAAATCAATTTAAATGAGACCTTATGCAACCAAACACAAAAGTAGTAGAGAATAAATCTTTCTTCCTGAAAGTGTTCCCACAATTATGTAAGTTAAAAGCCCACATTCACAGTCTCAAAGTGTCTCTCCGCAAAAAATTTACTAATTACAAAGGAGAGAAAAAGTGACTTTACAGTGACAAATCTGGCAGACACCATCTTAAAGAAGGGATCAAAGTTAACACCAGCAGCAAGGGGACAAATAGACATTGTGCGCTATCTGATAGAATGCAATGGAAAGAACGGTATTCAGCTGAAAATACATAACCTGGGTCTAATCAGGAGGAAACATCAGAGAAACCCAAACTGAAATCATTCTACAAAATGACTGACTGGGACTGGCTTATAATCTTCAAAAGTGTCAGGGTCTCAAAAGTCAAGGGAAGACTAAGGAACTGTTCCAGGGTGAAAGAGATAAAAAGACATGATGACTGGGAGCAACGTGTGATCCTGGGTTGACGCTCTGCTATAAAGGATGTTACTGGGACAAAATCTGAATGGAGTCTCTGGGAAAAGGGTATATAGAAGGTCTCTGTCTTAAGTTTGAAACTGTTCCAAAATCAAATATTAAGACAATTTTAGCACCTGCATACACTCAGCCTATGCTATATTCAACACTCAGCCTATGCTATATTCAACAGACAAAACCAATCAACATGATAGAATGGGAATTACAGGGTGTGGTGGGGCTATTGACTGGGAAGGGGCATGAGAGAGCCTCTTGGGGAGCTAGAAAAATTTTACAGACCTTGAGCTGGGTGGTGGTTACAAGGTACATAGGTATGTAAGAGTCTAAGAGCTATATACTTATAATCAGTGCACTTCACTATATGTATGTTATACCTGAACAAAAAGTAGAACAGAAAACCCCATATTCAAGCTACACCAATCCTTCAAAGAACATCCCGTATTCATTCAACAGTTAACAGATGACCTATTTAAATCTAACTTTGGTGAAAAGAAATTCATTGCTCTAAATACGGAGTCTAAATGAAATACCATTTCCATAAATTTTTCTGGCATTTTGTTATTAAAGATGCTGAATATGGAAGTATCTTGGCTTATAAAATTAATTGGAGCAGAAGAGCTTCCTACAGTGAGTCAGCCCAACCGTTCTCCCTCCACGGGGGACCGATAGGATCGGACGAGGCAAATAGTAAGCCAGTGCAGGATTTTTGGAAATGAAGAAGCAAAATTGGTAGAAAATAAACAACAATCAAAGAGAGAAAAAAACAAACAAACGTGTGTTTAGGGAAACTAGATGCTTGGAGGGAGAGCAGAAAAACAGACCAGCCTGGCTATACCAAAAAAATCCCTTGCTATAACTTTTCCACGTGTGTGTTGTTGGGTTTTTGTTCGTTTGCTTTGGAAGGGGAGGGGAGTTTTTAATGGTTCAGAGAAAGGATGCTAAAAGCTAAGGTAGTTGGGAAACCGGTCTTCAGTCAGATAAACAGGAGTTTGAGTTCCGGCTCTAGCTCTCCCTGGCTGAGTAGCCTTGGACAGATAACTTCATGCCCTGTGCCTCGATTTCCTCGTCTGTAAAATAAGGATAATTATACTCAACCCAGGAGGTTGCTGGAGGGTGAAATGAGAAAGTGTGCGATGCGCCTGCTACAGTGCCTGGCATACAGTCAGCAGCCAATAAAAGGTAGCTGCTATTATTTTTCTTGTCACCCCCACGCCCCCATTAGCCAACAGTGCCTGACTCACGTGGTTGCCCTTCCCCATGCTCACTATGAAAATTTCTCTCCCTCAAGCACACCTCATTTAGGTCTCACCTCCCTCAAAGGAGCACTGTAGTCACAGCGGAGGTTTAATTAAAATGTAACAGATGATCTGCTATAGGTCATCAAGGGGAAGTCCAGAGGAACAAGTTCTAAGGGGTTAGGAGCACTCCGTGTTCAATTTCTCTGAGGCCGCGTGGGGCCACTCACTTAGCAGAAGTGCCAGAATAACCGCAATCTGGCCCTGAAGTACCTTCTCTAGGCCAAAATGGAGCACACAGAGCAGGCTTCTGTTCTCATTTTCCCAGCTGCGGGGCTGCGAGCTCTGGCAGTCACTAAAATAGGCACCAAACCACATGACCGAGTCCCGCTGACAAACAGCGCATGTGCTCAGCTGCTGATGGGTAAAGAGGTGGTGGAGATGGCCGCGAGTGGGGAGAGGGCCCCTGTGGCACACGGAGCCAACACACGTTCTGTCAGCTAACGACGCTTCTGCAACTTCGTCAGTCTTGGAAATAATTTGCAAGGCTGCTAAAGAGTGAGGTTTTAAAAGCTTTCCCTCCAAAAGGAGTGGGAAAATGTTCCAAACTTAGAAGAAAGATTAGGCTTTACTGGAAGATGAAAACTCAGGACTCCTACAGGGGAACCAGCTGGGTATAGAAGCCTCAATTCCTTTCAAAAATTGCATTAGAGTCAAGATGTCCCTGAGCCAAACCAATGGCTCCACAAGACACCAAGTCACCCCAAATGGCTTTTTTTGTGACCGTGCTATTAGGTGGTAACAGCTGATCGCATAATCAGGCAGGATAATTGCTATTATGGACAAGCTGTCTTCCTCACCTCCATGTGAGCCACTTCGACTCCTACAGAATCAACATGATTTGCTTCTTCAGGAGGTCAATCAGGGAATCGGCAGGCACCTCCCGAGTCTTCAAACGGTAACCTTCATTCTCGGTGGTTACTTCCCAGAGATGTTTTCTTTTGTTTTCCTTCTGCTATAATAACCTTAACCTTCACATACAACCTGCTCTCGTTCAGCCTTAGTTTTGAGAATGCACGTCCTGGATACCAGCCTTGTGGGGTGTGGCAAGACTGTGAGGGAGTGATGGTGAAGGCTGAAAAGATCTGGCAGAGAGGAGACAGAAAGAGACACATCAAGGAAGATGGAGAACAGTATGCCTACTTTTGAGTCCTTTCTGTTACCTCCACCAATCAAGAGTGTCAGCTGGGTCCATTCTGCACATGACGGACAGCCACCTGATTCACCTGAACCACTGCAGAGCCCTGATGTCCACCAACAGCTAAATCTGTGATGGTTTCCTAACAGCTGGCTGCATTAGGAAGGCTCGCTTCTGAATAACAGAAGCTCTGTGGTTTGCATTTCTGGTGACTGTTAAGGAGTCCCAGAAAATGGGAGAGGTGCTAAAAAAAATTGGGCCAAGCAAACACTTGATTTCAGATTTTCAAAATATCTGATTTTCAAAGATGAGAATAACAATGGATTCTGTCACCCACTGGACAGAGAATTTGCTCCCAGAAAGGTGTCATGTAGGCCATTCTAGTCCACATGGCACCTTTGTACAATTAGAACACTGCACCCCTTCCTCAAGACATTTTACTTTCTTTTCTTAGAAAATTGTTGTAATATATTGATTAGGTTAGCTCAAGACATTTTACCCTTGTCTGCCAGAAAACTGTCATTACAAAAATACACCCATGATCCAAATGGACCCCCTCGGATGTGGCCTCTTGTGCAGTGCACAACCTGCACAACAGTATGCAGCGTCCTTGAGTAATCACAAGAGGCCACTATGATTTCTCTAAGAATAAGCCATGAAAGAGTAACCGCATGTCTGCCTCATCACAGAAAAACCATAGACATAGGACATAGGATATTTGGACGTCAGCAAGGTCTCTGAAAGGTTGCTCCAGGTATCCTAGTAGATAAGACATAGATGTAGGAAGTGGATACTGACATAATTAGAGGAATTAAGAACTGGTAAAATAATCTCTTTCAAAGAATGCTGATTAAGGAATGAACTGATGTTAACAAGAAAGGAGCGAATAGTGATGTCTTTGGCTCTGTCCAATTTACCTTTATTTTATTTATCTACATGAATAATACTCATCAATATTTACTAAGTACTCCATGTGTGCTGACCCTTGTGTTAGGTGCTTACGGCAAGGAAACAGACACATAAACAAATATATTCAATAAATATTCTTATTACCACATTTTATCAGTGACTTGGATAACAATATAGGTTTGCATATCAGTTCCACATGTGACATGATGCAGAAAGGGACAGGCAATACGACAAATAACACAAATTCAGAATAAAAAAGATTCTGACAGCCTGAAATGACAGGCCTATTTTAACAAAGATTAAAAATTTCACAGAGGTGAATATAGGGTCTAAAATATCAGTCCAAAAAAAACAATTGGACAACAGTGCAGGCTGATACACTGAAGGCAGTATGACAGACAGAAGGGCATCGCTTCACGAGCCAGAGAGAACCCCGTTCAAATCCCATCTTTGCTACTTCCAGCCATACACTCTTGGGCAGGTCATGTAATCCTCAGAGCCTGTTTCCTCATCTGTAAGATGAGACACCTACAGTCCAGAATTATCAAGAGGATTCAATTAGAAAATGCATCTATCTGGCACATAGGAGGCACTCACAGGTAGAACTAATATTATCAACAAAACATGTAACAAAGACATGGGGGTTTCCATTTCGTTATTCCTTCCATAAACATTTATATTATGTACTAGTGTCTGTGCTATATTTTAGGATTCAAGTGGCAAAAAGCTATGGTCCCTGTCTTTAAGGAGCTAACAGTTTTGATGGCAAGACAGGTCAGGACTGACTATATAGCAATTTGTGGGTAAAACAAGTACAGTTCAGTGTGGTAGGTGTGTGTACTGGGTGTTACAGGAGGAGCAAGGAGAGACATCTAAATTAGAATGAAGAGGCAGGGATGTTTCCCACGGAAACCCTTGAGCCAAGGTTTTAAAAAGAACAGTTAGCAGATTCTCAACAGGGGCGCTATTAGCATGTTGGATATGACAATTCTTTTTCCTTTGGAGCTATCTTTGCACATTGCGGAAGGTTTAGCATTCCCAGGATCCTTCTAATAAACGCAGTAAAGCCCTTTGGTCATCGTCACAAAGTAAAATGGCTCCACACACTTCCAAACACCCCCTAAGGGTTGGGAGAGGGGAGTGCTTGGCAGCACCACCCCAGCCAGTACCACGGGATGAGGAAGGCTACAGGTGGGGAGTGGGGACACTCCGGGCACAGGGAGGAAGCTGTCTCAGCTCCAATCACAGAACCAACCCACAGCCTCTGCACAAGCTTAGAATGTCTTGTCCACCCACACGCCCACCATCCTTTATTCCCTTCAAATCTCAGCTCAACCACTTTTTTGTGTGTGTGAGGAGGATCAGCCCTGAGCTAACATCCGTGCCAATACTCCTCTTTTTGCTGAGGAAGACTGGCCCTGGGCTAACATCTGTGCCCATCTTCCTCCACTTTATGTGGGAGGTCGCCACAGCATGGCCTGATGAGCGGTGCATGGGTGCGCACCTGGGATCCGAACCCAGCAGCAGCGAAGCGCGCGCACTTAACCGCTACGCCATGGGCCCGGCCCCTCAACCGTCACTGCTGAGGGAAG
The DNA here is from genome assembly GCF_057802395.1 of Ceratotherium simum simum. Lineage (NCBI taxonomy): Eukaryota > Metazoa > Chordata > Mammalia > Perissodactyla > Rhinocerotidae > Ceratotherium > Ceratotherium simum. The sequence continues at coordinate 84,946,038 of NC_141904.1, read as the reverse complement.
CCTTCCCTGACTCCCTCACCCGCTTAGGTCCATTCTGTATCATACCCCCGGAGAGCACCACGTCCCTCCCCTTCATAGCACACGTGCACTTATTTTACATACAGTTATGAATGTCAGTCTTCCCTACTAGAAATAAAAGCTCAAAGAGAGAGATCATGTCCATTTTCCATTCTCCTCCATTCATCATTGTTTTCCCAGCATTTGACTCAGACCTGGCACCTCAGAGCACCCAATAAATACTTGCTGATGACTGAATCGATGAGCAAAGGAAACAGCATGTATGTCTGAGAAAATACAAATAGTTCTGTATTGCTGGAAGGTGCATGTGGCAGAATGGCTGGAAACCACACTGGAAAACTAGGCAAAAGCCGAATCATGAAAGGCCTTCTATGAAAAGCTATGGATTCATATTTTAGCAAAGATCTGTATTTTAGAAAAGGCACTCCAGCACCAGTGAGGGCCAGACTGCTGAGGTGGGGCAGCCAGCTCAGAGGCTGCGCAGGAATACAGGCAAGAAGTGAGAAGGGCCTGAACTAAGGCAGTAGGAGAAGAAATGGAGGAGAAAGTGTATCGGGCGATATCAAGGAAGGAGAATAAATCCGATGACTGCCTGGGCTGGGAAGGAGAAAGGGAGGGATGGTATGAGAGTGAAATGTCCAAGATGACTCCCAGGAATGACCAAACGACAGAAGGGGAATGAGTGAGATCAAAGAACGGAGAAAGAATCGCAGGTTTGGAGGGAAGATGGTGAGCTCAGTTTTGGATAGCTGAGTTTGAGGACTGGCACTCAGGAGAGATCTGGACTCAAGATACAGAGAAGAGGTCTCTGGCACACAAATGAGAGTTGGCGCCGTGGGAGAGAAGAACACAGAGTAGAAGGGAGAGCCTTGGAGAAAACTAGCACTCAAGGGACAAAAGGAGGAAAAGAGCCTACAACGGAAACTGAGGGGGAGATGGCCAAAGATAATACAAAGCAGGGGTGGTTTTCATAAGGGAAGGAAGACCAGCAATGTCAGACATGCTGAGAATTCAAAAGACAAGGAATGAGGGGCCGGCCCAGAGGCACAGCGGTTAAGTGCGCGTGCTCTGCTTCAGCGGCCCGGGGTCCGCAGGTTCGGATCCCGGGCGCGCACGGACCCAGCGCTTGCCAAGCCATGCTGTGGCAGCGTCCCATATAAAGTAGAGGAAAATGGGCACTGATGTTAGCCCAGGGCCAGTCTTCCTCAGCAAAAAGTGGAGGATTGGCAGATGTTAGCTCAGGGCTGATCTTCCTCACAAAAAAAAAAAAAAAAAAAAGACAAGGAACGAAAAGTGTTCAGGAGTTCCAGCAATGTCGAGTTCTGATGACTTTGGGGAGAGCAGTTTGGGAGGAGAGTGAGGCAGAAGCAGGATCCCAGCCAATGATGGCTTCAGGAAGTAGATGTGGCAACTCGTCCAAGAAATGCGGCTGGAAAGAGGCAGCGTGATGGGTGGGGTACAGCAGAGGTTAATGGGAGGGTGTTTGGTTTTATTTTTTTTCCAAAATGAGAGTAAGCAGAGGATATTTAAATGAAAGGGGTTGGTTAAACAGGAAAGAAACAGAACAGATGATGGCATTAGATCCTGAGGAAAAGGAGATGGGATCTCAGCACAGTAAAGGAATTAGCCTTAAAACAAACAACATTTCTTTCACCAAATTAAAATAAAAGGTAAAGTGATCGGGTCAGCTGGAGACAAGTTTGTAAACAACAGAAGAGAAAGCTGAGGAGCCTTAATTGATGGCTGTAACTTAGTGAAGTCTAGGGTAAGGGAGGAGGAGACTGGCAAGAAAGCTGCCCCAGCACACATGGAGCGCGCTGGGCAGGGCCGAGCCCGGCGGGCTATCAAAACAGTATCAAGAGCAAGATGTGTCTACAACAAAGCCCAATGAAGCAGGGTAGGGCCTTAGGCTACCACAAGGAAAGTACAGTCCTGTTCTGCACCGTCAGACTCCTGGAGGAAAGAGGACCTCCTCTCTATACCACATACTGCAAGAGACTGTCCAACAGAAACAAGTTCAAAGGAGGGTAACCAGAATGAAGAACGTGTGAGGAAATCCCAAAGGTGATCATTCTGGGGCTGGACTGAGACCGAATGAACAGGCTGCCTAGACCATGGAGATGCATACTGTCTACCCAGTAACAAAGCAGCATCTAGTTATGCTCCCTTGAGCACACAATTGGGCTTTACCTACACTGGAGAAAGGTGGGGGGATCAGGAGACAGAAAGAGGAGAGGAGGAAGCCATTAGTGAACTTGGGTAAATTGGACTTCCAAATAAAATCTCACAGGTGGTCAGGCATAACCAACCAGGGACCACTAAGCAAAGAATTTGGTTATTACTTATTTCCACAGAGGATTCATCCCCTCCCCCCACCTCAATATCCTGATTCCTGGCTCCCTCCTCTCCTTGCCATCCAATCAGTTACCAGTCCAGCAAATCCTTCTTCCTTTATCTCTCAACTCCACCCACCCCTCCCCATCCCCACAGCCACTGCCTTGGTTCAGGCCTCTCTCCCATGTGACCTGGACCACTGCAACAGTGCCCTGACTGGTCTCCCTGCTGGTCCTGCCCTATTCAGTGTAATCACCACATTGCTGCCTGGGTAATTTAAAACAGATGAGAGGATGTCACACCCCTGTTCAAAATTCTTCAGTGCCCCACTCTCCAGCCCTGTGCTTTCAAAATAAACTCCAAATTTCTTAGCATGGCAATACTAACTGCTACAGTTTAGAGTTTACCATCTACCAGTGCCAAGTGGGTAAGAGATATCATCTCATTCAATTCTCACAGCAACCTTGGGAGGTAGGCTATATTTCCCTTTTACAGATGAGTAAATAGCTTAGAAAGGAAGCGACTTGCCCAAGGTCACAAAACTAGTTCAGCAGCAAAACCAGTGTTGATACACAGGTATCTTAGATTCCAAAGTCTGTGTTCTTAACATGCAACTGCCCACAAGGCCCTTCGTGATCTGGCTCCTGCTTACCTTTCCAGCCACTCTTATCCTACACTCCACTCTAACTCGGGGAAACTACCTGCAGGTCACGCATTCTCACCCACAGCCATTTGCTTGCACCCCTCCCAATGTCTGCAAAATCATCCCACCTCCCATCCCTCTTCACCTGATTAATCCTGCTCATCCTTTAGGACTTGGATAAAGCAACATCTCCTCACAGAAGCCTTCTCTGATGCCTCAGCCTGACTTAGCCTGAGCATGCTAAGTCCTTCTCCAGCAAACTTCAACAACAGCTTCATACCATAGTGCTGTTGTCTACCTCCTTGACTTAAAAAAAAGTAAACTCCTTGAGGACATGGATGTGTATCTTACTCACTTTCGTGTTTCCACTTGCAGAGCAGTGCCAGGCACAGAGCAGAAGCTCAATAAATATTTATGCTTATTCTCTATTACGAGAAGCTGGCTGGGAAGAAAAAAGGGACCTTGTGGTTGAATGCAAGCCCAGTTCTCAGCTCTTTAAAGGGTTTCTAAACCATGTCACATGAGGGGCAGGGAGGAGCTGGCCAAGAAAAAAGGAGGGGGAAGGGAGATGTTCTAGGCAGCAGAAACAAAGGACTGTAGGTGAGACACAGCCTGTAGGCAGTTTAACAAGACCAGAGCACAGAGGTGGGGGATGGGGGAACAATTAGGCAAGATGAGCCTTCACAAGTATGGCTTTTTCTTCATTCCGGTGTTAGATCAAACGTCACCTCCTCAGAGAAGTCATCCCTGATCAGCTAGCTTTAAAAAGAGCTCCCTCTGCTTCCCCTCAGTTACTCTCCACCCTGTTACCATTTCTTTTTTTCGTAGCATCCATCAGGATCTGAAACACCTGCCAACCATTAAAAGTATCGTATTTATTGACGATCACAACAGTCGCCACCACTACCATCAAAAGTAGGGTCCATGAAACAGGGCTGTTTTTTTGCCTTATTTTACCACTACATCACTGGTGCTTACAATAATGCCCGGCACATAACAGGCACTCAAATATTTGTTTTATTCACTCATTCAGCAAATATTTACTGAGCATATATAATATGTCAAGCACTGTTCTATACGCCAGGGATACAACTACAAATAAAACAAGTCAAAATTCTCAGTTATGTGGAGTTTACTGTGGCTAAATAAATTAAATATGCTTAGCTTGGAAAAGAAAAGGTGAGAAGAGGAAGACAAACCAGCAGCTTTCAAAGATGTGCGGGGCAATTCCGTGAAGGGAGAGCCCAAGAGCCTGAAAGAGGGACAACCAGCTGAGATCACTAGGGAACCACTTTCAGCTCTACATATGACTTGTTATGAGTCAGAGCTGGGGGCAGACCAAACAGGAGTAAGGCCAAAAGTAGTGAGCTTTCTGTCACTGAAGAAATTTAACCAGTGAGCGGGGGTGCCACAAAAGAAATCCAAGTATTCAGTGGGAAAGGGAGCCTGGGATCCAGAGGCCCCAAACTAGCAGCCACAGATACGCCTGGTTTCAGGTGCAATTTAAAAAAATGTTTTCTATCACTTGCCAATGCTTTTTAAAAAATCATTAGTCATTAGTGTTTAAAAATCAAGGGACTGCACGTGCCCGCACGCACACACACACACACTGGAGTTCTGGGTTCATTTCTTCAATATGTTAGTATTGCGCTCATAAAACTCAACTCAGTAAAAATAAGTTTGACTGACATAAAATTTTCTTACACCCACATTTACCTAACCTGACTGATCAAGCATTCAAGTCTGTAGCATCCGGACCAAACCAAGAAATCGAGCACCTTGGATCAGAAAAGCCCTTCGAGCTGCCTTAACTGAACCTCTTCGCCTCACCAATGACGTGTTATCACTCCCACATCACAGATGAGGGAAGAGAGGCTCAGCCAGGGGAGGGATGCGCCACAGCCACACAGCAGACCGTGGCAGGCAAAGCCAGGACCAGAACCCAGGCGTCTGTCTCCCGGGCTCCAACAACGGAGATTCGGGGCACTCCCCACCAGAGACAGGACAGCAGCGTCCTAGTCCGAGCACCCCGGCTGAACCAGTCTGAGGGAACGTGACTGGACGAGGGCGAGAGCCGCAGTCAGCGACTCCCTGGAGAGAGACAGCCCAGGCACGGGCAGAGGAGGATCCTGAGACCCGCCGCGACCCTCGCCCTCATCGCCGAGCTCGCCTTTTCCCGCCAGGCCTCCAAAAGCCACACTGAAGCAACCCGCGCCTCCCTCACCGCTGCGGCTCACTTACCGCCGCTCAACTTCCGGCAACCACACCGTCAGCCGCAGCGCGCGCCCCGATGACGCAACGCGGCCCCGCCCCCCGCCTGCCGGGGCGAGAGGACGGTGCGCGTGCGCACACAGAGCCTCGGGCCAGCCTGGTAAAGGAGCCCCTAGCACCAGGCTGAGGGGGCGGAACTTGAGGCGTGGGGAAGGCGGGACATCAGGAGGTGGGCGAGGACCCCCTGGAGCAAGCCGAGGCACAGAGACTTTCTCCCGTTTATCAGATGTGGGATTGTGTATATGTGGCTGTGAGACTTTTCAAAAAGTGCTCCACGTTCTTTCTTTTGATTTTAGAGGATGACAGGAATTATCATTATTTCCATTTTCCAGGAGAGGCAGTATCAAACGAATCACGGGGACCACGAGGAAGGCAGGTATGGAGACACAGGAGATGAGAATTTTAATAGGTAAAGGTCGATGAAAGTCGACACTGACCGACTTGCTCTTTCTAAACCAGACATTATTCTCATAGCTTCCTGCTGTCAATGAGATAAAGTTATTCATTCTAAATTATTTATTGAGCGTATACTCTGTACCAGGCATTGGAGAAGTGTTGATACAATAGTGAGTGTAAACTTAATCTGACATATAAGGCCATTCACAAAGCGCCTCTGACGTAGCTCTATAGATTTACAATAACGAGAGTAGTGACTACTATTTATTATCTACAATGTTTTCAGGTTTTCACATCTGTAATCGCCACAAAGGGCCTGCAAGGTAGATGTTATATTATTCCCATTTTACATATGAAAGAGCGGAGACTAGGAAAGGTTAAGGGGCTTGCTGAAGGTTAAAGAGCTTTTGGGCCAGGAGTCTAACAGAAGCCTGTTTGACTTACTGAGGAGATACTTTATTCGAAAGGATTATTATAAGCAGTGGGGAAGGAGAGGGCGGGGACTATTGCAATGGGTGGGGGAGGGAATCTTGCAATAGGGAGACCACTCTGACCAAAAGATCTGCAAGTGTTTCCAGGGTTAGGCAAAAAGAGTTTTTCTTCCGTAGGGAAGAGTGAAGGCAAGAAAGAACTCGGGTGGGAAAGTGAGAAGAAAGGGTGGCTTGATTGGACAGTAGTAAATCATAGGATGTTTTACTTTGAGGCCAGCCTGTTCTCAGGAGGGGTGGTATGCCTGCTCCATCTCTGCTACCCTCACCCTTCCTCTGCTTGTGTAACCCTTTCCCCATCTTCAAAATCCAGTTGAAATGTTGATAGAAAAAAGAGTACATATTATATGATTCCACTTATGTAAAGTTCTAGAATCAGCAAAACTAACATAGTGATAGAAGTCAGATCAGTGGTTGCCTGAGGCATAAAGGGAGCATTGTCTGCAAAGGGACATGAGGAACTTTCTGGCGTGATGGAAACGTTCTATATCGTGATTGAGATGGGGATGACATTTGTACACATTTGTCAAAACTCATCAAACTCTATATTTAAAATGAGTGCATTTTACTGTATATATTTAATGTAATAAATTTGATTTTTAAAAAACCCAGTAGAGGGGTCACCTCCTATGTGAAGGCATGCCTGACACCCACCTACCTCCAGGCTTCACTCTATTAAGGTTATATGAGGCTAGGTTGAAGTTAGTTCTTTTTAACCTTGTTTCCCCTGCTGCACTTCGAGATCCTTAATTTAATACCTTGTGGAGTTTCTGCCGAGCTCACTCTGCCGAGCTCACAAGGATTCCCCCTTCTCTGGGAACTGCTGGTTCTCCTACATGTGCCACCTGGCCTCCCACCTCTCTTCAGAGTTGACTGCAGCAGAAATGGACACAGGATGATTCTTTACCCTGAGCTTTGGACTTGAGAACTGATGCTCATAGAAAATAGGAACAGGAATAATTCATATTGGTCAATGGCAATATTCTATAGGGAACTTCCTCAAATTCTGACCGTTGAGGTTCCTGTGGCTGACTTGGCTCAAGCTCTTCCTGAGGTGAGGTCATCTAAAACGTTATTGGATTTCACAAAACACCCCAGCAGCCATTCGCAAAGCTGGTTTCCATCACTTCCAACCCTGAAGTAGCTCCATAGGGTTGAAACCATGTCATCTTGTTCTCCATGGTCTCCTAGTGCCTGGCTCAAGAATTGGCCCAAGAAGTGTTCAAAAAGTATCTGTTAAATTAAGAGATGAGGTCTGGGCAGCCAAAATAGATGGTGACTCAGGTCACAAATGTGGCCTCCTTGTTAGCAGGAATTAGGGAGGCTTGGAGCAGAAGACCTGCCCCTGCTGCCCAGGATGGGGGATACAGACCCTTGGGGCACCAAGATGATGAAGCATCAAGAAAGATGCAAGACCAGGAGCCATAAAAAGGCAGAGAATGTTCTCAGACGCAGCAGGACAACGAGGGCCTTGACACTTATTCAAGACCACAATGATTCAGGTCAACCCACTTTTATCACTTGTCTTGCAGCTCAGTTGAGGAGAGCACAGACTCCCTACAATGGGAACCATATGCCATGCCACCTACGCTTTGAAAGCCCAAGAAATCGTGGAATGACAGGTTGGCAAATGAGATCTTAACAGCGTTGGTTCTTTACAGCACTTAGAGTGTGTTGCAGCCAGGAGAGCCCCAGCATCTTTTTCACCTTGTGTTAAGACTATTAAATCTACCTCCTGGAGGGCTCTTCTTCAAAAGAGAGATCAACAATTTTCTGCAAGCCAAGTAGCCAAATGACCACTTCATCAAATGGCCAACCTGCAGACTTGTAGATTTTCTGAATGAACACTTTGCAAATGTCACCAACTTCTAAGGTTTACAACAATTTCTATTGGATGGAATGGCTTCATGAGCTTCTAAAGATTTATGTGATGCAGTAGTTGACTGGTTTTCACGTCATCTTCAGAGAAGCATTTGAAAGAATTTTCTATTTATCAAAAGCTAAGGATGGTTTATTCTTCCTTTGAATATATTTAACTTATGACTACATTAATGAAAAATATGTTCTTGAATGTAGATTTTTCTTAAGTGTATTAATATTATGCCACTCGGTCTATTATCTTTTTGTCTCTGACTCTCCACTTCTACTTTTCTATCTTCCTTCTCATTCCTCAGTTTCTCCCTATGTCTCCCTCTCAGTGTCTCCCTTTTTCTCTCACTAAATGTCTCCATCTCTCTGGCTCTTAGTGTCCATCTGCCCCTTAGTATTTCCCCATCTCTGTCCTTGTGCACATCCATTTTGCCCTCTCCCTCTTCTGTCCTTTGGTGACCCCATCTCTTCCTCCTAGTCCATCATCTCTGACCCTCTGTCTCCCCCCACCTGCCCTAGTTTCCTCTTCTTTCTACCCCTTATCCTTCCTTCTCTCATCCTCAGTCTCTTCACCTCTATTTCTCCCCTGTCTACAACTCAGTCTCTCCCTGCAGTAGCAGCAAGCTGGGGACAAAGACAAATTGACCTTCCTCAATATGTGGCTATGAAGAAAAACGAAAATCAGTTGCTATAACTTCACAACAATTGTAGAAAACTGTTCTTAAAAGCCTCATCCAATATGTGTCATTGTAAACCTTGTAAATAGTTAAAAAGATGCCAACATTTGATAAATTTGGCAAATTGGTCATTCGAGGAATTGGCTTTAAGCTAATTAACTTTAAGCCCATAAAAAGAAACTCGAAGGAGCTTCTGAGTCTGCAAGTTCTTATCTACAATCAAGGTTTCTATGACAGCCTTCTCCTAAAAGGTATTTATTTTAATATTTCGGGCAGAGAGCCTGGTTTCAGCTAGATTTTGTGCAAGCCATTGGCCACTGATTCTTTCCTGAATGGGCTGAGGCTGAGTTATTTCTGGACCATGGTCTATTGCCTTTTATAAATTCAAGAATTAATTCAATCAATCATGTAGGAGTAGGAAGAGCAGGTAGATACTGTGGAAAAGAAATGTATTCCAGAATCAGATTTTGGAGCCGGTCCTTAACCTCTCTGTGCTTCCATTTGCCTGTTTGTAACAACACAGCAATCTTCCTCATGAGGTTGTTGTAGAGGTTAAATTAGATAATGGTGGTAAAGCACGAAGCCTGGCACATGGTATATGCTCAGTATGTTTGAAAACTACATGTGAGTCCCCACTGTGTACCAGACACTCTGAAAGCACTGTAAACACTGTATACAGTAATGCATGGACCTTGTTCTTTATGCTCTGACAATTTATATTGACAGTTTCTTGTTTTTGTCAGACTCAAATCCAGGTCTCTGACCAAAGTCAGAGCTCATAGCCACTTCTCTTCACTAGTTGCCCCAACTGTTCATCAACATAAATCATGGGCACTTGGCCATTTGTCTGGTGGGGTGGTCTTTTTGAGTGTTCCTTGGTCCTGAGGGATCCCAGGACGCAACACTGTTACAGGTCTTTTGGGAAAGGGTTTCTGACCAGGAAACACACCAGCTGCTGCTTGTAAAACCAGGATAAACACCTCCTTAGATCCCCCAGTTCTGAGCAGGAAGAACTTTGGGGATGCAAAGTAGAGTGAGAGCAAAGCTTGTTAAAAAAGTAAGTCCTTTTCTAAAAACATTTACAAATGTGACCAGAAACCAAAGAGAAACCCTATATCAAATCTTGTAACGTGACATTTGACAATACATTACAAATGACAGTACACTTCAATACATCTTCTCAGTCCAAGAGACTCAGAAAGGTAGAATTAAATAAATCAAACTCGTAACAGTATAGTTTCAAATCATATTTTAGGTAGGTAAAAATCTCTCATTTTAAGAGATCATGCAAACAGGAACACAAGACACAAAACACCAGCTTGTACAGGCACTCCCATTTGCTACATATATTACAGTTTAGTATCAAGTTTTAAAATACAAATCACAATCAGATTGCAACACAAACACCAAGTAAAACTGTATGTTCTCATGCCTTTGCTAGTTTTTACTTAAGAGGTGTGACTATAAAAGAACATGACTTTTTATAAACAGCAGAACTCACAGATAAAAATACACGCTCTCCCTTCAAAGTATCCCCTTCTGTGGCCACAGACATATTCGATGTCAGCCATTTCTGCTCCCAACATATTCTTTTGAGAATTGCTACCACTCTCAGGAACACTGTGTGTGTGTGTGTGTGTGTGTGTGTGTGTGTACACTTAATAGGACAAATTTTTGCCTTTTGGAGGAAATGTGTCACAATGACCTGGAACCCCACAGGGTTTTCCTTCTAGCTGTCTCACATAACTAGCTGCGTGATCTTTGGCACCTTATTTCACCTTTCTGTGCCTCAATCTGCTCCTCTAGTAACACCACCTTCTTGTTGTGGGGTGTCATGGGGCTTAAGTGAGATAAACCTGGCACAGCCCTCAAGAAATATGGCTTTCTCCTCCCCATTTTCTTTTTTTTTATTTTTAATGTGCAACCATTAAAAATATTCCTTTTCTCTTTCTTTTCAGGGCAGTTTTTATCATTATTTTTTAATAGCCAAAAGGAATTTGGGGTTGAAAATGATGGATATACAAGCTGCATAATTTCCTATCGACTCTAAGACATGTGTGAGTGTTAAATAATAAGGCAGAATGTCCAGGGTGTTTCAGACACTGGTTCTGGAGAAAGCTGTAAAAAGGGCTCAGAAGAGAGGTGTTCCGAGAAGTGGCAGTCACAGTGGAATAGCTGTCATGCCTCTCAAGGTGACCCATGGAAGGGCCAGCATTTGTCTGCATGTAAGGTCTCTGCACAGTCATATATCTCCATTCCAGGAAGGCTCCCGAGTTCCATCTAATTCTCCAATGGAACTCTACCCACATGTCCCTTTAGTTGCCAATTAATTCTAGTCTGAAAGCTTGAATTACAATGAGAGTCTGAGGCTCCCACATTTCCTGAGGAGTAGGAGAAATTATCTAGATTCAGTTCTCTTGGAAATATTCTGCTTTCTACTCTGCTGACCACGGCCATATGCTCTTCTTCCAATGGTGCCTAAGAACTTTCCAAACTACTTGGACCCTAAGACTATTCTTTTGACCCCAGAAAGCCAAGGTACCTAGCAACTCACAGGCCTTCATCCTCTATTTCCTTCAGGGACATCCTAAGTGTCACTTTGTCGCATCCCCTTGTAGCCTCCCTTAGGAGCGAATGTGCAGAATTTTCTTGAATGTCTTCTTGAAGTTCTCATTGCACAAGGGGTAGATGAGGGGGTTCAATGTGGAGTTAATGTAGCCCAGCCAGATGGTGAACATGTGCACGTGCTCGTTGCAACAGCTCTTGCAGAAGGCAATGACCATGAAGAAGATGAAGTAGGGAATCCAGCAAAGGATGAAGGCCACCATGATAAAACCCAATTGTCTGGCAGCCTTCCGTTCTCGGTTCATGTGCAGCCCAGACACATACTGTCTCGAATGTGAGCGGAGCCTCTTCCAAGTGAACTTGATGTAATCCAGGCCTGTGCTGGACCCACGTCTTGGTTTGCCTTTCCCCGATGCTGGCTCTGTGGGGGTGTCTGAGTCTGTCTGGGAGAAGGATGGGCTATCACCTAGGATCTGATCCTCTGGCATCTCATTGGCCCCACGCATGTTCAGGCCCTGCTCATCCATCTCAAGCTGGCTGTGGCTCTGGTTGATGGCTGCGTAGCCCCTGCCACTCCCCTCTGCCTCAGTCTGCATCTGCGCAATGTTACGTGGGAAGCAGTGGAGGTTGTCCACGTCTCCGTCCTCCTCTTGGCTGGAGTCACCTGGGGACTTCATCTCCTTTGGGTCTTCAGATGGCAGCTTCAAGACAGGTCCACCACCGGCATCTTTTGGCTTCCTTTTCAGAACCGCCCAGGGAGACTCCTTCCCTGATTTCTTAGCACCCACCTTGGGATTCTCTGGCCTCAGCTTAATTTCCGAGAAGGAAGGGAGGGATCCGTTGATGAGATCTCGGTGCTGACAGTGCTGCCGTACGGCCTTGTAGATCTTGGCATAGAACCACAGCATGAGCAAGGTGGGCAGGTAGAAGTTGATGATGGCGGTCATAATCTTGAACCAGGTGACATCATAGAAGTCTGTCTCGCACTTGTCCTCCTGGCGCCTCAAGGTCTGCGACACGAAGCGAGACCAGCCCCAAATGGGAATAACCCACAGGAAGGACAGAAACCAGGCCCCCAAGATGGTGGCTGACGCTCGGGTCTTGGTACGATACTTCAGGTATCTGAGGGGCTGCTGGACTGAGCGATAGCGATCAATGCACAAGATGAAAACACTGAAAATGGATGCTGTGCTGGCCACGTAGTCCATGGAAAGCCAAAAGAGGCAGAGAGGCCGGCCCAAGGGCCACTTGGACATGAGGAGGTAGAGGATGTTCATGGGCATGACAACAGCTCCCACAATCAGGTCTGCCACCGAGAGACTGACAATATACAGGTTCCCCACAGTGTGTAGCTTCCGCTCGCTCCGCACAGCATACAGGACCAGCAGGTTGAGCCCCACTGTGACCAAGGAGATGGTGCTCAGAACCACCACCAGGGGCATCAGTTGGGGGCTGGCCATGGTGGTCTTGTTCCCCTCACACATCTTATCTTCTAAGACGTAGGAGGAATTGAGAAGGGTCATTGGCAGAAGAGTAGCCTATGGCTATGTCTCATTCCCTGGGAGAAAAGACACAAGGATTAAGGTCAGAGCCTTGGTGATCAGTAGAGTCACTTAGAACCATCACATTGATCAAACTGGGGTTGTATCTGTCAGGGGCAGTAGACACTGCTGGTTACCTACAACTTATATTCCCTTCTTCCTTAGTCATTCATTCCCTCATTCATTCAATGACTATTGAATTTCTGGCATTGTTCTAGGTGTTAGGAATACAGCAATGAACAAAACAGACAAACATCTCTGCCGCCATAGAGCTTACATTCTCGTGAGGGAGATGGGCAAAAAACAAGGGAAAGTTTGTATAAGTCCCACATTGTGCGTGTTCTGGGAAAGTGGGCTGCATCATGATTGGTCTAAGCTGAATATGGTGCTCTAGTTCCTCTTTGCCACTGGCTAGCCTAGGAGTGGGCATGAGACACAACTGTGGCCAAGAAAGTAGATAGAGAAACCTCATGGCCGAGGTGGGGTTCTGGAAAGTTCCTTCTCTATAACAAATGAGCAAAACAAGGAAAAGGGTTGTTTCCCACTTGCCCCCTTCTTCCTGACAGGAAGTGATGCTTGGGGCTATGGCAGTCACATTGGGGCCATCAGGGAAATGCCAAGAAAACCACTGAGATGCCACCCCGGAGCCCTGTTATCACTGAGATGCTGAACCAACCATGGAATCTTCTTCCCCCAGACTGGTTATTATGGGAAATAATGAAGTATCTTCTTTGCTTAAGTCACTGTTGTGGGAGTTTTTACTTGCAGCTGAAAGCACCCCTAACTGATATAAGGGAGGTTACCAGGGTACACAAAGCTTGAGATAAATCTAGCATATCGCTTAGATGAATGGTTCTCAAATGGGAAGGGGGTTGTGTTATTTGAGAAAGCATATTTATTATTTTACTTTTATATTTGAAAAAAAATTTTTTTTCATTACATAAACTATGCAAAGTAATACGTAACAAAACTTTCTTTGCTAGTGAGGGTACACTGAAAAGAGATTGTATCCTCAACTGGGGTGGGAGATAGAAGTAGGTATTAAAGCTTCCAAAAGGAGTTGTTAGATTTTGATACTCATCAAAAAGTGGTATGAATTTAAAGAAAACTGAGAAACACTAACAGAGAGTGTAAATCTCTCTCAATAATTTAGCAAAAACAAATTATTTTTACATTAAGACAAAGCCAGATAAATTCTTGAGTAGAAGGTCAAATTCATATGATTTTTTTAAGATAAAAATCAAGACCCGATGGCATTTGGTCCCTGAGGAAGGAACCCTCTGAGGCAGTTTGTTGGAAAAGCACCAATTGGGTAGCACTGGTTTAGCCCCAGCTCTGCCACTAATTTTCTGAGTGATCTCTCCACCTGCGTTTTCGCATGGGTCAAAGGTGAAAGGTGGGGTAGGTGATCTCTACAGTCTTTCCGAGGTCTCCTTTTTAGAGTCTCACTTTAGGTATTTTTCCTTGTTCTCCTCCAGCTCTGAACTGCCAGTCAGAGCAACCCTCCGACTTCTCTGAGTGGGCCTCTGCTGACTTCTCCTCCTGTGACCCAGTCCTGCCCTTGGCTCCTGTCACTCTCTGCTGTCAGTCTCAGGGGCCTTATCCACTCACCCCAGTCCACCCCAGCCATCACCTCTGTGAGGACAACCCCCAAATCGACAGCCTCAGCCTGTATCTTTCTCCACTCCTACATCCAATACCCAATACCTTGCAGCTTCATCTTCAGCCCTGACCAAGCCAGAACCCCTTGAAATTGTCCGCAGTTACCTCAGGAAGGAGCAAAGAAAGCTAAGGAAGTATCACCTCAGGGATTTTTATGTTTTATTGTTTTGGTTGGGAGGAAGCAGGTCCCTAAAACACGCCCATGGCTTGGCATTCTCAAGGCAGATTCAACCTCCCTCTCCGAAAGAAGTGTCTCCTTTCTCTCTTTTCTTCATTGCCTTGAAATTTCTCTCTTTTCTCCTTCCTCTCCTTTCTCCTTTCTCTCTTTGCCTCATGGCACACAGAGGGGAATCAATAATTTCTTTTTTCACTGTGCATATACAATTTATCATTCCACAATTATAGTTGACAGAAAATTATTTGTTTTTATTAAAAAATCTATATATTTTTCCTCTTTGGTTAAAAAAGAAAAGTTGTTATGGTTGAACTGAGATCACTGAACTGAAAATTAGTTTGGCATATTAAGTGTTTAGGAGTGAAATCTACTGATGTCTGTAACTTACTTTGAAATGAATCAAAAAATAAGTTGGATAGAAGAATGGATAAATGAATAGATATATAGTAAAGCAAAAAGAGCAAAATGTTGATTGATAACCTAGATGGTGGGTATATGGGTATTCACTGTACAAGGCTTCCAACTTTTCTGTTTTATTGATAATTTCTGTAAGAAAATGTTGGGGAAAATTAAGATAGCCTGTTTATCTTCCTCACCTATCACCATAAGCTCAATTCTTTATCACGTTTTCTCCTTTGTAGCTTGAACATGTTATTTTGTGTAAAGACTAAAGCAAAAGGCCAATAGATATTTGTTAAACGAATAAATGAGTGAGTGAGAGACACAACTGAGGGTGCTCTGAAATATCTCAGCTCAGACCTTACTCATTCAACAGAGATTCGCTGTGAAAGGTTCCTTTTCAGCTCAGTGATCTGCTTCGGGAGCAAGAAAATCCACTTTTGTCCTCAGAAGCCACAGGATTCAGAAGAAGGATTCCTGGAAAGGCACCACAGCACCTGTGCTGCCTACACACGGCACTTGGCGCCTGCCTCCCGGGGAAGAAGGAGGCCTGAGAGAACGCTGCGACCCAGCCCTGAGCCCGGACGACGCGGGCCACACAGGGCAGTAGCAGCAGCCACAAAAGCATCTACTTCATGTCCCACTCGGGACCGGCTGCATAACTTGTGGGGCCCCGCACAAAATGAAAAAATTTTAAACTATTAAGAATTTCAAGATGGTGACAGTGGAACATTAAACCAAGCGCGGGGCCCTCCTGAGCACAGGGCCTGTGTGGCTGCAGGGTCACAGGCCCAGTATGCCCTTCCTGGTCTCTCCTCCTCCCACCTAATCCCTCCGTTGGCTAACTCAGTGAGATGACTAATGTAAGGTGCTGTCCCCTCCCCAGGAACCTGCATTTTGAAAAACAGATCTATGAATGGTTTGCCCTCTTTACACGCCAAAGGAACGTCAGGTGCTCTGCAGAATGTGGGAGGCATCTGGGGACACGGGTCCTCATGTCACCTCACGTTACACAGAAGGTCATGCTCCCCTCAGGCTGCTCAGACCTCACTGGGGCCTACAGAGATGGTGCTGGCGAGAGGGTGTGCTCTGGGAGGAGGGAAAGGAAGCTGGAGGAGGACTTGAGACAGGGCACTTGGAGAAGAAAGGCGGGCCCCTGGGGGCTCTTTCCAGCACCGTGTCTCTAGAGAAGCAGGGATGGAAGGAGAGTTCTCACCTGGCTCTGCCTCTTGCTGGGCTGTGTGGAGAGTGGGTAAACAGCCGGGCCTCCAATTTCCTCACCTGTAAAGTAGGGAAAATATGATTACCTCCCTCCCTGGGCTGTGGGGAGGGTCAGTTGAGACAGTGGGGTGAGAAAGCTCTGCTAACCCCCAGGTGACAATGACTTGGTGACAAGCAGAAATGGACTCTTTTTCTCTAAGAGGCTCATGTGTACGAGCAAGCCATCATTTTTGAATTAAGGCAATGGCTCCAATCCCAAAACCATGAGCTGCAGTGGGACTTTTACTAGACTGACAACGAGCAGTCTAATCCAGTCACGTCCCTGTGCCAGCAAATAAACGAAGGTAGTCAACGTTCCTTCCACATCCCAGGACCGTGACTGGAGCAGCCACGACAGGAATGAGCTGAGCCTGGGGCTTTTCATAGGCAGGTTCCCCACTATCCGGAAGTACAGTGTTCCTATGAAAACTTTCCTAAGCCAAAATGGCGTAAAGCAAAGAAGTGATTACCATTAATCTATATGGGAAAAAATTTTGAGCCTTCCCAGACCCAAAAAACAACCTATCAAAATAAATGGAGGTAAAGCCCAGATGCCCACAGACACAGCCCAAGACTACGGTGGCTTGATGCTGAGAGGCTGAGTGTAGTTCCCAGGGAAGGCGCTTGGCGGCGCCACTCGCTGCTCTGGATGTGAGCTGCCTCTATAACAGCTCTCTGCAGAACGAATGCTGAACACTATTTTTGCTTTTCACCTTTTTCCATAAAAATGAAAATCCTCTTCAGATTTCTTTCGGTTAGCGAAAACAGGTACTAATGTAGGTCTTTCATAAAAGTGAAGTGGCGTAAAAAGAGCTTTCATATATTGGGGGAAACCTGTGTCCATTGTTAAACGCCCACCACAAGCCAAAAGGGAGGTCTTCCGATTGATCCCCCAGGTAGAAAGGAGGAAATGTTCAGCTCAGGCTCAGAGGGGTGAAGCAACTTGCCCCAGGTCACACAGGTAGGCAGCAGTTGGTGAAGACGAGATTCAAACCTGGGTCTATCTAACAGAGTTTCTCAACCTTTGTTCTATGGACATTCTGAGCTGGATAACTCTTAATTGTGAAGGGCTGTCCTGTGCATTGTTGGATGTTTTGCAGCATCCTTGGCCTCTACTTACTAGATGTCAGTAGCACCCTCCCCCCATTCCCAGTGACAACCAAAAATATCTCTATAACTTGCCAGATAGCTAGTGGGGGGCAAGATGATCCTTAGTTGAGAACCACTGATCTAACTGAAGAATATGCACCCTGAACTGCCAAAGAATACAGCTTTCAGCTCAAGGTAAGGAAGAACTTTCTAAAAATAGATGTTATCTAACAATGCAATGAATTGCCTTGAGAGATAGTAAGCTCTGTCATGGGAGGTATGCAGCAAGAGGTGGCTTGGATCTGATTCCAAATTAGAAATACTCCTGCTTTCCCAATGGCAATTATTTACCTAAGTCAAACTTGCAGATGTTGATTTTAGATAACAGAGACCGATGGGCAGGGATCTCTGCTGACAGCCAGGAAGGGGAGGCAAGAGGAACTGGAGGGTTTGGAGAGATGCTACACATTAAATGAGGCTCCCAATGACCTCACCCTCACCACTCCCCCTCCCATTTCAGCAGTGCTGGTCTGCAGGAGGCTTGGAGCTCATTTGGGTGGTAGAATAGAACAGCAGTTAAGAACCCAGGCTTTGTAAACCAGTAAACCTCTGCTCCAACCCTGTTTCTGCCCTAATTAGCTGGGCAAGATCTTTCACCTCACCAAGCCTCAGTTTTCCTCACCTCTGAAATGTGAATAAAGCCCCCAGTACAGTGCCTGACATACAGGAAGTGCTCAATTAATAGCAGCTCTTGTTTTCTTTCATTTCTTGGTGAGCAATCCAACCATCCCACAGCCAGCCCAGGCTGGATCAGAGGAATCATCCTTGACCTCTCCCTGTTTTTCACTGTGGCAGAAATTGCTAATCGTCTTCCAATATCAGTTCTCCTCTATTTAGGAATAGACTTCTGCTTTTTAGCTGAGTACATGGCTGCCTGGAATAGAGACTAAGTTTCCCAGGCTCCTTTGTAGCTGGGTATGACCATGTGACTAAATTCCAATGAAATGTAAATGAAAACGTAGTTTGCAACTTCCAGAAAGCAGCCCTAAAGGGAGGATGTGTTCTTTTCTTTGGCCCTTCTTCTTTCCAGCTGGCTGGAATGTTGATAGGATGTATAGAGTTTAAGCAAGCATCTTGGCACCATGAGGAAGAGCCACAAAATGACGGCAAAGCAGCAATTTGGAAGGAGTTGAGGTCTCTGATGATCAGGGAGCTGCCATACCAGCCAGGACTCTCCACCTCTGGGTTAGTTTGGGTTTTCTATCACACATAGCCAAACTGAATCCTAACTGATACACTGCCCAATTTCAAGGAGTTTGTCAATTAGCATGAGAAGAAAACAAAAGATAAACAAACAGGATTAAAGAATTAAATTAAAAATTCTGTGCACCTGGGACAAGTGTGATGCTTGAGGTGAGATCAAAGCAGGTGGCAGGAGAGAGGAGGGAGGAGCAGCCTCTCCCAAGGTAGAGTGTGGATGTCAAGAAGAACATCAGAGAAGTGGAGATGTGTGAGCTGGGCTTTGAAGGATGAGTAGAAGCTGACCGGGAGGAAGGGAGAGGAATTTAAGGATGAGTAAAAGAAAGAATAAAAGTTCTGCGGGGGCTGGCCCCCATGGCCTAGTGGTTAAGTTCAGCACACTCCACTTTGGCGGCCCTGGTTTGGTTCCTGGGCACGGACCCACACCACTCGTTGGCGGCCATGAGGAATTTCCGTTCAAGGAATTAGGAGGGAATCATTGGAAGTAACTGGAGCGCAGGATGATAAGTCTGGGAAGGTGTGCTGGGGCCAAGTTGTAAGGAAGCTCTTTTACGCCTCTATGCATTTGCCTGTGCTATCTCCCCTGCTGGAGCACCCTTCTGCCTTGAAGCTCTTAGCTGCTCCTCCCTCTGTGTATGCACAGCACTTCTAACACTCCCCTTTCTATCACTTATCTTAGCATTCTTTCTTTAGCTGATTCCCCCCAACTAAACAACGAGCACCTTTAGAGGTGCGTTAGCGCACAGAGTGTCCACTATTTCTGTTTCTGAAGTGTGATGCCCATGACCACCCTGATGGCAGGGACCACACCTTTTGACTCCCTGCCATTCTCCTGTGCTGGCACCAGGCTGGCACACGACAGGTGCTCAACAGAAGTTTACTGGATGAGCTCTGAGGAAATGAGACACAAATGGATACAGAGCAGCAGAAGACACAGGAAGAAGGACCTGAGCGCAGAAGGTGTGGGCACATTTTTCACAAGCATGTTTAAACCCACAAAAATTTGAGAAAAGATTTATCCTATTGATGAATAGTGATACCTTTCAGCTAAGTTCTCTACTTTTTCCTGGAAACTTTATTGTTAGAAATTTCTTTCATGGTAATCCAAAACATGAATAGAGATTTACGCACAAAGATGCTTACTGCAATGTTATGTATGATAGGAAATAAAGGGAAATAATCTAACATTTGGGAACTAAATGTATTATATACATTTAGCTACAGAATAGAGTATCACGCAGTCACTGATAATCACATTTATAGAGCGCCAGTAATGATATGAGAAAATGCTTATCATGAGATTAAATTTACAATAGACATTGTTTGTACAGGATGATGTCAGTTCTGTTAACTAACAGGCTGAGAGCGAGGGTGGATCTCTATTATGTTGTATTAACAGTGGTTTCCTCTGGGGAGGGGGTGATGATCAACATAAGAAAAAGATTTATCTTTGGTATTTCCCAAACGTTCAACAATGAGAATGTCTTAGTTTTATAACAGGGAAAACAAGAACTAACTGCATTCATTTTTAAAAACAAAATAAAATAGATTCAGTCCATTGAAAAAAAGTTTTTTTAAAGAAATGTCTTTCACATTTTTAGCACATTTTTTATTTTCTTCAGCAAAAAATGAGTTTGGGGATTCCTTTCTTGATACATTCTGAACTGCCTCACCCACTATTCCCCATTCTGAACTGCTCTGCCCTCAGCCTAATTTGCACTGGACGGCTATTCTGGCCAAGTAAGTCTGGACATTAATGTCTCTGCTCTAGTTCCAAGAAAGAGGCGCCACGCGTAAGGGTGCCCCAGGACTGCATATCTCATTCAGTCTGGCCAGGGCATAATTTCCATAAAACACCCAGGCTTATCAGTGCCACCGGTGTGGTGCAGACAGCAGACTGCAAATAGCAAAATCCCATTATGAGCCCAGTGCTGTAGGAACGTGGCGACAGAATCTAGGGCAGTGCTGGGTTAAGAGTTGGCCTCTGGATGACCTGGTGGGCCGGCAGTGGCCTCAAAGATTTTTCTAGGGGTGGAGGTACACATTCAAAAGTCTATGGAGTCAAGGAGGAAAAATTACTAAGAACAGGGGGCTGCGTGTAGAACAAGAAGGAGTGGTGGGGACAGGGGCAAGCTGGAGAGCATATTCTCTGCCTGAAAAGGACAGCTGCCACTCAGACGCCACCAACTGCTGCAGGCCCAGATCTGCCTGTTTTTTAAATGAAGCACAAAAGCTGGATTTTTACATGAAATCTTTTAGTTCTTAAGCGTTGTTAATTATTCAGTTGTTTCATTTGTTTTCCTGAACACTTGCACACAGGTCAGCAGAACAAATTTTGGGGACATGACCTGTGAGCCCTGAGCTGAAAATGTCAAGCTAGTTCACAGGGGATCCAGAGTGGTGAAGAGGAGATAATGACTATGGAGCAGACACCTTTTGGAGTATTTGCCCAGCTCACAACAAGCCTCCTCCTCTGAGACCCAGCATCCTGCTAGGGCTGGGCCCTGGCAGCCATCGTTATACAGTGTAACCCTGACTCCTGGGCACATGTAATTGGACCAGAGGTTGTTATCTGACCCCAAACGGGCCAATCGGTCCCATTCTCTCTTCTGGAAAGCTGGAGTTGGGGTTGTGCAGTCAAGACAGTCTGCTGGTCTCCTGAACTGAAGGGATGGGACAGTAGGGGCTGAGGCTGCACGGAGGGGCAGCATTGCTCATCTCCAGGCGTGCTGAAGAGATGCTCCCGGGAAGGGAGAGGAGAAGGCAGCGGACAAACGCAACGATTCACACGCAGCAACAACTGATATCTCGTGCAAAAAAGAACTTAGACCATCCTCTCACACCACACACAAAAATTAACTCAAAACTGACAATAGTCCTAAATGTAAGAGCTAAACCTCTTAAAACTCTTAGAAGAAATCATAGGAAAAAAGCTTTGTGACCTTGAGTTAGGCAAAGATTTCTTAGATACAACACCAAAGGCACAATTAATAAAGGAAAAAATTGCTAAATTGGACTTCAAAATTAAAAACTTTTGTGCTTCAAAAGGCACCACTAAGAAAGTAAAAAGCTATGGAATGAGAAAAAGTCTGTATATCGTATATCTGACATACCATATATCTGATGTATCCACACTATATAAAGAACTCTTCCAACTCAATAATAAGAAGACAAATAATCCAATTTAAAAGTAGACAAAGGATCTGAATAGACATTTCACTAAAGAAGATACAAGAATAGCTCACAAGTTCATGAAAAGATGCTCAACATCATTAGTCATCAGGGAAATGCAATCCACACTACAATGAGGTACGACTTCACACCCAGTAGGATGACTATAATTTAAAAAAAGAGATAATAATAAGTGTTGAAGAGGATGTGGAGAAATTAGAACCCTCATATCCTGCTGGTGGGAATGTAAAATGGTGCGGCCACTATGGAAAGTCTGGCAGTTCCTCAAACAATTAAACACAGTTACCACATGACCCAGAGATTTCACACCTAGATATAAACCCAAGAGAACTGAAAATATATGTCCAGGGCTGGCCCCGTGGCTTAGCGGTTGGGTGCGCGCGCTCCACTGCTGGCGGCCTGGGTTCGGATCCCAGGTGCGCACCGGCGCACCGCTTCTCCGGCCATGCTGAGGCCACGTCCCACATACAGCAACTAGAAGGATATGCAACTATGACACACAACTATCTACTGGGGCTTTGGGGGAAAAAAATAAATAAATAAATAAAAATTAAAAAAAATATATATGTCCACACAAAATGTGTATGTGAATTTTCATAGCATTATTCATAATAGTCAAAGAGTAGAAATAACCCAGTGTTCATCAACTGGTGAGTGGATAATCAAAATATGGTATATCCAGGCAATGGAATATTATTTGTCAATAAGAAAGGACTGATACATGCTATAACATGGATGAACTGCAAAACATCACGCTAAGTGAAAGAAGCCAGACACAAAAGGCAACACATTGTCTGATTCCATTTATATGAAATGTCCAGAACAGGCAAATCCATACAGACAGAAGATAGATTAGTGGTTGTCTGGGACTTGGGCTGGGAATGGGAAGGGGTCTTTTGGGAGTGATGGCAATGTTTTAAAATTGGATTCTGATGATGACTGTACAACTCTGTAAATTTGGTAACAATAATTGAATTGTATGATTCACTTAAAAGGGGTGAAGTTCATGGTATGTAAATTGTACCTCAATAAAGTTTTTTTGAAAGAAATTCAGTGGCCCAAGAAAGAGCCTGCTTGGGTTTCCAAATCTCTCTGTCTGTTTTTAAAATGTACTTCCATATACCAGTGTTGCTCCCCAAAATACCTACCAGGCACTAGGATTAAAAAATAAGCTAAGATAAAGAAGTGTTAGGCAAATAAGGATGAAACTAGGGTGGGGTCCTAAAGAACCACTAGTGTTGGGCCACAAATTTGACTCTGAGTTTCCCAGGAGCCAGAGCAAAGAGGGAAACAGGATCAATTACAAGCGTCTAGTGTCATTTAAATGAAAAGCAAACTAGTTGCTTAGCAGAAGGACAACTTTAGCTGGTACTAAGTTTTAGATAAAATGTATCTCATGATTTCTTGTAAAAGGGGCACAATGAGATGTTACACATAACTTTTTAGTTAATTATCAGAAGCAGAAGTATGGAAATGACTTAGCCACATCAACCCTTTCCTCCTGGACCTCTACAATCTTCTCTCATTTTATGATTTGCCTTATGAGTTTGGGAGGTTGGACTCTTTTAAGTGTTCGTCTGCTCTTTCCATCTCCCACCCCTGGTATGACAGGCTGGGATTTTTTAAAATTAGGCACAGGAAAGGGATGCTGAAGGCTAATTATCACTAAATGGCAAAGAAAAGAAGTATAAAAAGCCCAGTTGCATTACCTCCTACCCTCTGGCCTTGAAAAGCAATGAAGAAAAAGAAAAGTAGTATTTCAAAGACCTTCTGCAAACCAGCATTGAGCTGGGAGGTTTCCCGTGTGGCCTCATTTAATCCTCGCCGTGCGATGACCTCACAATAAAGGAATCCTTTTTGCCCTCATTTTAAAGATGTGGAAACAGGTTTTTGGAGCTTATAGGGCTTGGGGCGCTGCACTAAGATCCCAAGGTGACTGAAGAGCAAGTTTCTTACAGGCCCAAATGACACCCACCGTCTAAGACATTTGAATGAGCTCCAGACCCCTCCCCCTCGGGCCCCCCCCCCCACACCTCCTTTTCACTACGGTGAGAAAGAGGGAAGTCAATAAAGGGACTTCAAATAAAGGTTTCATGGAATTGGAAATAGGAACATCCGAGCTAACATTAGACAAGGAACAGTGCACACAACACCAGGCCCAGCACACACATCTATCATTTCAGGACACGATGAATATTGTTTTCTTTTTGTTCCAAATCCCTGGAGATTAAGCCTTAAGAAAGGCACTTTCAAAGATTAAAGTTATCCAGGCTGTTCTCTTTTTGAGAAGAAAAAAATTATTTATGATATTGAAGTAAATAAAAGAGCTGGCAGAAGAGAAAGGAGCGGCAGATGCGATGTCTACAAGAGGGAGCACCTAGGGAATTAGGAGTTTCTTTAATGTCTCTGTATCCTCAGGTCAAGTGACCCAGTGCCTGACTGTGCGGGGCACCCCAGCGCCAACCTGGGGCTCCTCAGCACCACCTGCTGTTCAAGCCCTCCCGCTGGTTCTGAGGCCAGACATGTCTCTCAACAGGGGCATAGGTGAGTGTAATGTACGTATAGGGGCCTAGGTGAGTGCAATGTATGTATAGGGGCCTAAGTGAGTGTGATGTACATACAGGGGCATAGGTGAGTGTGATGTATGTACAGGGGCCTAGGAGAGTGTGAATGTATGTCTAGGGGCCTAGGTGAGTATGATGTACGTATAGGGGCCTAGGTGAGTGTGATGTACGTATAGGGGCCTAAGTGAGTGTGCAAGTATGTATAGGGGCCTAGTGGAGTGTGATGTAGGTACCGGGGCCTAGGTGAGTGTGATGTAGGTAGAGGGGCCTAGGTGAGTGCAATGTAGGTAGAGGGGCCTAGGTGAGTGTGCAAGTATGTACAGGGGCCTAGGTGAGTGTGATATATGTACAGGGGCCTAGGTGAGTGTGATGTATGTACAGGGGCCTAGGTGAGTGTGATGTAGGTAGAGGGGCCTAGGTGAGTGCAATGTAGGTAGAGGGGCCTAGGTGACTGTGCAAGTATGTACAGGGGCCTAGGTGAGTGTGATATATGTACAGGGGCCTAGGTGAGTGTGATATATGTACAGGGGCCTAGGTGAGTGTGATGTATGTACAGGGGCCTAGGTGAGTGCGATGTAGGTATAGGGGCCTAGGTGAGTGTGCAAGTATGTATGGGGCCTAGGTGAGTGTGATGTATGTACAGGGGCCTAGGTGAGTGTGATGTATGTACAGGGGCCTAGGTGAGTGTGAATCAGTCTGGCTGCTGGTTCTATTGTGACATTCATGTATTCACTCATTCATTCATTCATTCATCCACCTATCTATCCATTCATTCTCCCTTCCTTCCATCAATCCATCCAAAAAATCTTTATTGAGGGATGTTCCTTGTCAGGTACAGATGTTATGGTAGATAAGGACAGACACAACCCCTGCTCTCATGGAGCTGACAGCCTATACCAGTTGTTCTCAACCCTGGCTGCCTGGACAGCTTTTAAAACATACTGAGATTTCTGTTTCTGGGCGGATGGAGTACAGGTGCTTTTCCCTCTTCTTTGGCTAAGTACAAACAAATACCCTGGACATTATATTTAAAGCAAACAGAAGATGACTCTGAAAGGTGCAGAGGCAAAGGCAGACCAGCTAGGAAACCCAAGACCCAAAGAATGACACAGTGATGAGTTCCTTGGGTTTTCTTTTGGCCACATAGATCTGAGACTCTGAGATGAAGAAGATGGCAACTCAGAAACCCCAGTGGGCACAGACCAAAACAATCCCCAACAAATGCCTGCTGTGTCTATCCAGGAAAGGGGCAGTCTAGCAAAACAGAAAACTTCTAGATAATAGCTGTCCTACTGCAGCCAAACACCACAGAAAACACTGTAGCCTGTTTCTGTCCTAGCCAGCAAACGGAGTGGGGAGCCAAGTTTCCAGCTTCATCAGGCTGCAACAAGGCAACCCAACCCCCTGCTGGGGCGGTGTTCCCTACAGTCCCTAGGAGGGAGCTGAGACTTTCATTCTCATCAGATGGAGAGAAGCCCGGCACCCCACCCCCAAGAGTGTCAGTGGAGGCCACGTGGGGAGCAGTAAGGAGGCACATCTACCCCTCTCAGCCAGGGAGTTATCCCTGGAGGCTAGTGGGAAGTGAGAGCTCCCACCCTGCTCATGGGTAAGGAAGATCCCTCCCGCTTCACGTGTCACAGAATCTGGACTTCTGCTCCCACCTGGAAGTAATGAGGCGATGCACTCTCTCCCCACTGCCTCCTGCTTCCCCTGCTGCAGCAGTGTCACATAAAGCCAGATAAAACAGAAGACTTAAATATGACCCAGGGTATTGTAACATAATACCTAAAATGTCCACATTTCAATGGAAAATCACTTATATCAAAAAATGGGAAGATTTCATATGGAATTTTTAAAAAGCAATCAATAGATACCAATGCTAAGATGACAATGATGTTAGGATTATCTGACAAATATTTTAAAGTAGTCATCATAAATATGCTTCAATGTGAAAATGTGAACACACTTGAAACAAATGAAAAAATGGAAAGTCTCAGCAAAGAAACAGAAGACGAAAAGAAGAACGAAATGGAAATTTTAGAACTGAAAAATCTAATAACTGAAAAAACCCTCAATGTATGGCTCAATAGCAGGATGGAGGGAACAGAGGAAAGAATCAGTGAATGGGAAGACAGAACAACAGAAATCACCCAATCTGAACATCAGAGGGAAAACAGACTGAAAAAGAAAATAAGCAGAGTCCCACGGACTCTAACAAAAGATCTCATATTCATGTAATCATAATCCTGGAAGTTGACAAGAAAGAGGGTGCGGATGAAAAAGTACTTGAAGAAATCATGGCTGAAAACTTCTGAAATTTGGCAAGAGCCATAAACCTACAGAATCGAGAAGCTGAGTGAACCCCAAGCAGGATAAGCTCCCCCAAAAACCCACACAGGGACACATAATATTTAAACCTCTGAAAACTAAAGACAAAGAAAAAATCTTGAAAGCAGTCAGAGAAAAACAACACCTTACAGTAATGAGGATAGCAGATTCCTCGTCAGCAAATATGGAGATGAGAAGGAAATGATGTGACATTTTTGAGACACTGAAAAAAAACAACTGTCAACCCAGAATCTTATACTCAGTGAAAATATCCTTAAGGAATGAAGGGAAATCAACACATTCTCAGATGAAGAACTTATACAGGACTTGCATGCTGAAAACTACAAAACACTGATGAGGAAAGATCTCCATAAATGGAGAGATCCCGCTGTTTGCGGGCTAGAAGATTGAGCATAATAAATATGTCAATTCTCCCCAAATCGATGCACAGATTTAATGCAATTCCTGTCCAAATCTCAGCAAGATATATCGTAGATATGGGCAAGACAATTTTAAAATTTATATGCAAAGAGAAAGGAACTAGAATAGCTAAAATATTTTTTAAAAAGAAGAATAAAATGGCAGAAATCAGTCTACCCAATTTCAAGACTTATTATATGGCTACAGTAATCAAGACTGTGGTATTGATGGAGGAGTAGACACAGACCAACAGAACAGAATAGAAAACCAACAAGTAGACCCACACGAATATGCCCAAGAGATTTTTGACAAAGGTGCAAAATAAATTTAATTGAGGAAACAGCATTTTCAAAAAATTGTGCTGGAGCAACTAGACATCCATATGCAAAAACGTGAACCTCGAATGAAACCTCAGGCGTCATAAAAAAATTAACTTAAAACGATTCACAGACTTAAATGTAAAACATAACACGATAAAACTTTTAGAAAAACACATTAGGGAAAATCTTCAGAGTTCAGGGCTAGGCAGAGAGTTCTTAGACTTGACACCAAAAGCATGACCCATAAAAAGGAAACTGGTGAATTGGACCTCTCCTTCCTTTTTTTTTTTGTGAGGAGGACTAGCCCTGAGCTAACAACTGATGCCAACCCTCCTCTTTTTGCTGAGGAAGACTGGCCCTGGGCTAACATCCATGCCCATCTTCCTCTACTTTATATGGGACGCTGCCACAGCATGGCTTGACAAGTGGTGCGTCAGTGTGCGCCCGGGATCCGAACCTGCCAACCCCAGGCCGCCGAAGCGGAGCACGCACACTTAACCACTGTGCCACCGGGCCAGCCCCTCTCCTTCTCTTATTTACCTGTCCCGGTATAATCATTGCTGGATCTATGTGTCTCTTGTACTATCATTTACTTTATATATATTTCAATGGATCCACTTTTTTTTTTAAGCTTACACTTATTTCACTACCACATATGAAAAACCAGTCATCTGTTTTTTTGTCATCCATAGAAGCTTTCCATGAGAATAAGTAAGATGACAACAAAAGAATGTGATTAAATTCTAGCCAGACATTTTGAGGAAGGCTCTGCTTTGTTAAAAAGAAAGATGAGCAAGTGTAAGACAGGTGGTAAAGACCTATCAGCACCAACCTGAGACTCTCCTGGAGGTAATCAGGAGGAGTGAAAACCAGTGTGTGCCGATGTTAATTAATGCCACATCTCTGTACCATTTAGAGCCACGTCAGAGACCACCTAACATGTGATAAACACTATTTTAAACCTCATCATACAATTATTTTGCTCTTAAATGCCTTTAAGGAAAAGTTCAAACACCTTAGGCTGCTGGCATGACATTTCCTTCATGTCTGGCCCACTACAGTCCAGTAAAAATGAAGTCACTGTCCCCAAATACCCCAAATTCTTTCAGCCTTTGGGGCTCTGCACATGTTATTCCCTACTCCTAGAAGAGGATGCGCCTTGAGGGTTGGGACCTCATTTTTGTTTACTATTGTCTCTTTCTGGGCCTACTTCACAGCCTGCCTGGAAAAAAGTGAGAAAGATAAAAAACAGAAAGCAGGGTTGACAAAGAAGATGGGAAGAAAAGAGGAAAGAAAGGAGAAAGGTGAGAAGGAAGAGAGGGAGGGAAGGAGGGAGGCAGAGAGGGAGAAAGGGAGAAAAGAAGGAAGGGAGGGAGGGAGGGAGGGAGGAAGATATTGATGAACTTCTATTAATCCTACAAAACCCATTTTAAAAGTTCCTTTCTCTTTGAAGCTTTCCTGTATCCTTTAGTCACATGTAAGCATTTCTTCCTCTGGGCTCCCACAGTGTTCTTTCCATATCTCTATTAAGGCATTTAACGCTCTGTATTCTACTGAATGAATAAATGAACAAATGAATGAATTCAGGTATCCTCTACTTAGACTTTGATCCTTACAAGGGCAAGGACAATATGATATTCACCTAAAATTGCAGCACCTAGCCCAGCGGTTCTCAACCTTGGCTGCACACTGGAATCACGTGGGGAGCTTGAAAAAAAAATACTAATGCCTCCTGGGTCCCACCTTTGGACATGATTCTGATTTCATTGGTTGGAGTGTGGTCTGGGTCTCAGGATTTTTGAAAACTCTCCAGATGCAGCCAAGTTTGTGAACCATTGTCCTAACGCAAGGCTGAATGTTGGAGGAGCTCCATAAACAAAGAATAAGTGAATGGATAAATCCTGCCTCTAACATATCACAGTCCTGACCCAACATGGCCACTTTCAGGGTTTCATGTGATGTTAATTCATTAATATATTCAGAAACTATTAATTAAACAATAATGCAGTACCAGGTGTTATGCTGAGCCAAGCTACTGGAGATGGAAACATGAGTAAGACTGGCTCTTCTCCCCCTTTTCCAGTATGCCTGAGGGAAAGCTGGGCTGTGTCCTAGTTCATCCAAGAACTTTCTGTCCTGCTGGTGAACTGGCCAGTTCCAACAGCAGTCATCTCCCTAGTGACTGACAGCAACCTTACTTCTGGCTGCTTCCTTGGGCAAATGTAAGGACAGATTCTGTTCATTCCCAGAGAGACAGTTCCTGGAGGGTATGTATGAGTTAAGAGACCAAAAAGAAAGTGGTCCCATCTGGATCTCCCCAATCCTTGCAGCAGTGAAGGTGAGGCTCAGCTGGCAGACCAGAGTCCTGTGCTGCTCAAATCAACTTCCTCCTGGGTGGGTATCTGCACAAAGAAATCTGAGGACTTAGGATGTGATTAAGACCTTAATTATCCCACAGGAAAAGGGAATTTCTTTCTCCTGCTGCCCCTCATACTTAGGCCTGCTTTCAGATTTTGCACCACAGATTACTGAAGAGCAGAGACGAGGACCAGTCTACACACAGAAGCTAGATAATCTTTCTAAAACCACAAATCCAAAGAGGTTTCTAAACCTCTTTCTCCCATCTGAAACTCTTCAATGGCTTGCCACTGCTGTCAGGATATAATAGGATACACAGAATAAACCCCCTGTGTATAATACAAACGTAACCCAAATAAAACTGGGCTGTCTTGTGTCCAGTCTAACCATGGTATTACATTCAGAAGAAATTCAAGTTTATTATCCAGAAAGAAAAAAAATGGAAAATAACTTAAACCTTTACTGAAGACTCTTAAAGAGGCAAAAAAAAATCCTAAAGAACCTCTCCCCCACCTATCACCCCACAGTGCCACTCCTTGTGTCAGCTGCTCACCCTCAGATTTCCCCTCCCCACTCTAAAAACTTCAGTGTGCACTGGCTCCCGCTTTATTCCCTCTTTCTTCCTCTCACCCACTCTTCAATCTTCCTGACCTACTGAAGGGCACCATGCATTTCTCATAGAAATCCACCTAGTTTCCCCAGTGACTTCTCTTCTTTAGTCATTACTCCAATCAGTACAACAAAAGCCCAAGAGATCAACATTCAAAATCAAATTCTACTCTGGAGACTGAGGGAGAGGGCCAGGCAGTGACTGGTTATACCTTTGACCCCATCACACAAGAGCCTTTTCCATCTGGGCCAGCCTCATCTTCTGATACTCCACTTTCCTAACAGGCCTGGCTCCTTCCCACCCTCCTACCTTTGCAAATGCTATTCTCTCTGCCAGGGTTGTCTTCCCTTCCTCTCAGCCTGACAAGACATTCAATTAATTCTTTACAATCAGCTCTGATGTCAGTTCCTCCAGACAGGGTTCATTTGCTTCCTTCACCACACCCTGGAGAAGGGTTTCTGAACTTTGTACGGGCCTCTATTACAACCTTTGTCAAGCTGGGTTGTAATTCCTTAATTATTGACCAAACTTTTTTATTACACTGTGGGCGCCAACTTTTAAGTCTGAGTCCTCTCTGTGTCCTCAGCCCCAAGAACCAGGGAGGTGCTCAATAAAGCTACTGAATGGTCCAGAAATATGCTCCAGCTATGAGTGCTGCAGACAAGCATTTACCTGTGCTCTCCTCTCTGCTCACCAGTTGGGGATGCCTGGGAGCATGTGTCATATTGGAGCTTGAGAGATGTGCCCTGGCCCTCACCTGGCTGTGCCTGCATACCCTCCCTTATGACGCCCTCCAAAGGGTGGTCTGTCCCTCTCTCTGACTCCAGCCAGGCGTGGTTCTCCCCCAGTCAAAAATAAAAGGAGTTAAAAGCAGCCCAGCAATTAGGCATGAAAATAAAATAAAGGCATTCAGACTTGAAAGGAAGAAGTAAAACTCCATGTGCAGATGACGTGATTTTCTGTATAGAAAATCCTAAGGAATCTACAAGAAACTATTAGTTAATAAGTGAGTTCAGGGGGCCCAGGTCCTCAGTTTGGGATCTGAGGGGCCCCTCTGTCGTCTGGATCCACCTTTCCCAGGGCATTTCTCAGCATGCCTTCCCTTCCATTGCTCTTAGCAGCAGCAGATGAGCGTCCTGTTAGATGCTGCCCGCTCTCCCCTCTCTGCACTGTGCCTGGGCACTGCCTTGGTCTGCACTGCTCCTCTCCCACCAGCACCTTATCTCTAAAGTCTAGAAATGAGAGATACATTTACTAAGGCTAAGAGTTGGACACGCATCATCTCATTTAATTCTCACCGCAACCCCCTGAGGTAGGAACAAGTATTATTACCCACATTTTTCAGATGAGACTCTGCCCCCATCCCTTGCTCAAGCTCACACTGTTATCTTGCCCAGCTGGGCTTTGAAACAAGGGCAGCCTGACTCCAACATCCAAATTCCTCGCCTAAAAGTTGGGAAGATAGGAGAGGCCCAGTTCAATGCCACTTCCCTGGCTAGATGCATCTCTTCTCTCCCCAACCCAGACTCCAAGGCTGGTGAAGTTATCATATCAGTCCCTCCTTATGGCGTTCAGTGCTGATTCTGTATTGTGGTCACTTGTGTAGAGCTTTGCTCTCCCCTGTGAGGCTGGAGGTTCCTTGGGAGCAGGAGCCATGTCTTAATCAGGTGTGTAGCCTCACATGCTAGCACTGCTTAGCACGCAGTGGGTTCTGACAAAGATCCTTTGCTTGACCACATTCAGTCAGGCTCCTGAACCTTCTCCTAGGCCCATCTGTGCACTTCCTTATAAAATCTAGTTTTAGTAAGAACTGTGCTAAGTCAGCTTCACCAGAACCCCTACCCTCGATACCTGATCAGGTTCCTCATCCTCCAGCAGCCCCAGAAGGATGTGGGACCACCCTGGCCTGTCTTCAGCAAGAATCCTGGTAGGTTGGTTTAGCCAGAACCTCCCTTTCCCCTGACGTTTCCTTTTAGTCATTTTCCATCCACTGACTCCGACCCTGCTCCTTGGCTGTAAATTCCACTTGTCTGTGCTGTATTCAGAGTGGAGTCCCATCTCTCTCCCCTCCGTAAAATCCCATTGCCGTGGTCCCTATACCTATAGCGAATGTCCTGAATAAAGTCTGCCTTACCATCTTTAACAAACATCGTTTACTATTTTTTCTTTTTTTTTTTTTTGAGGAAGATTGGCCCTGAGCTAACATCTGTTGCCAATCTTCCTCTTTTTCTTTTTTCTCCCCAAAGCCCCAGTAGAAAACTGTATATCCTAGTTGTAGGTCCTTCTAGTTCTTCTATGTGGGACGCCACCCCAGCATGGCCCGACGAGCAGTGAGCAGGTCCGCGTCCAGGATCAGAACCGGCGAACCCCAGAGTGTGCGAACCCAACCACTATCCCACTGGGCCGGCCCCGACTATGTTTTCCTTTCACAGAACACACATCGCAGGGCTGCTGCAAGGATGAAATGAGATGGTGGGAGAACAATATACTAAAGAGAACAACGTCTGTTCCCTTTGGCATGCGCAGGAGAGAAGGCATCACTCATAGGTGGGGGTGAGGATGATCTGGCTAGAACACATTGTGGGTGGGGGAGCTGTCCCCTTTATCACTGACAGCTCCCCATGTGTCCCCCCAAGGCTGCAGAGGGGCTGTCCTAGAGAGAAGAGCCCCACTCCTCATGGCATGGGATTTGTGCACCCATCTTTGTTTACTGTGCATCCGGCCCATGGTGGGTGCTTGGAAAATATCTGTTGAATGAATTTGCTGTGTGACTTTGAGCCTTTGTCTCAGTTTCTCTGGGCCTCTTCCATCAAACAAGGGGGTTGCAGTAGATCAGAGGCTTTCAAACTTTTTGCCCTCTTTTCTTGGTAGTGCAACTACTTGTTCACATAAAAAATTATATCAAACAGATAAAAGCAGGTTGCTCTGGTGGGAGTGGAGAAGTGGGGGTGTCCAGAGCCCCATCTGCTTGGCTCTTCCCATCTCTCTCTGCCGCAGACTCCCCAGAAACCCTGGCAGCACAGTTTGATAACAATCAAGCTAGATGAACCCTAAAAGTCCTTATAGCTCGAAAATTCAGATTGCTCTTTAACGAACATCTGCATTTTAAGAGAGTGGCTCTGAAAAGGGAAAATTCTTTCTGACATACGTGTGGACAACTATTACTGAGTGTCCCATGTGCATGAATGGTGGAATGTGAAGGACCTTGACTGGAAAGGGGAGGTTGGGTTTTCTTCAGATGGAGGGTGAATGCTTCCCAGTGGCTTAAAACTGCACTGGATACAGGGGACCACTTGCTCTGCCTCCACAGGTATATGAGTTGGCTCTAGCCACACAGCACATCACCAGGCAGCAACTCGGACCACCGTTCCTTCCTGTCTGCCATCTTTTTCCTAAATAGGCATGTGCTTCAATCTACTTTTCTCCATCAATTTTTCCCTCTTCCTATTTTCCAGAACTCACTAAAACCTCCACTGGTTACAAGCAATTTAAATAGTACAGTAAACTCGGAGGAAGTTGACCAAATGGATGAGTGATAGCCAAATAGCTTTAGATTTCTGTATTTTGGTCAAAATTCCACACAACACCTGGAATTTACAATCACATGGGAACCACTTAGCTTCTTATGGAAACTCGGAAATGGAAAATAATCATAGTTTTCATAAATGGCTGCCAAGAGAAACTTCCCATCCAGAGAAGTTACAGGTGTGAGTATACAGCACATTCTGGTTCCTTGTCCTGGCCCAACCCTGGCTGCCCCTCACCCCCACCCTGTCTGCTGCTACTTTGCTATTTCCCCAGTTCCTAAGCCCAGGGTG
This sequence comes from Ceratotherium simum simum, assembly GCF_057802395.1. Lineage (NCBI taxonomy): Eukaryota > Metazoa > Chordata > Mammalia > Perissodactyla > Rhinocerotidae > Ceratotherium > Ceratotherium simum. The sequence goes on along the minus strand of NC_141904.1, from coordinate 84,911,781 downwards.
CAGGTGTTGAAGAGAGGTGTTACCTGACTATTAGTACCTATTAGGACCTCATACAATGAGAACAACTATACAATAGTTGGAATAAAGGATTACCGGGTAATTAGAAAAGAAACTGATACACCCATGTTCATAGCAGCATTATTCACAATAGCCAAAGGGTGGAAGCAACTCAAGTGTCCATCAATGGATGAATGGATAAACAAAATGTGGTCTATACATATAATGGAATATTATTCAGCCTTAAAAAGGAAGGAAATCTTGACACATGCTACAACATGATTGAACTTTGAAGTCATCATGTTAAGTGAAATAAGCCTGTCACAAAAAGACAAATACTTGATTCCACTCAAACTTAGAGTAGTCAAGTGCACAGAGACAGAAAGAATGGTGGCTGCCAGGGACTGGGGGGAGGGGGAATGGGGAGTTAGTGTTCAATGGGGGCAGAGTTTCAGTTTTGCAAGATAAAAAAGTTCTGGAGATGGATGATGGTGATAGTTGCACAACAATGTGAATGTACTTAATGCCACTGAACTGTACACTTAAAAAATGGTGAAAATAGTAAATTTCATGTTATGCCTACTTTACCAGAATTATAAATTAAATAAATAAGAAACCGAGTAGCCCCTTATAGCATGCTGGGTTCAGGGGGGCCTCACAGGAAAGGATTTATCAATTGAAGGGGATCTTTAGAAGCAATCCTCCTGAGAATTCAGGGTAGATTGAATGCAATTGTCCTCTAGTAGGTGCCAGTGCATTGAGTGAATTGTTATACATTATATTTAATTTTCTTACAAACTCATATTCCACATGCAGATACTTCAGGAAGCGGCAACTCCAGGCACGCCACGTGACTTGATTTGTCCTGTCAAGCTCAGTTAAGGAATCGGGGCTTAGCCAGCCATCTCTTTCAGGCTCCTGGGGAAGCAGGATTCTGAATGAAACCCAACTATGGAAAGCAACTCTTTGATAGGCAGGTCACTCTTCTCGTGGTGGCTGTAATTACCCTCCACGTGTCTGTTCTTTAGGTTCACACAGCCTGGGGAAGGCAGTAGAGGGCCAACAAGGCTAACAGGAGACAGCCCAAGACCAGAAGGGCAAAAACAGCATTACTTTCCCTGCACAGACAACAGAAAGCAATTTACCGTCTCTGTCGAGTGTCTGGGGTGCATTTTCACCTGCACCACCCTGCATGGGAAGCGTTGGCAATTCCATGCCTCTCCTTGCCAGCTGCTTCCTGGGGTGACTGAGGCTCTGCACGTCATTGGAGGAAGCACCAGCACGGGCAGGCTCGGCCCTGAGCACCTCAGGACCCAGCAGGCAGCCTTCCAACCTCAGTTATTGTTCTTGCAAGGGACGGGGAGTATCAGGAAAACTAGGAGGCATCCGACCGCAGGGAGAAGCGACTTTACCAAATCATGCAGCAAGTCAGGGGTAGAGGTGAAGACGGCACTCAGGGCATCTTACACCCAGGTCCACTTCTTCCCAGGATCCACAACGACTAACATTTATAGCACTACTAGGGGCCAGGCGTGGTGCTAGGGCATTAGAATACACTGTCTTATTAAATTGCCACCACAATGCTAGGAGCTAAGTACATTATAATCACTTTTCCAGCTGAGGAAACTGAGGCTTACAGAGGTTAAGTAACTTGCCAAAGGTCACAGAGCTAACAGGAGGCAGAATTTGGATTTTTATCTTGGTCTGTGTGCCTCCTCTCTCTGTATCCCACCCTTCCTCACTGCCTTTTTTTTTTTTTTTATTGATGTTTTAATGGTTTCTAACATTGTGAAATTTTTGGGTTGTACATTTTTGTTTGTCCATCACCATATATATGACTCCCTTCACCCCTTGTGCCCACCCCCCACCCCCACTGCCCCTGGTAACCACAGTCGTTTTCTCTGTCCATGTGTTGGTTTATATTCCACATATGAGTGAGATCATACAGTGTTTGTCTTTCTCTTTCTGGCTTATTTCACTTAACATAATACGCTCCAGGCCCATCCATCTTGTTGCAAATGGGACGATTTTGTCTTTTTTTATGGCTGAGTAGTATTCCATTGTATATATATATACCACATTTTCCTAATCCAATCGTCCTCACTGCCTTTTTAAAAGTGGTTTTATGTTTTGTTTGTTTTTTGTAAAATAAAACATAGACACAGAAAACCACACAGATCTAGTGTACGAATTAATGGATTATTGTAAGGCAAACACCACCCAGGTCAAGAAAGAGAACTTTGCCCCCAACCCCAACCCACTCACAGCCCCACAAGTAACCACTCTCCTGACTTTTAAGGAATCACTTCCTGTGTCTTTTAAAGTTGTTCAATTACCCAAATGTGCATCCCTAGACACTATATTCTGGCCCATTTGAAAAATTTGATATGTCTTTTAAGTCCCTTTTAATTTATAGTTTCTTTATCCACCCCTTTTACTGCCTTACACTTGTTCACTGAAAGAACCTGGAAATTTGACTGTAGCATCTCCCACAGGGCAGCTGCACACCCAGGTTTCAGTTTAATAGCTGTTCTGTCCTCTGCCCATCCTGCAAACTGGCAGCTGGTTCCAGAGACTGGGTCAGACTCAGGTTCGATCCCTTCGAGAAGACTACAGGTGGGGTCTGGCTTCTCTAGGAGGTACAGAATGCCTAGTTGTCTCATTTTTGATAATCTTAGCAGCTGTTGATACTTAATGCCTATATCTACTCCTATGTTTCCTTTTATTAATTTTTAAAAATTGTAGTAAAATACACATAACAGAATTTACCATCTTAACCATTTTTAACTGTACAGTTCAGTAGTGTTAAGTATATTCGTATTGTTGTACAACTAACCTCCACTTAACTGATCACCTGATTAACCAAAATCCACCTCCCCGTAAAATTGTCTTGTACAAAAATAGTAAGTGCTTAGTGTTCATTAAATGAAAAAATGAATGAATGAATGACAAATGCATGTCCTCCTGCCTTCCAAAGTTAACCATTCAGTCTTTCTCCCTTCTTGGTTTCCCCTTATACCTGTGCTTTGAATTTCTTCCAGTCTACAAGGCAGCAGGATGCCACAGTGCCCAGAAATCCCACCACTGCCGATAGATTTCTTGCTAATGTGATCCCCTACTCAGGGATTTGCAGGTGACCTCAGGATTAGAATAACAAACACCTAATAAATTCTGCCTACCTCGAGAAGGGTTGTGCCAAGCCCACAAAATGATGCTCAGGGGATTGCTTTACTACAAAATGATGCTCAGGGACTGCTTTACTAACTGCAAAGCCCTCTGCCGCAAGAAGAGGGTTGTAAATCAGACTTTCCTTTTGTTACATTGTTGTTGCACAGCTTGTTGGAAAGCACTGGCTGGTTTCTCTTCCTCCAGGAAGCAAAAAATGCTTCCACCCCTTATTCTGCGTTCCCTTCCCCCAGTTTTGAAGCCCCTGGAGTTCAGGAACACGCCTGACCAGTCCCTGAACTCTCTCCCTCCTGCCTCTCTGCTCTTCTCTACCACCATTCCACGAACTTGGTTCTCACCTGCCGAGAGATCCTGCCCAACCCACAGACCCAATGCCGCCCCTGCTGAGAAGCCTTTCCTGATTCCAATCACCTGGGCAGAACATGTGCCATCGCCCAACAGGACAGCCCTTTGCAAACCTCTTTCATTTTTTTAGCACAATCTGTCTTATTTTGTTGGTCTCAGTAATAACAGTCTAAGGTCAGTCATCATTTATCGAGAAGTTTGAGTGTGCTGGTCACCATGCAAAGGACTTACATGCAGTCTCATTTAACATGCAAACCTCTATAACCACATCCATTTTATAGACCTGGAAACTGAGGCTCAGAGATGCTAAGGAGCTCAAGGTGACAGAGCTAGAAGGAACAGAGCCAGGCATTCATTCATTCAATCATTATTTATTAAGGGTCTATAATGTACTAGATATATTCTAGATGTTAGGGAAATAGCAGTAACCAAGTCAGACAAAGTTCCCATCCACAAGGAGCTATCATTCTAGTGAGGAGAGACCGATCATACAAGAAAATACAAGTAAATAAATACTATGTCAGGTGGTGATAAATGCAGAAGAAAAAAAGGGGTTAGTGATGGCTGGGGTGAGGGTGCTATTTTATAAAGGATGGTCAGGGTGACATGGTGACATCTGAGCACAGACCTAAAGGAAGTGAGGGAATGAGTCATGCAGAGTGCTGGGGAAAACAGCATCACAGGAGGTGGGAACAGCCTGTGCAAAGGTCCTTGGGTGGACACATCCTTGACACGTTCAATAAACAGCAAGGAGGTTAGTATGGCTGTTGCTGAGAGGGAGATGAGGTTAGAGAGGTGACAGGGATTAGATGACATGGGGCCTTGCAGATGTGGTAGGGACTTTGGCTTTGACTTTGAGCAAGATGGGGAGCCACTAGAGGATGGCTCCCAGAACCCATGCTCTTAATTACTATGCTATACTACGGATTGATATGTGAATAAATGCCAGAAGGTACTTGGGGACGTTTTCTCATTAAAACCAGCAGGATGCCGGCCAGACAGTCTGAAAACCAGAGGACAAGATGGCTAATTATTAAGGGAGGCATGACCATCCATTTGGTTGTCAGGAGTCTCTGTGGCCCCCACAGCACAGGACTGGGGGGTCCTGTGACGGCCTCCGTGGGTCCTCTAACTGCACACGGCAAAGAGTAAATTTCCTAGTTCCTGGGGAGGTCTCAGGCCTCCATGAAACATGTCCTTTGCTCAGAAGAGGCAGCGAGAAAAAGGCAACTTCTGCAACGACTCACTAGATAGAAATGAAGATTGTGTCCAGGCTGGAAAAGAATCCATTTGCAAGGGACACATTGCCTCCAGAATATACATATAAAGCTTTTTCTTTCTCCTCCTCATTTGAAGTATGGCAGAGCCTTCTCACACACACAGCCTCACAGTGGGACAGAAGCCAACTTCTCAAATTCCTGCGTCCACTCCTGCAGCAGTTCTCTCAGAGGCAAAAGTACAAACCCGGGATGTGGCCAGCCCCCGCCAACCTGACTCGGAGGTGCCGTCTGACAGCAGGACAGCAAGTGTGTGCCCTGGTGGTCCCAGGACAATCACGACTGCAAATATTCTTCTGCTCGGTGCCCCCACCAACCAGCCGTTCCCCAACTCTGGAGTGCAGGAGAAGCACCAGGAGCTTGTTCAAATGCAGACTCCTGGGAACTGGACTCAGGAGGTCTGAGACGAGGCCCAGAAGCTGCGTCTTCAGGAGTCCAAGATGTCACTGGTCTGAGAAACACTGGCCCAAACCACACGGACAGCCCCAAGAGTCCAGTCTTTCTGCATCAGAGCTTACAGGACAAAATGGCCCCAAATCCGTTCTCAGACCAGGAGAAGCATGTTTTAGCTCCTGGCAGGGGCGGGAACTCTCCTGGGCAAATCAGAGTGGAGGAGAATCTTGAAATCCCAGTCCTTGCCGGTGTTCATCCGAATCCTCTGCGTGATCATCCTCCCTTGAGCTACCACCCCCGCCCAGCGTTGCTCTCTGGGTCACACCCAGGAAGGCCCACGCCCTGGACTTTGCAGCTGCCTTGGGTACAGCCATAACTGGAGAGGGTGCCAGACCTTGTCTAAGGCTCTGATAGTGAAAGGTAACAAAAGGCCTAATTGTGATTATAAAATAGTCACTGTTTCATTTCTCAATTTGTCAAATTTATATGTTAATAGCAGGAACTCCCATAGCAGTTGGAAAACAAAGAGCTCAGTGTACATGATTATAATTTCCTGGAATAGAGAGATACCAGGTACAGCACCTGGCTGCACTCGCTTCCTCATGACTTACAAAGGTGGGCCCTGTTAGTGGCTTGCTTTGGACACCAAAATTGCTAATTAAAATTTTCTGGTGGTGCACTCCTCTTCGTTCAGATCTCTGCTCAGATGCCACCTTCCCTGTCCCTTCAGTCTAAATTATTCTCCTCCCCAAGCCCTCTCTCTTGTTATTTCTAACCTTGTAACCTGCTTTATTTTTCCTCTAAGCCTGATTTATTTTTCTTCACAGCACCCGGCACTATGTGAATTATGGCATAGATTTATTTGCTTGCTACTTTAGCTTCGATCTCAATCCCCCTAGCAGGTAAGTTATTTGGGAGCTGGCCTCTTGTCTTGTTCACTGCTGGATTTTGATGTTGGGCACATAATAGGCACTCAATCAATATTTGCTGAGTGAATGAATGAATGAATGAATGGCGTGATGCTCTGAGGGTCTATGGCGCCATCTCTAACTCCATGGTGGTCTACTCCTTGGCTCCAGGGGCCTTTGGGGACTAAATGAACATATCAAAAATAACAACAGCTGCTTTTATTTAGTGCTTTAGTGTGTACCAGGTGCACACACTATCTCGCTTCATCCTCAAGGCAGTTTTGCAAGGTAGGGATTATTAACCCATGTAAGAGATAGGAAAACCAAAGCCAGAGCCACACGGCTGGGAAGGGGCAGAGGTGGGATTCAAACCCAAGTCATCTAATGCTAAGGGCTTTACTCTCTCCTGTAACAGCTGGACTTGATGCCATCTACCTTGTGTTGACACTGGGATGGGATCCAGAGGCGAGCAAGAGAAGGCCCTCCCCTTCAGAAGTTCACGGCCTACCGAGGCATATGGCAGAGTGACGATGAGCAGGGAATTGGAGGCAGCCTCCAAATCCGAGCTCCATCTCTTATCAGCTGAGCCTCACGTTCCTCCTCTGTAAAATGAAGCTAATAATTCTTACCTCGTAGGGATGTCATAATGATTTAGTGAGGCAATACATAAGGAGTGATTACCTAACACAGCATGGCATGTAGTAAACATGTAGTAAACACTCAAAAAACAATGTGGCTTATTGGCTACCACTGGGGAGACAAGACTCACATCCAAACTCACACAATGATCCAGCCCACTGGTTCCCAGACTTGTCCTCATGGTAGATGTTATGGACTGAATGTTTGTGTCCCCCCAATTCACTTGTTGAAGCCTGAACCCCCCATGTGATGGTATTTGGAGATGAGCTTTGGGGAGGTCATTAGGTTTAGATGAGGTCATGAAGGTAGAGCCTCCATGATGGGATTGGTGCCCTTAAAAGAAGAGGAAGAGACACCAGGGCGTCCTCTCTCCACCCTGTGAAGAAACAGTGAGAAGACAGCCATCTGCAAGCCAGGAAGAGAGCCCTCACCAAGAACCTGACCACGTTGACACCCTGATCTCAGATTTCCCAGGCTCCAGAACTGCGAGAAATAAATGTCTGTTGTTTAAGCCACCCAGTCTATGGTATTTTGTTGTAATAGTCTGAGCTAAGACAGTCAAGATTCTGTAAGTCAGTGTTATTAGACAAACACTGTGAACCACTAATACATTTAATTCCATCATATGAACCAGAAGCAGTTTTATTATCAGACCAGACGTGCCAAGAAGAGTCAAGAATCTCTAGGCAATTAAAAATTACCAGCACAAAACAATTATTTCCAAATCTCTCTGTTAATAAATATTTCCTAATTGGGCTTTTTAATTTTAGCGTCTACATAAGCAACACAAGAGAGATGAGGGTGAGAGAAACTGGTATCTCACAGTTGGGGTGATATAAATTGGGGCTCTCTTCCAGGAGGGCAGTTTAGTGATTTTTATTCAAAGTCTTTAAAGCATACACATCCTTCGGCTTAGCAATTCTACTTCTGAGAATCCTTCATCCACAGAGTACAAAAAAGTGTTCACCACAGTGTTGTTTATATTATTTGGAAAACTGGAAACAATATAGACACCAGTCATTATGGAATTGGTTAAACACTGGTATATAAGAACACTGAGATAATATGCAGCCATTAATATGATGTGGCTTTTTCCACCAACATGGAAAATTGTACATGATTGTCAAATCAAGAAGGTCACAAAACAGTATGTAATCATACTATGTAAAATTGTATGAGTGTGTATGCTTGGAGGAAAGTTTCCTAAGTGTTCAGTTGGTTTTATCTTGGTATAAAGATTTCAGGTGATTTTTTTCAAACTTTTGATTTAATGGATAGTATTGTGTTAGGATAAAACTAAACAACAATTTAAAACTGATTTAAAGAAAAGTGTCAAGGCAATAATAGAACAGATAGCAAAGAGATGTGACAAAATCGTGAAGAGGAGTGTGAAAGTTTGTGAAACATAGTTTTAAATTCTTCTCATCCTACTCTCGTGTACACTCCATGACGTAGAAAGACTATCTGCTGTCACCTTCAAATGATAAACTTCCGAACGAGAAAACCGCCCCCTTTTCTTTATCCATTGACCCAGTTTTTGTGGTCCACGACACCCACCCTTCCTGACAGCTGTCAAGACATGGACCATTGCTCTTCCCTGGGTCTTACAGTGGCTCCCTATGCCCCTCAGCAAAGGGGGGCAGTTCATGCTAATTGAGGGTTCACTCTGTAGAGACTGTGCTATGTTGCTTGCGCATCTTCTCACAACCACCCTAGGAGAGAGGCCTTTTGATTACCCTGCCTCCATTTTATAGATGAAGAAACCAAGGCTTAGAGACGTAAAGGTTCTAGTCCAAGGTGACACAGCAAGTAAGCGGAGAAGCTCAGACTCCAGTCCAGGCCTGTCTGATTCTCGAACCCACCACCCAAACCTCTAGTAAGTTCTGACTTAGCCTAGCCTTCGAGGCTCAGCATGATCCAGCCTGTATCTACCTTTCCTGCCTCCCCCTCCCACTGCTGCTCCCTGCCCACCATCAGCCCTGGACCCCTAAACTTCAAAACACCCCAAGTATCTCACATCCCCATGCCACTGCAGCTGCTGTCCCCTCCTTTAGGAATGCCCTTTCCACTGCATGCTTCCAAAGTCTTCCACCCATCCTTCCACTCTCAGGCCAAGTGCTCCCTCCTCTGTGATCCCTTCCTTTCTTGACTCCTCCCTAGAAAGACAAAGGCCCTCCCCAGTCACAGCAGTTTAACTAGAGGGCTCACAAATGAGGTTAGGAGTCAGACAGCCTTGGTGTGAGTTCCAGTTCCATACCGTACCAATTGTATGACCCTGGACAAGTCACTCTACCTCTCTGAGCCTCAGTTTCTGCACCTGTAAATTGTTGTGAGGATGAAATAAAATAATTATAGGCAAACAGCTTGACACAGTGAACACTCCACAAATATTAGCTATAATAATGATGTCAGTTGGGTAATTTATTTATAAGTGAATCCGGCCACAGGTGGGGGGGGAGCGAGGGGGTGGGAGCAAGTGGGGTCAGGTGCCAGAAGGAAGTCCAGGCCAGCAGGCCAACTTTGATATCCAAAGAGCGGAAAATAGCCAACCAGCTGGTGGGAATCCATGCAAAAGGTAAGCTGTTGGGTGTACTCCAGCTTCCAGCCAGACCAACCACAGGGACAGGGCATTTAGGTCCTGGGGAAAGTCCAGCTCCAAGACAGTGGGCCTCTGAAAGCAGCAAAAAGAAATTTGTGAGCCTAGGGTTTGGTGGGGGCAGAACTCACGCCCATGTAGAATGTGGAGGACTGGCAGAGCTAATGAAAATGTCTAACATTCATGTGCCAGGTGCTCGCCAAGTGCTTTACATGCATCATCTCATTTCATCTTCACAGCAACCTTATCAGGTGATGCTATCAGTGTCCCATTTCACAGAGGAGGAAATGAAGGCCCAGAGAGGTTAAGACACTTTCCCAAAGACACACAGCCGGTGAGTGGTGGAGCTGGGATGCGAACACAGGCAGTCTGGTTCCAGAGAACTGCGTCAGGCCCCTCTGCCCCACATCGAGGGGCCAGGGCAGGGCAGAGCCTGCAGGTGGGGGTCAAGGGACCCCAAGGGGAGGAAGGCAGCAGGGGCTCAGAACTGGGTGAGCCCCACACCAGGGATCACGTGATCCGAGCAGTTTCTGCACGATGTGTTCTATCTGGGGCGGGTTGTCCTTCTCTAGCAGGAAGAATTGATCCCTAGAGACTGGCCAGATGCAGCTTGGTGGGTGGCAGTGCACACACTTCCCATATCCTCAGACCTGTCTCCGGAGAAGAGAGGCGCTGATGAGAGCCCTGTGTCACTGCCAAAACTGCCTTCTTCCTTAACTATACAGATCTGCATTTCATTAGGTTTAATGGAATACAGTTACCAGACCCCAAGTTTTGCTCTCTGATTCCAAGCAAGAATGCCACAGAGACAGGTCAGAAGCCAAAAACGGGGCTGAGGAGAGCCTGGCGTGGCTCTCCCTGCAGGAAATCTCGCACCTGGGAAAGGAAGGCAGGGTGCCGGGCAGCAGGGACAGCAGCTGGGGCATCCAGGCACCGGAGCTGAGGGGCCAGGAGCTGAGGAGGGCCTGGGCTTTGGAATCAGACGTGGTGGGAAGCCTGGCTCCGCCTCCAACCAGCGATGTGACCGGCAGTTACCTGCCTTCTCTGAGCCTCAGTTTTCTCATATGTAAAATGGGATGGTGAAAACATTTACCACTGGGCAGCTGCGGGGATCAAATGAGATCACCCGTATGACCGCACCCAGCACAGTGCCTGGTACGTAGTTTGTCCTCTTTCTCCACACCCTCCCTTTATGCGCTCAAGGCCCAGGAGGTCATGCGGAGCTGATCCCCACCTACCCCTTCAGTGATTCACTGAGCATCATCTTACATCACCCCCCTGCCCTGCCCCATGCTCTAGCCACGCACTCCTCTGAGTCCTTGGAAAGCTCTAAGCTGCTTCCTGCCTCAAGGGAGTTGCAAGTGCTGTTCCCTTTGCTTGGATCACCTGGCCCCTGTCTCTCTACCTGGTTAAAACTACTCATGCTTCCAATCTGAGCTCAAATAGCACCTCCTCCAGAAAGCCTTCCTAGCTCAGACTAAACCTTCCTAATGCCATTTATCTGTGTGATTATTTACTTAGGTCCCTCTCTCCCCTACTAGCAGTAAGCTCCGTGAGTGTAGGGAACATTTCTACTGTGTTCTGTGTGGTATCTCCAGCTCCCCGTGCAGGGCTTATCACACAGTAGGTCCTTAATTCATGTTTGTTTCATGGATGGATGTGCACATCTCGCGAGCCTCACTGAAATGGGAATCAGAATCCCACGCTCAGGGCGTCGTGAAATGATTAAACGATTTTTGAACGCAGTAGGTCCTCAATGGACCATCTCCCCAGACCCCATTCCTTCTGATTAAGGAAGAGTTGGAAGCAGGAGTGCAGCCAGCTCAAAGAGCAGCGTGGCTGGGGGATGGAGGAGAGTGGGGAGCCCCGAGGGGCAGGATGTTAAAAGCTGGAAGGAACCTCAGAAATGATCTAGTTAATTGGTTCCCAAACAAAGGCTCCTTTTAATCTTTCCTGCCACGAAATAATTTCATCTACCACTCGACTACACGTATGAAGGAAGAATCCACTTTCCCAGCTTTGCATTACTCAAAGGCAGCCTGCTCTGTCAGCCCGGTGCCTATGCAGCGCGAGGGGAGCCCTGCGGAGAGCCGTGCCGAGGCAATTCCAGCAAAGGGAGCCCACCGCGGCCCGGGCAGCAGGTCAACGATTTCCTTTAACATCAGCCTCTGGAGGCTGGTACAGGGCCTGCTGTGGGACCACACAAAGTGGAAGGTCTCTGCTTTTATTTTCCAAGCTGGACGTGCTTCCTGCTGGTGGCTCAGCAGGTGCACGACAAGGCCCAGACGGGAGAGCCTTCTGCCCAGGCAGGCAGTGATGGCCTTGGCGACACCTTGAACTGACCCTTTTCTGACAGAGTCTGAGGTTGTGCTGACTTTTCGGCCTGTTTCTTGAAAGCCCACGTCTGACGTGAGGGCCTCACGCACCTCTGCACAGACTTCCTGCTCTGATCCCCACTCCTATGGCACAGCCCAAGGTAGCCAGTACTTGGCCACCTCCTCTCGGCTCCTCTCCCACACGCCATTCTCTGCCCTCCCACTCACCCTCCACCACCTCCCAGTCTCCTCTCTCGCTACACAATTACTCACCATTCCACAATACCCGGTGCCCTCTCACTCCTCGGGGCCTGTGCACAGGCCGTCCCCTCTGCCCACGGGAGGCCCTCCTCCGTCTGAGCACCTGGCGAACTCCTACACAAGCAGCAGGGCTTTCCCCTGTGTTCCAGGCAGCTCAAGTCCTTCTCCTGGTGTCACCAGGCCTCCCCTCCGTCAGCGCCTCTCGAACCAGAGGCAATTGGTTTCTCTGCACACCTGCCTCCCCTTCTGCAGGAGGGCTCCTCTGAGAAAGATGGAATCTTCCTCCATTCCCCTAGCTCAGCTCGGACAGGGCTGGAAGGCAGGAATGGGCTTCTGAATGCCTTTATCCAGCTGAAACCACTGATGGATCCCCGAAAACTGTCCACAGCATTTTGAGGGCAAGAGCATCTTTCTGGGGAAAGCCATCACAGGGGTCTATATCCCCCTTGAAGGTGAAGAAGCTCCGTCCTAGACCCCGAGCATGTCAATGGAAGGGAATGTGTCTAATTCCTTCCTGTATTGCATAGCCTTGCCTATGGCAACCCCGAAATATAAAATGCTATCAAGTCATGGAGTTTTCCAAGCTGGGGATATAGCCCAACCTTCCCATTTTACAGACAAAGAAGCTGAGCCCCAGAGCAGAAAAATGACTGACTGATCTGTCGGCGAGGTGGAATGCTTAGGGGAAATATCTCCTCTCTTATGAGTTGGGATGTAGTAATAGTAATGTTAAATTACTCATCCTTCCATTTACTCCCCAATCCTTTTTCAAGCACCTACTATGTGGAAGGTACAACCGTGGGGATACAGAAATGACCAACACCCAGGCCCTGCTCTCAGAGAGCTCACAGCAGCAGGCAGAGAAGACGCATGCACGGATCATCAAGACACACAGATAGAGGAATCCAGAGGAGGGAGGAACGACTCCTGGTGGGGCCTCTAGGAAGGTTTTGTGGAGAAGTGGCATGTGAGCTGTGCACAAAGGATGTCCCAGGTCCCTGCTCTATTCTCCACCTCTCGCAGACTGTGCTCTCTCTCCATGGCACAGTGTAATCATTAGGATGATTTTGGCTAAAAGTAATAGAAAACCCCAACTCACTTGGCTTAAGTAATTAGAAAACATATTCTCCCTCTAACGAGAAGTCCCAAGTTAGAGCAGCTCCAGGGTTGGTCAATTCAGCACCTGTAGGACGTCATCAAGGACGCTGGTCCCTTCCATATTTTGGCTCTGCCATCCCCAGCGTCTATCAGGAACGTCCTCAAACCAGATCACATCCTGGTCACCAGACGGCTGCCAGAGGCCCAGGGGCCACACCCAGACACGACAACATCCCACTCTATGTGTTTCTTTCCTAAGATCAAGGAGACCTTTTCCAGAAACACCTGGACCCCAGCCCCACCAATCTCCCTCATATCTCATGCCCACTACTGAATGAATCACCAACAATGGGGTTAGATTTCCCGCAACTGGCTGAGCTAAGAACAGGGTCACCTTCCCTGAGGGGTAGTTACCCAAACAAAATGAGGGTTCTACTGGCCAGGAAACAGGGGGATGGCTGCCAATTGTGACCATTACACATATCAACCAAAATGACTCCTTCTCAGGCTCCCCACCTAGGGCACATCTGAAACAGAACCAACAATGGTGTCAGTTGTGCAGCTCTTCAGCCAGGCACTCTCTGAGATCCATAAGAGCACGTGACAAACATGTCGGGGGCCCGACCATGTGCCAGGCTCTGTGCTAGCTGCTGGCAGGACTTCGATGGGCCAGACGGACACAGTCCTCTGCCCAGGAGGGGAAGTGACAGGTAAACAGGTAATTACAACATGGCATGATGAGTGTCACAGCAGGGGAAGAGGTATACCGGGGACGACACGGAGGCAGCTCGTCCTGCCCACGACAGGGAGGACGTGTGTGAGGAAGGCTTCCTGGAGGAGGCATAGTCCAACCACGACCTGAAGGAGAAGTGGGAATTAGCCAGGCAGGGACATGCGGGTTGGGGGCACTGCAAGCAAAGGGAACAGCAGGTGCAAAGGCCCTGAGGTGAAGGAGAGTGAGTGTCTCCCAGTACGCTTTATGGATAAGTGTAAGACCTCTGAGTCAAAGAGATTTGTGTTGGAATCCTGACTCCTCACTAATACAGAACATGGCTATAGGCAAGCTGCTTAACCTTTCGGTGCCAGAATTGTTTCATCTATAAAATAGGGATAGTAAAACATATCTCAGAGGGTAGGCGTGAGGCTCAAATAAGATCATGTCTATAAAGCCCTCATCACAGTGTAAATTCTCAATCATCATAATTCTCTTATTATGGAGATCCAACCCTACAAAGAAGAGACGCACCAGGAGAGAGAGGTGGGGGCTGCAGTGGCCCCTCCCCGTGGTCCTCAAAGCAGACAGGCTGGACTTGCGCTGCCCAAGGTGTGAGCACCAGCCACATGTGAGCAGTGAGCTCCTGAACGTGGTGGGTATGAACTGAGCTACGCTGTGAGTGTAAAAGACACGCCGGAGTTTGTAGACTCAGTCCCTCCCCACATGCAGAATATCTCGTTCATGATTTCCTGTGTTGATTACATGTGGAAATGCTAATATTTTGGATATACTGTTAGTTAAAATATATTATTGTAATTAATTGCACCTGTTTTTACTTTTTTTTTGATGTCTTAATAGTTTATAACATTGTGAAATTTTGGTTGTACATTTTGTTTGTCAATCACCATATACATGTCTCCCTTCACCCCTTGTGCCCGCCCCCCATCCCCTTTGCTCCTGGTAACCACAATACAGTTTTCTCTGACTGTGTGTTGGTTTATATTCCACATGTGAGTGAGATCATACAGTGTTTGTCTTTCTCTTTCCGGCTTATTTCACTTAACATAATACCCTCCAGGTCCATCCATGTTGTTGAAAATGGGACGATTTTGTCTTATTTTATGGCTGAGTAGTATTCCATTGTATATATATATACCACATCTTCTTGATCCAATCATCTGTCGAGGGATATATTTTCACTTTTTTAAACGTGTCTACTGGGATCTTCACAATTACACCTGTGGCTCGCATATAGTTCTACCGGATATTGCTGGGTTAGGCATGTTGTCCCACTGTAAACACAAAGAAATGGAAACACAAACCCATCCAACGCCCTGCCTGTGTCCTGTGGCTAAGCAGGTGCAGTGGGGACCAGGGACACAGCACCACCTCCTCGCCCATTACCCCTAACACTCACGCTCCTCTGCACAAGCCTTGGGCCACCTGGGGACCCACTTAGTGTGGCTGAGTGATGAGGTGGCACTCTCCGCCCCACCCCAGCTCTCTTATTTTTCACTCTGGGCAGTTTGTCCTCAGATGAGCCTACCTTCTCCCAGGCCCCCAGCTTTCTCTTTGCTTAATGAGCCCCATTTCTTGGAACTGTTGACTAGTGGCGCTCTCGATATAAAAGGGAGGAGGGCAGAGGCGTAGAAACAGTCGATGACTATTCCGTGGAAAGTGAGCCGAGCCCTAAAGTATGGGCTTGGCCGCCAGCCCCAGGGGCAGGAGATGAGCACATCTCCAGGCCCACGCAGACCACAGCCCTAGGAGGCCCTACAGAAACATGAAGGCACCCGCCCTTCCAGGGCACAGCATCCAGCACTCCTTGGAGGCTACTACAGTGTTACCACTGTCTGTTTGGGGACATCTCCAGCTGGAAGTCTCAGATGCCTGGGACTCAACCCATCCGAACTGTCTCATCACCTGTAGCAAATGCCTTTGGTGCCCAGCCCAAACCTCCTTTGTCTACTCTGAGACAGCTGTATACTCAGAGGGGGTCTCTCTGCCCGAGGACGTTCTGTTTCCACTGCCCATGAGGGGCAGGCTGAAAGTGCCAGAGAGTTAACGCCCTAGGAGCGACGCTCAACCGGCTTCCTGGGACCATCTCCGGCATGGCCCACGGTCTCTCAGTGGGTCCCCAGGAGAGCTGAGATGCTGTCACTCCCAGCAGTAATCTGTCATCAGTATTCCTCCTTTTCCTGGGATCACCTCCCTAATAAACTGCTTACACCCAAATCCTTGCTTCAAGCTCCGCGTCAGGGAGAATCCAAACTAAGTCATCATCTTCCCCCAAAACTACTTCTTGTCCCACGGATTGCATGGCCCTCCTCTCAGATGCTGTGGCTAGAAAAGTGGGAGCCAACTTTTATTTTCACCTCCATCTCACCTCCCATGTTCCAACCATCTCTAAGTGCTGCCCATTCTATCTCCTAAATGCTTCTCACTTCCATCCACTTTTCCAGAACATTTTGCCACCATTTCTGAGCCAGGCAACCATCATTTCTCATCTGGACAGCAGCTCTAGCCTTCTGTATCCCTGCGTCAACTTTTTTTTTTTTTTGTGAGGAAGATTAGCCCTGAGCTAACATCTGTTGCCAATCCTCCTCTTTTTGCTGAGGAAGACTGGCCCTGGGCTAACATCTGTGCCAATCCTCCTCCACTTTATATGAGATGCTGCCACAGCATGGCTTGACAAGCGATGTGTCAGTGCACTCCTGGGATCTGAACCTACGGACCCCGGGCCACCACAGCGGAACGTGAGCACTTAACCACTGCGCCACCGGGCTGGTCTCTCCTGTGTCAGTTTTTCATCCTGGTGACTCCCAGATCTGCCTAGATTTGCCAAGCCCAGGCCTATGTATCCAAATGCCTCCTGGACAACTCCCCTTGAAGCGTACCCCAACTTGGCATTTGCAAGCCTTCTCCTGGAGCACCCACGTCAGTGACTTCCTGTAAAGCAGGAAGCCATCCTCAGTAATTCTCTTTCCCCACCATCCCACTTCTGACTTGGAAATTTCAATCCTCTCCTTCCATTTTCACGTCACTGCCTTAGTTCACGTCACTGCCAGTGTCTCTGGGCAGGAACACTACGACTCTCTTCTAACTGTTCTGCCTCCCTCCAGTCTTGCCCTCTCTGATCCCTTCTCTCTATGTTATTATTAGAGGGATTTTTCTAAGATCTCAGTCAGATTGTGCCATCATCCTATTTAACTCTTCACTGGCTCCCCACGTCCTACAGGATGAGTTCTGTCATTGACATTAAAGACCCCTTACAATTTGGCTCCAAATAACCCCAACTCCCACCTTCTCCCCCAAACCCCGTAAGCTCCAGCCACCTCCCAGACCATCTGTACTCCTTCTTGCCTTGGGTCTCACAACTGCTGGGGCTGGGTCCGGGTGATGGGAATCTCCCTCGTCAGCTCAGTCAGCCATCTTGACAGGAAGTCCCCACTCTCCTCTTCTGCACCCCAGAGAATGGCACCCCCGTCCACCTGCAGGTCCAACCCAGAAGCCAGGGAGAAACAGATGTTCACTGCACAGCAGCAATTACTGTAATAGTAAAGGACAGGTCCCTCAGTCGTTCATATGCTACGTCATCTGGTTCCTTCATTAAATAAAATCCCGGCAAGAGGGCTCTCACAAAATGGGAATTAGGTCAGAGGGAGAGAATCTTTGGAGCACGAGGAATTGGAAAGTGAGGATGGGGAATGGTTTGGGTGGGACTTTGTGGGGAGGGCAGTGAGCAAGCGCAGTGGGTGTGCAAGGACAGGAAGTACGGGGAGCAGAGGGCCAATCCCAGCTCCTACGACCTCACAGCTTTGCAGAAGGCGGGCCCGGGTCTCCACGTCCCCAGGGCACAGACGGTAGAAGGGGCGGATGACTGAGGATAGTGCGGCAGGTGAGGGCCCGGCGGAAAGCCGGATAACCGAGGCTGCAGCTAGACAGTGGAAAAACGATGCTGAGAGACAAGCAGAGTCGGAGGGCAGCATCCCCGCCTTCCAGGAGAGGAAATAAGACTGAGTTGAAAGAGTCGCCTGCAATCACCAGCTAGAAAAAGGCAGAGCGGGGACTTTCCAGTCACGACCTGCCAAATGTGGTCCCCCTTCCTCAACTCCGAGGAGCTCACGCTGCAGTGTCAGAAACAGCGTGTGGACAGGAGGGAAGCCTGCGATGAGCTGTTCTGTTTCTTCAAAATCAACTCTGTGGATGTTATGTCGTGACCCCACAACATAACCACATACTGTAATACTTTTTAAGATGATTTTCAAAAGGCACCTTTACAGCGATATCCAGCAATTACAATGGTGAAGTCATACTTTTCAGAAATGATGACTAAATCGCCTTACATTTCTTTATCTATTTCTCATTGAATCCACTGAGTGACTGCTATGAACATCCAAACTAGCATTGAGGTCATTTTTAGATTAACGTGTCTTTTCTAGACAGTAATTTTTATTCAAAACAAAGTAATTTATAAAGCATCCTATAATATGAAAGATTTGGTATGGACCCTTTTCTAGGAGATAATTTTAGGGAAAAAACATCCTTGCCTATATATGCCAGGCCATGTACCACCACCACCACCAGGCCATGTAACACCGCAGTTAATGAGTTGTTAAAACAACCAGGGTCCTAGCCCTCAGGAGGCTCAAAGTCTAGAAAAGAAGTCCAACACTAAAGAAGTAGTTATAAATGGAAAGAAATCAAGGGGGGGTTATAGGAAGGTATAAAGGGTGTCCTAACCCAGTGCTTCTTAAACTTTAACATACACACGAATCACTTGTTAAAATACAGATTCCAATTGAGTAGGGCTGGGGTTGGGTCTGAGATTCTGTATTTTTAACAAGCTTCTGGGTGATGCTGAAGCGGCTGGTTCGCGCATCACACTTTGTGTAGCTACATGTCTACTTAACGACTTGGGATATAATTCTCTATGACAGCATCATACACAGTTTTCAAAAGGGAGGCATCTCAAACATATGATATGGGTTCGAAGCACAGGTGCTCTGAAAGGCTCTGAGAGACGACTCAAGCATTGCTGTTACTGAGGAGCACCTACTATGTGCCAGGAGAATAAACAGACATGTCTCCATCCTGATGGAGTGAGCTACTGAATGGAGGCAGATGAATCAAAAACCAAAGAATCATAACGCAGTCAAATGTAAACGTGCATCTGTGACAAACGTTATGAGTGTCTGTAATAGGGGGAGTGACCTAGTCATGGAGGATGTAGTGGGAGGAAAGGGTGCTCCAAGAGGAGAGAACACATGGGCAAAGGCAGCTGAGGAGCGAGGGAACTTGGGTGAGGTTAGGCAGTGAGGGAGGGGACGAGGCTGGAGAGTTAGGAAGGACCTCAGGACCTCAGGAAGAGTTCTGCCTTCATCCTAAGAGTTTGAGGGGCTGTTGAAGAGTTTTAAGGGAGAGGAAGAATATAACCAGATTTGTATTTTGAAAAGCTCACTCTGGCTGCAGGAAGGAGAATGGACTGGAGAAATCAGAGCGTGCAGGCCCTTCCCTGGGAGTACGGGATCAGGCTGATAGAGACAGAATTTCAGTCTCTCTCTGGGTGGCATAAAACTCTAAAGCTGTGGGCCACTTTCTGCCCCAAGGATGCTGGAAGCAGGGACAGACAGTCTGCCAAGAACAGAGAAGGAATCAGACACACAGGAAGCAACTGGGAGAGAGAGGACTGGCAGGGGACGGGAGGGGGCCCTTACAACGAGGCAGTAGGGATTCTTGTTCCTATCTCTCAGCCCTTCCTGAGGCGCCTCTGCAGTCCCGCCTTGATTTCCTTGGGATGCCTCTGTATCTTATGAGGATAACCCAGAGAGTTCTAGAGAATTCAACAGTACGCCTGAACTAAGGCTTTCGAAAGTGCAAAAGCACTACAAAGGCAAGCGGCAGAGCCCCAGGATTGGAGTCTCCAGACACCCCATAATTTAATCCAATGCCATCGCAAGGTCACTTGGTTCTGATGAACGCATGTAGATTCCTGAGCTCCCGCAGGGCCACATGGGTCACTCCCACCACTGTGCGGCGGTGGAGGGATTTCTAGCGAAGCCGGGAGTGGGAAGTTCCGGGGTGGGAAGTTTCGGGGGTGGGGGGGTGGTCAGGGGACCACATGGCAGATATGCCTAAATATAGTCCTGGCTAGAAGCACAAATTGGCTTTGAAGGCCAGCACTGTCCAGCCGGCCCCACTGAGTTATTTATGGTTTTGCCTCACACTGGAGGTTGGGGTTCGATTTATAAGGACTTGAGATGACGATAAGCCTTTTCAAAGGAAAACCTTGCAGAAATCTGCTCTTCCAAGGAAACACTTGCTACAGTGTTTGCTCTTTTGGGTTAAAGGCAAGAAGAGGATTCAGGATCTGAAAGATTCCTCTTAAAAAGAAAACGTCTTGAAGGAATGTCAAACTGACTTCTCAAAAGTACTGGCTGGATGCCTGCTGTTGATCGGGAAATCCATCTCTTTATCTTGCAAAGGGGGGTGGTTCTCCTCTTGACAGGATGTCTTGAGGATTAAATAAGGACATTTGGGGCATCCCAAAGTGTGGTGTGCATGTAAATATTGGTAAGCACAGTGATTCTCTTTTTTTTCTCACACAAAGAAAATTTGTTGTTTTAACAATTATGCATATATTTTAAGGCACGTTCGGAAAAAAGCACACCAAACCCATCATTTCACGGCTACTATTGCTCGGGATGAGGCTTAAATTAAAAAGTGAGTTGACTTAGAAGGTTATTAAGTAAATAAGACTGTAGTTGATATACAAATAAGGCAAAAGGTGTGAAATCTGCAGAACATTGAGATGAAAGGTGGGTATGCTCATGGCACAGAGCCTGGTACAGAGCAGGAGCCCCGAGGTGACGGCCACCATTTAGCAAGTGCCTGCATCAGCTCTAACCCTTACAACAAGGTGGTAGGAATTCCTGTTCCTATCTAACAGTTGGAAGAACTGAGGCTTGGAGAAATGACAACACTTGCCCAAATGGGTAAAACTAGAAGGTGCCAAAGCTCGGATTCGGACGTGGGTCTGTTTGCCTTCAGTTCCTGGATTCTCTAAGTGGACTGTACCACCCTTAACAACAAATCACTCTCTCTCGCCTCTAGAAAAAACTAGTGTCCTTCGTACGAACCTCATAAAGATCCCAGCCGTGGGGCACGGCCCACTTGATCCCAATGCACACACTTATGATGCATGTTTATTTGCATCTGTGCTTGGACAACCCAGTACCAAAGCAACACACTTGAAGACCAGCTCTTCCTTGCACGTGGCTGGCCCACTGCCCTGTCCTCAGGAGGCCCAAGGGGAGCAGCCTGGGTCGGCTTGGCCTTGGGGCAGCACGGGATGGCCGGGTCTTCTCTCACTACTGCAGTGCTGAGAGTTGAGCCCGAGTGAGGACCAGGGAAGGGGCCTTCCAGTGCAGTCTGGTCATGCCCACTCGGGGTCCACGTGGGCTTCTGGAGGCATAGTTGCAGAGTGACACTCTGCTCAGAGTCCTCTTGGCACTTACATTCCCCCCTGGGACCTGCAGGGCAGGACTGGCTGTTCCTGGGCCTACACACTATCTGGATGACACCCTCTACCTTTTCAACACCCAGAAGGGTGTCCCAAAGGCTTCCCATCCCACACCAGCAAGGCTTCCGACTTTCTCCCTACACACAGTTGTTCCACAGGCTCGTGCTTTCTCCCGCCTCTCCTCCAAGTTACCCAGATTTTCACAATTCTCATGCCCTTAGTGGTCATTTTTCACACACAAGTGAGCATGTGTCTTTTAAAAGTATCATCATAATATTATTCCACGTGAGTAGTTAACTTGTCTCAGCAAAACAACAAATTGTTACACATCATGAACCAAAGTGCTCCTTTCAGAACTGCCAAACTACCCATCCACTGATGCCAAGCATCTCATTAGAGTACTGTCTGTATCGACTGAGCACTATGCCCAAGCACTGTTCTAAGAGCTTGGATGTATCAGATCACTTAATTCTTCTCAAGGCAGGGACCATTATCCTCCCAATTTTACAGATGAAGAAACTGAGTCACAGAAGGATTGAATAGCTGGATTATGAAGTCAGAGCCGTGCCCTTAAGCAGTGGGCTGGGCTAGGATAACCAGTTTGTCTGAGAGTAAGGAGATCTGGGGTTGCAGCTACACGGAGCTGTGTAACCTTGGACAAACCACGCCACCTGAGACCTTCCTGTCATCCGTGCACTGGGCACAGACCTGCCCCACTCATCCAGGGGTTTCTGTGACAGTCAGGAGACATAAGTGATGTGAAAATACTTAGTTTTTGGCAAACGTATGCAAGAAGGAACAGGGAGGAGTGGATAAGTCTGATGGTGCTCCTGCCTTCAGGAAGCATCTAGGATCTCACAGAAGAGGAAAGGCAACCAGACAAGCATTTTCTTCTGTAGACTTCTGCAAACACTCGGGCAAAGTGTGTGAGGCCAGCCGAGTGTGACATGAAACAGGAGACGTCCTGTCTCTGGGCTTCGCCCTCCTCAAGCCTAAAGTGAGAGCATTTTAGAAGAGGTCCCTCCCTGTTCTAATGTTTTATGACTTTGACCTTGCTTCTGAGTTAAAATATTTGTGACACAGCAAACAGTTTACATTAGGGATTCTTTCTGCCGGTGGGAGCAGATGGCAGCGATGTGTCTGACAGATATTAATGGAGTCTACACATGCAACGCCGAGGGGTGGTCCTTACCAGAACAATGTTTACAGCGGCCTTTGTGCCTCTCCGTAACACCAGCATTCTGATTTGGGATCTTGAGCCCGAATGTTCCTTCTCAGCCTAAACTGAGGACTTCACCTTCGACCCACCCCCTCAGCCTCCGACCTTCACCTCCCAGAATACATTTTCATGTCCAAGCTCCCTTGAACTTGGAACTCATTTAGGAAGAAAACACCAGCCTTGAAGTCGGACAGACCCGAGGCTGAACCCTGATTCTGCAACTTACCAGCTGCGTGACACTGGGCAAGACTCTCTGAAATTCTGATTCCGTATCTGGGAAATGGAGATATTAAGCTCTCTCATGAGGCTGCTGTGAGGATTAAGTGGGATAAAGCAAGTCAAGTGCTTGGGCACATGGTAGGCACTCAATAAATGGCAGCTGTTATGACTCAGGTTAGGGACTATATTAGTCAGCATAGGCTAGGTTATGCGGCAGGAACAAATTAACACCCAAGTCTCAGAGGTATAACAAAGCAAAGGTTAACTTCTCACTCGTGCTAAATGGCCAGTGTGGGTCAGCAGGGGATTCTGTTCCATGTAGCCACTCAGGGAACCAGGATGAAAAGGCTTCATCATCTGAAACATTGTTGATGAACACCAGAGGGAAAGAGAGTGCTGGAGGGTCTAAACGGCCAATTAAGTGCTTTGGACTTGACCAATTTGAACTAGTTACTGGCCGTGATTAGTTGCAAGGGGCTGGGAAATATAGGGGAGCATATGGAATATTAGATGAGCATTACTCTTTACATGACATGGAGCCAAATTTCGTTCACCTTTGGTTCTCTCACAGGGCTTAGCAATGTGCCAGGCTTACTAGAGATGATTAGTACTATGCCAGGCTTCTTAGAGAAATTAAGACACAAGTCAAAAAGAAAGTTTCTCTCATGATGTAATAATTTTCTAGCCAAAATGTTTTTCTCTCTTTTTTTCACTTTATTCAGATATTATTCTCTCATCCTGCAGTTTATCACTGAAACAAGTATTTCAGAAATTTTGTAGACTACGTTCGTTTTGAGGACGTTTGCAAATGCCCTTCAACTTAAGGGAAAACCCCAGGTCATGTCTAGGCCTTGAGTTCACACTTGGAAGAGAAAGAAAGAGAAGAGAGGACAGGACCGCCAAGGACAAGATGTTTGCATCTCTGACTATACTTCCAGCCCTCCCACCTGCTCGAGTCACCTAGGGGTAGGTGGGTGGTTAACGGCTGTGGAATTCGATGCAGGGAGGCAGTATGGCTTACCCAAGGACCCAAAACAAGCCAAGGGTAGACCAATGTTCCTTCCACACTTTTCCCTTCTTTCCAAACTCTGGTACTCTGCAAAGTCCTCCTTCTTGCCTAAGATTCATAGAAACTATTGTGGGTCGTGATGTGTCTAATATGTCTACCCAAGAAAATTTCTGAGAGCTGATGATGACTGGCCCCCTTACCCTGGGTGGAGAAAGGGGGGCTCGGGAAAGATCCTTTCCCACAGAAAGGCTCACCTGTCACCACGCTCCCCTCTGGGCCCAGAGATGTGTTCTGGTCCTGGCTCTGCCACCATGTCACTGGGTGACCTCGGACAACACACCGCTCTTCTCTGGGCATCCCTTTACTCACCTGTAAGTTATTCAACAAGCATGCGGTACCCCCTGAGAGAAGGGCTGGGGATGTGTGGGTAACTAAGCCATGAACCTGACTGCCAAGCAGAGGAGTAGGTCGAGCAGGGGGACTGCGGAGACCTGGCAGGTGCACACTGCACCAAATGGGCCAGCTGCCTTTCAGCTCTGGCCAGGTCTGCCAAGCAGAAATGTGCACTCAGGGTTGGCAAACTTCTTGATTTTTTCAAGAGAAGCAGGAAATACAGAATTTTATGTATTTACGTATACAGAAATTTGAGCAGGTCAACCAAAAATCAAATTCATCTGTCGTCTGGCTTGAGCCCATGGCCCACCTGTTTGCAACTCCTAATGGGTGTCCATGATAAGACTTCATGAGACTATAATATTATACAATCTACGTGGTCTGATAATCTGATTATTTTTTCATATGGTCAGGCTTTTAAAAAGCATGCAGTATTTTACTCTAACGAGAAAAGTATTACTACGGAATATAGAAAAAAAGTATAAATAAGAAAATTAAAATAGTCTTAACTATTCCTAATCCCATCCTCCAAAGTTAACATTTTTTTTTTTCCTGAGGAAGACTGGCCCTGAGCTAACATCGTGCCCATCTTCCTCTACTTTATATGGGACGCCGCCACAGCATGGCTCGACAAGCAGTGCGTCGGTGCGCGCCCGGGATCCGACCCAGCGAACTCCCAGCTGCCGCAGTGGAGCGCACGCACTTAACAGCTTGCACCACCGGGCCGGCCCCCAAAGTTAACATTTTGATGTATATTTTGGTGTATTTCCTTCCAGTCTTTTCTCTCTATATAAATTATATAAATAACATTATATATATGTATTTGCATGTGTATATGCTTATGCATGTGTGTGTATATATTGTATGTGTCACATTATATACATAACGTGTTAACACAATTTTGCCTATATCATCTGAGCTCCGCAAAAGGGAGGATTAATGTTATTCCCATTTTCCAGATGAGCAGTCTGCTCATCAGACTGAGCACAGGAGCAGCCCAAAGTCAAGACCACAGAAGTGGCAGTTATAACTCAGGTCTTTGCAGTCTGAAGGCCAGAGCACAGGACCTCTGGACAGGAGCTGAATGGACTCTGTTTAGTCATCTGTTTCTTCAGTAAACATTCGCTGAGCACCAACTTCGTGTCAGCACTGGAACACGTGCTGGGTGTACAGAGGCAGATAAGACACAGTTCTTGCTCAAGAGGACCAAATAAACAAATAACTACTCTGTGGTATCAAGTGTGATGGGTGTACGAAGTGCCGTGGGAGCTCAGGGAAGGAGTGATGAGCTACTTCAAATCAGGGAAGGCCTCCCAGATGAGGCAACTTGTGAGACAGAACTTGAATGGTGCTTTCGTCATCAATGATGAGCAGGAGTTTTATTCCTCAGTGACTGAAAATGCAGCTTCCTTGGCCCCATTGCTATGCTGCAGGCTCCTGCCCTCTCTGGCTGGACTCTAGAACTTCCAGGGAAGCTTGTTAGAAATACCCATTCCTAGGCCTCCCCCCAGACCTTGTGAGTCTGAATTGCAGTGCCAGCACCAGGCACTTGAATTTTTCACAACCTCCCAAGTTTCTATCTAAGGATGTGTATTTGGAGCCCACCATCCAATGGACAGCTACCGGCAGCTTTTTTTCCTTTTATGAACATTGTTCATTTTAAGAAAAACTAAACGCAACGGAAAAATAAAGCCATAAGCCCCAGGGGTAAACCCCATGCCCATTTAGCCCATCACGATTAATCTGATTCTCTCCCTTGTGCTTGGAAAACATTATCTGGGAAGTTAGGAGAGTGCTTCCTCCACTCCCACTGATGATGCCTGACCTTGTAAGAGAGGCTTTGAGCTCTGGGAACTTCTTGTGCCTGTCTGGGAGAAAGGTGGCCTCAGGGACACGAGGGAGGGAGGGCAGGCTGTGCCTCACTGCCCGTTTTGAAGAAAGGAAGCAAAACATTTGGTGGTAAAGAGCATGAAGCCATACCACTTGTGTTCTGATCCTGTCTCTGCTACTTCTGAGCTGTGCGATTTCAGACAAGTTACTTAACCTCTCTGTGTCTCCGTTTCTTCATCTGTAAAATGGGAACAGCAATAATGTCTATCTTATAGGTTGTGTGAGGATTAACTGAGTTAATACATGTAAAGGACTTAGAATAGTGCCTGTGAGATATAATAAGTTTTATGTAACTATTTGCTTTCATTATATTAACATGCAAGTTGGAGGTGGAAAGTCGAGGGCTGGCCATGGCTAAGACTTAATCCTGCAGAAGGCATCTTCTCTGACCACCTGTCTTCATTCAGCAAGTCCTGCCTGAGAACTGGCTACGTTGGTTGACTACGCTGGGCACTTGGAGATACAGCAGTGAATGGGACACGCACTTGCCCTCAGGAGGCTCCAGGCTCTGAGAAATGGAGCAAACCATCTCAGCATCTGTCTCTCTGAGCAGGAGGGAACTGCCTTGGGTACGGGAGAGTGGATGCTTCAAAACAACAAAGCAAGCTTTCCCACTGCCTGGCTTCATCACAAGCTCATTTGAAATTTCCAGCCGAGATGGGAGAAAGGGGAGCAGGAGAAGAGAAGGATCCCGCTTATCAAGCAGGTGGTCTTCTTTAGCCACGAGAGTCGTCCCCACGCGCACACATATGCCTCTGCTCCAGGTGGGCCCACGGGGGAGCAGGACCAGTTCTGCAGCCGTGTTTGCCTCAAACAGGATCTCTCAACCTCCGCACTGCTGACACTTTGGGACAGGATAATTTTTTGTAGTGGGGGCTGCCCTGGGCATTGTAGGACGTTTAGCAACATCCTTGGCTCTACCCACTAGATGCCAGCAGCACCTGCCCTCCCACCCCTTAACTTTCAACAACCAAAAGTGCTTGCTCCTCAGTGTTTTCATTGCCCCTGGGGGCAAACCACCCTGGGCTGAGAAGCACTGCTTTAGAATCTGAGCCCCCTGCCAAGAGACCCCCACCTTCCACCCCCAGTGAGGAAGCAGATTTGCCTGACTTCTAGAAGGAGAGGCCTAAGAGATGTCTGCCTCAAAACTCAGCACAATCTGGGCTAGGGCTGGCCTTGGAGATGGTTAAACTTCTAGCCTCCCCAGCCATCACTTTAAAAAGCTGGGACTTGGGGCCAGCCCAGTGGTGCAGTGGTTAAGTGCGTGCACTCCGCTGCGGCGGC
Source organism: Ceratotherium simum simum (assembly GCF_057802395.1). NCBI lineage: Eukaryota > Metazoa > Chordata > Mammalia > Perissodactyla > Rhinocerotidae > Ceratotherium > Ceratotherium simum. The sequence continues at coordinate 84,884,515 of NC_141904.1, read as the reverse complement.
CCGGGGTTCGCCGGTTCGGATCCTGGGCGCACACTGACGCACTGCTTGTCAAGCCATGCTGTGGCAGCGTCCCATATAAAGTAGAGGAAGATGGGCACGGATGTTAGCCCAGGGCCAGTCTTCCTCAGCAAAAAGAGAGGATTGGCGGATGTTAGCACAGGGCTGATCTTCCTCACAAAATAAATAAATAAATAAATAAATAAAAGGTGGGACTTGGCTGGGCCTGGGCTGCACGGACAAGTATCAGGTTGGTAGGTCTAAGAGGTGACAAAAGCATTGGATACGACCAGGATAGGAGTGCATTTTCCTTTTCTTTGGATTTCCTCTGTGGTTATTAGAAGGTTTTGGATATAACCACAATAAACATCAGAAAAGAAAGCAATAGGGATAAGTACTTTCCTGGGGTGACCCAGGAGAGAGAGTATCCCAGGAGACTTGGTGTGGCAAAGAGAGGACAGGCATTGGGGCTGGAAAATCCTGAGACTGAACCCTGATGCCTAGATATAAGCCCTTGGGCAGGGACTTCACTTCTCTGAGTATCAGTTTCCACATCTGTGAAATGGGCAGGTAGGAACGCCTGTGACTTAGTGAAGGCGGGAGGACTGTACGAGCTTGTGTTCATGACAGCATTTCAGAAAATTTTGCCACATATGAGATGCTCAGTGCAGGCGAGCTGTGACCCCCTCCCTCACCTCCACTTTACAGATGAAACTCTGAGGAGCAAGGAGAGGAAGTGACCTGCCCCAGTGATCTGGGCTCCAGTCCAGATCTGCTTTAAACCATTTCTGAAGTCAAGACCAGGAAGTAACTTTCCCTCTCTGGCCTGAGTGGCTTCATCTGTGAAACGAGTAGATCCAGGGGAGGGTCAGATTAGATGATATCTGGAGGCTTATCTGGCCCTGTGAATTAAAAGCATGTTCTATTAATGATAACAGCTAACAGCTACCCAGTATATGTCAGGCCCCTTATATACTTTGTGTCTAATCTAGGGAACTCAGCAAATTACAGACAAGGGAGCTGAGGCCTTGTATAGCCAATCAGGAACTAATATCCAGAAAATATAAAGAACTCTTACACATCAACAACAAAAAGACATATAACCCAATTTAAAAATGAGCAAAGACTCTGAATGAGCATTTCTCCAAAGAAGACTTATAAATGGTCAATACGCACATGAAAAGATGCTCAAAATAATTAGTCACCAGGAAAATGCAAACCAAAACCACAATGAGATTGCACTTCACACCCACTAAGATGGCTAAAATCAAAAAGACAAACAATAACAGGTGCTGTCGAGGACGTGGAGAAATTGGAAACTTCATACATGCTGATGAGATTTTGGTAAAAGTGCAGCCTCTTTGGAAATAGGCAGTTCCTCAGAAAGTTAAACATACTGTTACCATATGACCATATATATATGCCTGAGAGCAATAAAAATGTATGTCCACACGAAAACTTGTTCACAGCAGCACTATTCACAATAGCCAAAAAATGGAAATAACTCAAGTGTCCATTAATGGATGAATGGATAAACAAAATGTGGTCTATCCATACAATGGAATATTATTCTGACATAAAAAGGAATGAAGTACTAATACATGCTACAACATGGATGAACCTTGAAAACATTTGCTAAGTGAAAGAAGCCAGCCATCATCAAAGACCACATGTTGTATGACTCCGCTTATATGGAATGTCTGGAATAGGTAAATCCATAGAGACAGAAAGCAGATTGTGGCTGTCGTGGGCTGGGGGGTGGGGTGGGAAGGAAATGGGCAGTGACTGTAACGGGTAGGGGCTTTCTTTTTGGGGTGACGAAAATTTTCTAAAATTAGATTGTGGTGATGGTTGCACATCTCTGTGAACATACTAAAAACCATTGAACTGTACACTTTAAATGGGTGAATTGCATGGTATATGAGTTATATCTTAAAAAGAAAGAAACTGAGGCCTAGGGAGGCGAAGAGATTTATTGAAGGACAATCAGTAAGTTTAAGACAGAAGTCAGGACCCCCACTTCCTAGGCCAATGCCTTTCTGGCTGACTTTCTGAAAAGAGGGGTCATTCAAAGGCTAGAACAGGCCAGATGCGAGACACTTGGCATACTACTGTACTTAATCCTGCCAACAACCATAACAAGTACAGATTACGAACCCCAAGTTACAGACAAGGACACTGAGGCTCAGAAATGTGAAGTGACCTGCCCCAGTCGCTGTCTTAATTCAGGTTGCCCGAACAGACCCAGAGACAGGGACCCCTGTGCAAGAGATATATGAAGGCAGAGCTCTGAGGAGAGAGCCCAGGGGCTGGGCAGGAGGGAGCAAGTGTGCCGGCTCAGACAGAGTCCTGCCGACCCTGCGGGCAGCTCCGAGTGTAAGCTGGCCCAGGCAAGGCCAAGGAGACGGGCTTTCACACCCCTGCACCCAACAGTCTTTGGTCAAAGGCCAAGGGGATGGAGGTGGGAGGTGTAAATTCTCGGGCACTTATGGGTCTCTGCCCTTGTGGACAAAATGGTTCACAGCCCGACCGCAGCCCTCCAAGAGAAGGGTCGCAGGTGCACGCCTCTGGAGGCAAAAGCACAGCGAGGTTAGAGGAGGGTCGCACAGACACTGTAAAGGGATCCAAGGGGATCTGGGAGGAACACTGACATTGTCCTCTCCAGGCATCTAACCAGGAAATAAGGGACCTGGGATTTGAAACTAGGTCCGTCCCCAAAGCCCATGGCCTCCCACCCTCTTCAAGAGGGATGCGTCACAGACTGGGCTGGGGAATGGCCCACAGGGGTGAGGGTGACCAGCTGGAACCTGAAGAAAGGGAGGACGATGCCCAGCAGCCAGAGGCTGCAGAGGGACAGGAACCCCGATCCTGAGGGAGACAGAAGAGGAACAAAGTATGCCTGAGGAGGAGGGCTGGGTGCTGAAGGACAATGACAGGTCAGGCCAGGAGCACTCCCTCCCTCCGCAGCCTGGATCTAAATGCAATCCAACCACCTCTACTCGTCTGCTGAAAGCTCTGGTCTGGGGGTGGACAGACCCAGATAACAGAACGCAGGTAATAGCGATGAATGCAGGATGCAGACGAGTTTGAAAGAAACCCCACGGAGGGAACTCTTCTGGATAAAGCTCTTCAGAGGGAGGCTGGATCGAGGCAGGGACAGGCTGACTCCTGTCTCTGTCTGTGCCAACTGAGAAGCTGCAGTGTTTAAAGAGAGGCCATCAACAGCCAGGAAAGCCCAGGTGACTGTGACCTGCTCCACTTAGTCACCCAGCACAAAGGGTCTGCTCCGTGAGCAACTCTGCAGGCAAAGTGAATTGACTCAATCCAACAGTCATTCATTCTGCACTTATTCATGCCTGCGGTGCACCGGGCTGGCATTGTGTTGGGCATTGCGGGTGGAGGGAAGTTGCTGGAGGTCTTAAAAAGAATCAGGTAAGGTCTCTACTCTGAAGGAGCTCATCATCAAGTAGGTGAGACAGACACAGCAGGGGTCACAGCAAAGGGTGACAGTAAGTGTCATGGTAAGAGTTACAAACAGGGGCATACGAACCCAGAGGAGGGAATACTCCCTCCTGCTGGAGGAACTGTGGGTAACTCACAAATAAGATGATGTCTGAGTTGGGTTTTGAGGGATGAGTAGGAGTTCACCAGAAAAGAATGAGGGAAGTGCCATTTCAAAGTTACTTGGCCGATGGGTAGTAGGACTGGAGTTCTACTTGAATCCAGGTTGTTCTCTGAACAATATATAACACAGTTTATCTTAAAACGCCCATTCCATTAATCCCCTAAATTACAACCTTAATTTTAGCAAGTACGATAGAAACCACCCCCTTCAAAGTCAGTCCTGTTTGAATCCTGGCTTCACCATTCATTAACAGTATGACCTTGGGCCCAGGTGAGAGTAAATACTCAATATGCATAATTTCTTTTCCCCCTTTCTTACTTAGCTACAGGTGCACCCTACCCAGTCCCTGGGCCAACCTGAGACACCGGGCACCATCACCAGTAGGTGGCACCTGGAACAGCAGCCAGAGGCCTGGGCTTCATTGTGTGTGTTGGAGGCGGGGCATTGTGGGTGCCCCCACACCTCTCTAAACCTGACCCCACCATGCTACCTAGAAGAGTGGCTTTCAAGGGGGGAGGGGGGGGTTTCGTCTTCTATGGGGCGTCTGGAAATGGGTGACGAGATTTTTGGTTTTGATTTGGAGGCCACAATCGGCATCTAGGGGGCAGTGGCCAGTGAAGTTCAACACAACAGAGCGCTGTCCTTTGTCCCGCCCACTGTCCACATGTTCCCTGGACGACATGCAGGTGAGAAAACCTGTTTATAATTATCTAAATCCGGAAATCCCAAATCCGTTTACTTATAAACATAAAAGCTCACTGCACAGCTTTACCCTGCTCTGGCTTGTCTAAGATTGCTCTGATTGTGTACACCCAGGGAAGGTGTCTCATTGTTTTGTTTGGAGCTTCACCACGGTTGAATCACTCATGGTGTTTGAGTTGCCAATTCAACACACCTGTATCCATCTGTATGTGTACCTGTGTGCTTACCTAATTCTAGAAGTTGCTTCAGAAAATCTTCAAGTGCGGGCATGCCCAAGCATTTATGTAATGTGAAATACGTATTATTGTTTTATTATAAATATTTTTTCTTTTATTTCTCCTTTACCATAGGATTAGTGTATTATTATTACTATTTTTAGTATTTGTAGATAGATTATATGATCTATGTATGAATTGCATTTCAGGATGGTAAAGAGGGCGTCATAAACTATTTGTTATAAAAGGGGGCATAGGTTTGAAGGATTCAGACCCACTGGCCTGGTCTATACCACTGGGCCTCTACCCCATTTCCCTCGGGATAACAGACAGTATGGACTGAGGACAGGAGCCAGCGTTTTGGAGCTAGAAAGACTTAAATTGGAACCCCAGCTCTGTTGCTTACTAGCTGTATGACCTGGGGGAATTTGTATAATCTGCTGAGCCTTAGCTTCCTCATCTGAAATATGGGGATAAAATACCCACCTCAAAGGGTGGTATTGAGGGTTATATGAGGTCAACTGTAGAAAGGCACAGATTAAGTGCTCCATAATAACAGATGATGCTATTATCATTATTGTTGTTGTTACTATTATTTCTCCAAGGAATCTTCCTCTGCTGGGAGCCCCAGACCTTAGCATCCCAACCCCAACCCCCCACCTCTAGTCTGGCTCAGCATCCTGGATCTCCAGACACTGACAGGGTGAGGGGACCTAGTCCACAGGAACCACGAAACTGAGACTCCCCCATTGGGACGTCGCTGGATCCAGGCCTGAATCAAGCTTCATTTTCTACTGACTGTTGCCCAGGGGGCGCAGTCCATTGCCCAAAGCTCCCCCAGTCTCCATGCTGGCTTCAAGCTCACCTTCCCCGCCTCCCCACCACTGCTGGGGCCCTGGCATGCCCTCCGCTGAGCCCCTAGGCTGTGGGGGCCAGCCAGGAGCAGCCCCCAGGCTCCAGCTCTGGCCTCTGAGCCCTCCAGAATCAGCCAGGACCCTCTGCACGAGGCCCACCCCTAGTCTTCAGAGCGCTGGAGACAGCTGTCTCCTTCCACAATTAAGCATCCACAGAGCCCCCACCTAGCGCTAAACAAGCCACCACTTTTGCAGGTCACGGTATGTGACCTGTGGAGTGGGCCCTGGGAGCTGGCTTGCTTACTATTCTTTCGTGGTTCTCTCTGCCCTTTCACAGCAGGAATCCCAGTTTTCATCTCCTGCTTCCTGGGCCTCTGCACTCAGGGAGCCCAGAAAGCTCTTGAACCCTGCATCTGGCAATCAGAAGGAATGGGAACTACAGAGTCGTCAGAGCCGAGATGGCGTCTGCAGTCTCAGAAGACCCAGAGCTACCTCTTCACTCCTCCTGTCTTTGGCTAAGTCATTAGGAATCCTTCTAGGGATGGAAACGTGGTCTTGACCAGGTGCCGTCTGAGAGCACGGAGACGATACACACGACGCAGCCCTGAAGAGGGTCACAGTCTAGCTGGGAGGAGACAGTCATGTAACAGACAACTAGTTAAATGTGGTATGCGTTGAGTGTGACGTTTGCACTAGAGACCACGGCTTTCTCATGGGGGTATGGCCAACTAATTCTGCCTGGGCTAGATGGGAAGCCTTCTGAGAAAAGGTAACATTGGAATGGGGTACTGAAGGATGAGTAGGAGTCTTCCAAGGCCTGGGCTAGACTCTCAAGCCTTACCCCCCACTTCTAGCCTTATAATTCTAGCATGGTTAGCCCATGCCTTGCTTCTTGAGTGACAATCTCGGGGGAAGAGGAGATGGGAGGAGGAACCGAGGATGAAACACAACTCTTTACACCCAGAAGAATCCATGTTTGCAGTGGCTCCTGGTTCAGAGACATTGGCTTTCCCAGACTATTCCCAAAACACAAAAATCAGTATTTCCTAGAGTCGCACAGAGCACAAATTCCTTAGGGAAGTCCTGTATGTTATGTGGAAAAGGAGACTCCAAATAAATTTCAGAAACATTGGGTTAAGCAAAGTCAAGTAGATTTTACTGCAGGACTTCTCAGAGCCTTTAAAGGTAAATTAATAAGATATAATTTATATATTTAAAATAAATTTTTATAAATAATTTAATAATATTAAAAAATAATAATAATAATTTAACAGCTACCCTTTTTTAGTGTTTCCTAATGTGCAAGGCGTGTTCTGTATTATCTCATAAATGCTCACAATAACACTATGTCATCAGTACTGCCATTATTCCCATTTTGCAGACAAGGAGAATGAATCAACCCAAAAAGGGAAGCTCACTGCCCAAGAGCACACAGAAAATGGTGGAGCTGAGACTCAAAGCCAGGTTCTGCCCGACCCGAAGTCTCCGCCCCTCACTGGGTATTATGGATCCCTAAGAAGCGGATACGATCTAGGGCCTTTCACAACTTAGACACGGAATCTCCTTTCTCCTAAGGTTCCATAGACCGACTTTGGGAAACACTGCTCTAGAGTGTCCTAGTAGATTCACCAAAAGCAGCAAAAGGACTTCTGAGGCTCTGCTTCTCTTTCTTCCTGCCCCTTCTCAGCTGGGCCGGGGGTCCTGGGTTCCTCAGCAGACCCTTCCGTGGACACCCAGGGGCTGGCGTGAGGATTAGGAGGGGTTCCCAGGAGGGGCGGGGCTTCCAGCAGCTCCTACACTGTCTAGATCTAAACAGATCACTCAGTGGCCGCAGATGTCCCAGAGGGCTCCAGATCTTATTGTCAGCCAGTTCTAAGTCGGTGCTTCAAACTTAGGTGCTGCATGAGTCTCCAGCAGACTAGATAGGTCATGAACTCAGAATCCTTGAGCCACTGCCTGCTTAGCAGGAGAAAGGGCTGATGCACTGTGACCAAACAGGGCCACTGGCTGGGCCGAGGCCTGGACTTTCTCACTCGGGCCCCCGCGTCAGCCTCTGCACTGATGTCTCCTCACTGCCAGCAGAGTGGTCTTTCAACAGGCAACATTCAACTTGTTACTGCCTTCCTTAGAACTCCTCAATGGCTCCCCAGCGCCCCTGGCAAACGTCCAGATCACTCGGCCTGATTTTCAAGGTCCTGGGAGATGGGGGAGACTTTGTAGTCATTTCCCCTTTCTTGAGAAAACATGTAGATGAACAAACGGGGGCTGTTAAGCAAGTGACACACACAAAGTCTGGGTGCCCTGTCCCTGAACATAAACCATATCGTGGAAGGAGCCACGTAGCACCTGCCAAATCTCTTGGCTGAATATCTTTTATTTGGAGACTGTTTTTAACAAGAAACAGAGAAAAGCTTTCCCTTTACTTAATAAGTAAGAAAGTTGTGTGTAGATGTCCCATTTCACCCTGCTTCAGATGAGGCAAGAGACGCCAGGGAGGTAATAAAAAGGTTCAGACATCTCCCCTTTTCCAGCAGTCCCAGAGCTGGGGCACTGCCCACCTAGTCCTTCTCTAAGACCAGTGACACATGCCTATTCGAGGGTCCTGGACTGCTTGAGGAGCTTGCCTATTCGAGGGTCCTGGACTGCTTGAGGAGCAAAAAGCCGACTTTTGCCAGGGGGGCTGGCAGCAGAGCAGGCGATGTCCGAATGATTCTTGGCACTGCGTGAACCTCAATCTGTAAGGTGCACACGTGTCACCTTGGTAGAACGCAGACTCTGATTCTGCAGGTCCGGGGTGGGGCCTGAAGTCCTGCATTTCTAATGAGCTCCCAAGTGATGCCGGTGCTGCTGGTCTTAGGACCGCGCCACGAACAGCATGCTTCCAGAGAATAAACGGGCAATCAAAACCCTTCCACGCCCCTTGGTCTCCTGGTGACCCTGAAACTTTCACTCATTGTGATGAGAAGATTCCAGGTTAGACCAAGAGGGGGCGGGGGGAGGGGGAGAGCGACCCCTAATGACCCTGCTTCTCTCTCTAGATGTGTCCATCTCCCGCCACCCCCGCCCTTAAGCTTTACTTTATGCTCTGGCAAAACCTAACTCCTCACAGTTTCCTCCACGCACCACACTATTTTGGACACTGTTTTGCTCTGCCCAGGCTGTACCTTCTACCTGGAAAGCCCATCTCCCTTTATTTTGCTGAATTTAGTTCTACTCATCTTTGAAAACCCTGAGGGCACACCCTTTGGCTGAGATAAGTGATCCCCTGACTTCTGTGCAGCCATAGCCCTCGTGTTCATCTAGACCATGATGCGTATCTTATTACATGGAGACTGCTTGTACGTGGGTCTGCGTTCCCCACCACGCTGCACATTCAAAAGCACAGATCATGCCTTGTCCCCTTAGTCTCCCCAGTGCCCAGCACAGAGCCTGGCACATAGTAGGCGTGACAAGAAACGTTTGGCGAACTGATCCAAAGCTGGCAACACCTCCTCCAAGGAACGAGCGGCAGATTCCTTCCATCTCAAAGAGAAATGATTTAATTTTATAAACAAACTGGTGTTTGTTTCTCTGCTTCCTTCTTTGTCCTGGGTTTAAAGCAAGGCGTGAAGTGCTAATAACAGTGATGCGGTCTGCAGGAGCTCCGCTGGGCTAACTCACTGAAATCCTGCAGGGCACCTCCTGCTATCAACCCCCCTTGAACAGAAGAAAACTGAGAGTCACAGGGGCCACTGGCCTGTCATACAGCACGTAATCGGCAGAGCAAGTGGGGATTTCCCACACAGCTTCCTTGACTCCAAGCCCAGAGGTCCTTCTGTTGAGCTCCGAAAGCTGCACAACTTGAAGTCAGCCTTCTCCATAGGGGAGGGAGGCCTGCCCTTGTTCACGTGCTGGGCGAGGAGGAGCTGTAAGTCGTGGGAGGGAGTCCCAGAGGGCTGGGGTGTGAAGAAAGGGGAAGGAGACCCTTTCCTAGGGACCAGGTGCCAAAAAGGGATCTAATTATTAAAGGATACCTAGAGAGGGAGACCAGGTCCCCAGACGGAGCTGTCCTTGCCCGCAAGACAGTGAGAAACTCATTTTGATATTGAGCCAGAGAAAGAGCCAGAAGGGTCATCGGCTTTGACTTGATGGAGATGGGGTGGGGAGGTTGTTTCAGAAGGAAAGACAATGAATTGCCTCTTGAAGAGTGCAGAAAGAACAGCAGATGGACAAAGGATTCCAGAATGAGTCACAGCCCAGCTCCAGCCTGCCTCAGTCTCAGGGCGCCTGGGAGGCAACTGCAAGGGCTCCCCGCAGGAACAAAGCCTCCAGTGGCGCCCAGCCGGCCTTTTTCTCCTCCAGCGACCTTGCTTCCCGCCCCCACTCTTCCTCTGAGCCATCACTGCTATAATGAGCTGGCTGAGGTGGGCCAGAGGGTGAGAGAGGGAAGGATGCCCCCCCACCCCACCTCCTCTGAGCCTCTCCTACTCCCCCATCTCTTGGTTTCCATGACAGCGTCTGGCAATGAGGCATCTACTTCAAAATGCTGGCAGGGATGCCAGGCAGGAGCACAGAGACACAGGCCTGGGGGCGAGGGAAGGGAGCTCTTGTCTGTTGAGTGCCCAGTCTGTATGGGTCCTGTCCAAGACTTCACATCCATTACCTCCCTCACTCCTCACTCCAGCCGGGCAAGGAACCCACTACTGTCTCATTTTACAGGTAAGGAGACTGAGGCACAGAGAGGGGAAGGGACACGCCCAGGGTCATACAGCCAGTGAGAGGCAGAGCCGGGATTCAGACTCAGATTTCCCCGGGCCCTGAGACCAGGTCGTTAATCACTATATCACCCTGCCTCTTGACTGGGGGCCAACTGTTCAGACCCAAGTTCTGCTACTTGCTGTGGGCCCCAGGTGAATCCCTTCACCTCTCTGAGACTCTGCACCACGGGGTTGGTGAGTCCCACTGCTCCAAGGGGCTGTGAGGATGAAATGAGTTGAGGAAGCCCTGGGCTCCTGGCTGGAGGTTGGTAAAGGGGTCTGCTCCTCCATTTCCAACTGGAAAGACTCCAATCTCAGGGTTCCTGGACAGACCAGAGCCACTGCTGCCCAAATCCACCAGCAGACGTCCGACCCCAAGGCCTTCCTTGATGCTGCCCCGCCCCCAGTGTTCTGAACCATAATAGCTCTCATTGCTGGGCATCCACCTTGTGCCAGCAGCCCCGCTAGGGCCCTGCACGCTCACAAGGACCCTGGGAGGGAGACACGGTTATCACCCTCTGGTGATAAATCAGGAGACCCACTGGCGGCACCGAAGGTGAGCACCTCGGGGCCGAGCGGAGGCAGCGCTTGGTCCACCTGGGCCACTGGGGGAGAGGGTATCAGAGAGACGCCCATTATGCTCAGTTCCACCTTCAAAGGAGACCTGCAAGCTGATCACTTCTCATCGCGTCCACGAAACACGCGGGTCTAGGCCACACCGCCCCCTGCATGAATGACAGCATCACGAAACACGCGGGTCTAGGCCACACCGCCCCCTGCATGAATGACAGCATCACGAAACACGCGGGTCTAGGCCACACCGCCCCCTGCATGAATGACAGCATCACGAAACACGCGGGTCTAGGCCACACCGCCCCCTGCATGAATGACAGCATCACGAAATACGCGGGTCTAGGCCACACCGCCCCCTGCATGAATGACAGCATGAGTCTCCCGCGGCGCCACTGTGCCACGACTCTTCCCTTCCTTCAGTGTGTCGTCCACACGGCAGCCAGGGCGATGCTTTTCATTGCACATTTGATCGTGTCATTGGAGGCTCGAAACCCTTCAATGGCTCCCAATGTCTTCTGAACAAAAGCCAGGTCCTCACGATGGCCAACAAGGCCCTATACATCTGGCCCAGTGCCCTCTATGACCCCATCCTCTACACTCGCCTTGCTCACTCTACTCCAGCCACTCAGGCCTCCTCACTCTTTCTAGAACATTCCAAACCACCTCCAGCCCAGGGCCTTGCTGTTCCCTCTGCCCAGAGTGCTTTTCCCTCAGATATGAGTATGCTTCAATTCCTCACTTGATTCAAATGAATCCTCCCAACCCACGTAAAAGGACCCCTCTCATTCTCCCACTCCGCCATCACTTCCTGCTTGTCAACACTGCATTTTACATTCATTTGTTGATTTATTTCTCGCCTGCCCCCACCCCGGGCATAAGTTCTAGGAAGGCAGGCACTGCCATCATGTTCATCCCTGTATCTCAGCGCCCAGAATAGTCTTTGACACTCATTCATAGGCTACTGTGGGGTGGCCCAGGGCAAAATCTATGGACAACTAGATACCGGCTAACTGAGCTCATAAGATCCCCTCTGGGAAGGCTGAATGTGAAACACACAGAGCAGCAGCAGTCGGTAGGAATCAGGGGCAGAAATCAAAAGCCATGAGCCTATAGAAGCCATGAGTACACAGAAACTACGAGACAACAGATGTCACAGGCCGGCAGAAGCCACAGGAACACAGATGTCATGGGCCAGCAGAAGCCACGGGAACACAGATGTCATGGGCCAGCAGAAGCCACGGGAACACAGATGTCATGGGCCAGCAGAAGCCAGGAGGTGGAATACAGGCCCCACCTGGGCAGGTGTCTTTGTCTCCTTTGTTCGGCAGAGCATCCCAAGTGCCTAGAGGAGGGTCTGGTGCACAGAAGGTGCTCAGTGTTTGTTGAATGAATGAGAGGTAGAGGGGAGAAAAAAGATGAGTTAGTTGGCATAAGCAGGAACAGCTGAAGCAGGAGAGCAAGGAGCTGAGGCCCCTCGTTGTCCCAGCACTAGAGAGGGAAGTAGAGGACACTGCTGCAGGGGGACGACAGCCTAAGGGGTCTCCAGTGGAGCCGAACGACCCTCTAGCTCTCTGTGGGGCCTGGCAGTATGGTGGTGACACTGTTTTCGTCTTTCTTACATCTCTCTGTATCCAGACAATAAACCACATTAACTGAGGTTAAACTGGGCACATCTCTAGTCCCTGTAACCCCAAACAACCTGCTAACAGGGCAGCCTTCCTGGAAGAGGCAGCACGGAAGGGGGAACTCGGAATGGACATTCCCTCGACCTCTCTCCTTCCTTTCTTTTTGTAAACAGTTTTATTGAGATACAATTTACATACCATAAGATTCACCCATTTTGCTATATTTTATCACAATAAAAAAACCCTAGAATAAAACGCTCTTGTTTCCAGTGTACAGTTCAGTGGGTTCTTAGGGTTTGGGAGGGCAGCGGCGGCAGGAGGGTATGCTGGCAGCACAGACGTGGTGATGAGTGAGCACGAGGCGTGTCCGGGGAAGGGCGAGGTGTCCAGCAAGGGTGGGGCACGTGGAGTGTACGTGTGTGGCAGGGAGGAAGGCATCCAGGCCAGCGTGCAAAGAGCCCAGGAACAAAACTGGCTGAGTCTGGCTTTGATGTGGTCTGCCCAAAGCCAGCGGCGGTGCCCGCAGAGGTCAGAAGACCTGGGTTCTAGAGCCAGCTCCAGGACCACTGGAGGGAGACCCTGCGCAAGTTGCCCTCCCTCTGTCGGCCCCATGCTCCTCCCTGGAAGGAGAGGCCTGCCTCTGTCCTCTCTTAAAGCTACCTCCCCTAAACCAACGTGGTGAGGAGCATGAGGCTGGGAGCCAGAACTGGCTTTGAATCCTGGTTCCTCCACTTTCTAGCCGTGTGACTCTGGGCTCCTTACTTCCAGGACGGGGACAACAACAGTCCCGATCTCGCAAGGCTGTTAGAGGGTCAGATGAAGTAACAAACAGGAAGCACTCAGCACGATGTCCGACCCCTAGCAGAGGCTCAATACGTGCCTTGTCACCACTGCCTGTGTTAGGTGACGCCGGTAAGATGCACGAGGGCAACAGTGCAAATAATGAGCACAGAAGTGGAGATCCACTCCCAAGTGCATTTTCAGTCACATTTAGGGCATGGGTAGACACACAGCTGTGTCCGGGATGAAAGGGAGTAAAAGGCACTCATCAGAAAAACGCTTGGTTTCCCGTAGCGACCAAGAATACAGAGAAAGCCCTTGGCGTCCAGAACTGGCACCGTGTGCTCCCCGTCACGGAACTCGGCGCTGACGGGGCAGCCCAGCCCGACGGCAGCTCCGACAGACCTCGGGGGTCCAAATCCCTGTACCACACACGAGCTTTCCGCTCCGGTCCGCAGAGCCAAATGTTCACCCGAGTTTTCTTCCCTACTTGCCTGCGTGTTTTTTCTGCTTCCAACAGAGAGCAAACAACGAAATCTCTGGGCATCAGTGAGAACCCAACATCAGAAACCCAAGGCTTAGCTTTGTGACTCACTCTTGCTACCCAGCCTGGAACTCTGGAAAAAGGGTACGGCGCCTAGCACCTAGACGCAGCCACTTTTTATATTTATAGATGGAAGGAATGAATGGATGAATGCAACCTGAGGTTCCAAGCAAAGAACTGGAAGGATTACCAAATGCTGAGCAATTTCCAAAAATGTTTCAGGCAATTAACATCATACCTCAGGGCTTCATAGCACAGTGGAAAGGGATCAGAGGATCTCAGTCAAACCCCAGCTTGGCTGAACTAGCTGTGTGACCTTGGGTGAGTCACTTAGCCTCTCTGAGCCTCCCTTAGCACTATGTTTCCCCATCTGAGAACATCACCTCCCGCTTTGTTGTTACTTGTCCAGCATCATCTTCTCCACCACCCTGCAAAGGCAGTGGCTGTGTCGGTCTGCCCGCAGCAGCACCCCAGCGCACAGTAGGGACACGATCCCCAAGAACAGACTCTAACTCCTGCTTTACCTTCCCTCCCCTCTGCTGCTGGCCCGGGCACTGCCTATTTGGGTTTGGCAAGGATTCTGTTCAGCCTCAAAGACCTAAGCGAGAACATTTTCTTCTGCAGGCTACTGGTCAAAAGGCCGACGTCTACATCCGCCCCAGTAATGCACTGCAAGGCGGTCCCTGTTGCTGGCTCCACTCAAGAACTCCATAAAGGAAGCAGAGCCACGTGAACGGTTTAATTACGCGGAGAAGCTATAAATCCTCTGCTCCCATGAGAACTGGAGTGATTTCTACTAGGATCCAGGTATCAGAATGCACCACACAAGCCGTGTCTGCAGCCCTACATGGCAGAGGAAAGCAGGTGAGGGAAGTAGCTTATCTTTGTGGGCAAGAAGAGTTTTAGCAAAAAGAGAGGAAAAAAACACCATAAATTTCTCTCTCGAGGAGTTTATAGTCTGGTGATGCAAAGAGACAGGTAAACCAGATATTTGTCTTACATTATGATGAGTACATGGTGTCACAGAAGCACCCAGGCCAGTCTGGGGATGAGGGTACAAATGCAAGAAGGGAGTGATGCCCCTCGATAGACCCCTTCCTTCTCCATGCCCACCCACATCACGTCTCCTTTCCTTTTCTGTACACAGAACATTTCTATGCCCCCACCCCTCTTCCCACCTTAACTACCTTCTGTTAACCTCCCTGATCACACTCTAAGACATCGCCTGACAGGGCCACTTGCTTCTCCTGGAGCATATGTCTTCCCACCTCTGTGCCTTTGCTCATGCTGTTCCCTCTGCCTGGAATGTCCTTCCTCCACCTTCCTCTACCCATTGACACCTTATGTTTCAAAGCCCTCCTCATGCTCATTCATTCATTCATTCAACAAATATTTTCTGAGGGCTTACTATGTCCCTGGCACTGTGATAGGTACCAGGGACATCATGGGGAACCAGCCACAGCCCGCATCCTCAAGCTGCTTGCAGCCATGGGGAGACAGATGGCTACAGTAAGGAGGAAGACACGTGTGGTAGGTGTAAGTCCAGGTGGTGCTGTGAGTCCAGGGAAGGGTCCTAGCCCAGCCTTGGGCAGAGGGGGGGTTGTTCAGGGAAGGCTTCCGGGAGGAGGAGACTTGTAATCTTTGCTCTGAAGAATGAGGTGAAAATGGAGGGAGGTGCACATAAATGTATGTGAACAGATACAATTACAGCCATAATGACAGCTGACATTTATTGAGTGCTACTAGGAGCCAAGCACGGGGCGAAGCACTTCATATGCTGACCCCTCTTAGTCCTCACAACCCTATGGGAGTGAGCACTGTTATCATTCCCACTGTCATATGAAGAATTTGAGGCACAGAGAGATTAAGAACTTGCTCCTGGTCACACAGCTACTAAGTGGCAGAGCTGGGTTCAAACGCGGTGAGGCCCCAGAGCCCATGCTTTCAACCACTACATGCCGTCTTACGCTGTCAGTGATATTCTGGCACTTGCTCTTTTCACTTAAGGATACATTTACCACAGACATCTTTCCAAGTGGTGCAACTCAAGTTTCATTCTATTTAACAGCTGCAGAGGATGTCAC
This sequence comes from Ceratotherium simum simum, assembly GCF_057802395.1. Taxonomy (NCBI): domain Eukaryota; kingdom Metazoa; phylum Chordata; class Mammalia; order Perissodactyla; family Rhinocerotidae; genus Ceratotherium; species Ceratotherium simum. The sequence goes on along the minus strand of NC_141904.1, from coordinate 84,868,780 downwards.
CGGATTTTGAGCCGGGAAGTGACGTGATCAGATGCTTCCCAGAGAAAGAGCCCTCGAGGGACAGCAGGGGGCTGCCTCGGGGCTGAAGCTGTGTTGCCTGTCCTGGGGAGGGGGAACGAGGCCTAAGCTCGGGCTGGGATAGGGAGGATGCGGAGGGGTGGAGGGCCCGGATCCGGGAACAGGACAGGGCAGGGGAGTGCTACTGCCACCCCTCAGGAGACAGTGAAAGGGGAAGAAGTGGGGCAGGGGTCCCAAGACCTCCCTGCAAGACCTCTCACAGACCCGCGTCTGTTCCCTTGAGCCCCTCCCTCAGCCCTGCGTGTTTCCACCCTCTGGAGCACGCTCAGCTAGGACTTCCAATTGAGAGTGGGCAATCACCAGTTTCAGTTCCCTGAGATGTGCAGATGTGGCGCAGGTGGAATTCTCCATTCTCTGAATAATCTCAGTCTGTCCACCTCTCTCCATCACCACCAGCCCCTCTCCTCTGGACGGCTGCAATAGCCTCCTTACTGTCTCCCCAGTTCCACTCTAGTGTAAGTCAGCCTCAGTGTTCTTTTTTGTATGTGTGAGGAAGATCAGCCCTGAGCTAACATCTGCCAATCCTCCTCTTTTTGCTGAGGAAGACTGGCCCTGGGCTAACATCTGTGCCCATCTTCCCTCCACTTTATATGGGCCACAACATGGCCTGACAAGTGGTGTGTTGGTGCACGCCCGGGATCCAAACCCGCGAACCCCGGGCTGCTGCAGCAGAGCGCGCGCACTTTGCTTGCGCCACCCGGCCAGCCCTAGCCTCAGTGTTCTTATCTATTAAATGGGCATCCTAATACTTATCTCACAGGGCTGCGGAGAGGACTGGGCGACAGGAATGGAAAGCCCTGGCCCAGAATGCTTTCTCAGTAGATGACAGTCCTTTCCTCGGCCAGCTGGATAGGAGGAATCAGAAAGGTCAGGACTCGCTTTCATACTCGGCCAGCATGCACAATGAGCAGGCATCAGAGACCTCTGGGTCTCCCTGCCTCTCCTGACCTCACTCTTCCACCTACAGGGCTTCCTGCCCTGTTTCCCTCCTCACACTGCCTTCCATGTAATGAGAGGTGCACTAGCTTTGTGCCCTGGCCTCTCTCCACCTCCTCGTTTGCTCCTCCCCGGGGTCTGTGCATGGTGCCCCCTATTTATGAGTGAGTTTGAGAGATGAAATAGGCAAGTATAACTCAGGCTCTTCTCTGCTTCTCTTAGGAGCCAGCCTGCAGGGAGCAGGAGTCCGTCTCCGCTCTCTACTCTGGAGGAGAAGGGGCTGCCCCTCTGCAGGGGCCCAGCACTGCCTGCACCCGGGCAGGGGACACCTGTCCAATTCTGGCCTTCAGCATTAGCCAGCCCACACGCTCCCATGATGAGTAATAACAGTGACATTTTGTTCTCCAGCTGCCTTGCTTTTTCTCTTAATTCTCAGCTGGTCCAGAACTCAGGTCGGGCAAAGGAGTGCTATGTATTGGCCTCTGCCACCCCCCAGCAGGATTGAGCAGCAGGAGAAAACCCTGTCCTGTATTCCTGCCTTGTTAATGGAGCTTCTCAGGCCCTCGGCCAAGCCTGGTGCTGGGTGAGGTGAGAACCAATCAGTAAATGCCGGACAAATATTTAGCCCTCGGCCAAGCCTGGTGCTGGGTGCGGTGAGAACCAATCAGTAAACGACGGACAAATATTTATGGGGCTCCTGATACAACAGTGAACAGCACTCACCTTTGCTCAGTGTTTCTTACGACTTTGGAAATGCCAAAAGCATCTTCAGGTGTGCGAGTGCTACAACGTGCCAGGCACATTCACCACCTCGGCGGTCTTCCCTACCATTCGCATGATCAAGGCACGCCCTTGTCTTCAAGGATCTGGCTGTGGCCTTACTTCCTCCTTCCAGTAAGTTTTTACTGCACACCTACTAGGTGCCAGGTGCTAATTACTGAAGGCCCTGTGGGTATAGCAGTAAACCAGTCACATGGTCCCTGCACTCCTGCAGCTGACAGTCTGGTGGGGGCTATGAAGAAAGTCAGTGGAGAGTGACTGGATTGGGGTGGGTGTTGAAACAGGGTGGTCTGGGAAGGCCTCTCGGGGGACATCTGAGTCCTCAGTGATGAAAAGGCATCAGCCATTGCAAGATTTTGGGGAAGACGCTTTCAATAATTTTGTGAGATGGGTATTATTATTATTATTATTCACCTTTTACAGATGAGGAAATTGAGGTCAGGGAGGTTAAAACGCTTCCTGAGGCCAAAGAGGTAAGTATGGCAACAGGATGCGAGTCCAGATCAAGACTCTGACATCTCAACTACTACCACCAAACCCACTTGCCTCTAGGTTCCAGCACTTTTAAAGAATCTTAACCTTGGGAAGCTTCAGCAAAGTGGCAGGCAGCAAGCCCTCGAGGAACTTCCCGTGTAACTTGAGAGCAAACACTGATAACACAAGGCAGGTGAGAAATGGATGTATAGGATTAAGACAACTTCACACTTTAGAAACCCAATGGGATTCGTTTTGGAACATGACAAAATGACTCCCAATTTCTTGGGGGAAAAGAAATCCGTATAACATATTTATTTATCAAATAAACACAAGTTGCCGACTCTGCTGTAAATGGTTTTCAAGTATTAATTCCTTCGAACTTCATGACTCATTTAATACTCAACACAATCCTGCAAGTTAACACGGTCACTAACCCCACTTTACAGCTGAGGGAATCAGGCAAGGACAGGCTGGATGCCCCACGCAGGACACACTCTGGACAGTGGTAGAGGCAGAATTCAAACCGACGTCATCGCGCCCTGGAGTCTCTGCTCTTAACCGTAAACTGGATGCATGAGCACCATTTATACAACTGAATTTACATATACAATTACATTTTGTCTATTTGTCTCTTTCTGCCTCACACGAATTTGTTTTCAGGGGGTGGTGATGGTCTGATTTAAATGCAGAATTCATAGTTTCCCCCAAAGTTGCTCTGGGAAGCCCCTGGGAGGCGCTGCGTAGAGCCAGACTGTCCTTCTCTAGGAGGCTGAAAGTGAGCTCTAGAGACCTACGTTTGGCCCATCAGGGTGGGCCCGCCATACAGGCAGATAGGTGCTGCGGACAGAGGACAGAAAATGAGGGCTTCCGTGTGGGCCCAGGATCAACAGTCACTTCAGCAGATGCTCCAGACCACATGTGTGGGCTGGCGATGGAAGGGCACTTCACGTGGGCTCAGGGAGAGGGACAGCAGGACGGATTCACTTAACGAAGATGCTCTCCAGGAACGGAGAAAAGCCAGCTAATAAATATATGAAGTTCTCCCAAAAGAATAAACCGAGTGAAAACATCCTAGAAAAGTTTGAAAGAAAAAAAAAAGGAAGAGAAAGGAGAAGGGGGAAGTAGATGCCTTTGCTAGCTACTAAAACATACGCCATACAAACGCTCATCAAAGCCGCGTGGCACAGATCCCCACCCTTCTCCTCCACCAATGCTGTGCCCAGTTGGCATCTGCCCTCTGTTTCCTGCCATGGCCCTGTCTGACAGTCGGCCTCTAGAATCAGCAGAAAGCTCAATACCAGAGCAGACAGCCTGGACAGAGACCTGCCGCTAACGACAGCGTTTCCAGGTTGCACGCCTGAGGCCCAACACAGAATGGTGTCCCCGGAGTTGTGCAATGCTGCGGCTCTGCATCGGAGACACAGAGTAATTTAGTATCTGATACGGGTGGCAGAGGGGAGGAAAGGAAGAAAGAGGCAGTAAACAGGATGGGGACAACTGGGTAAATGTGTAAAATTAAGTTAGACCTTTATCTTACACCCAAACCCAAACAGGTTAGAGAGTGATAATTGAGTATGAAATATGAAACTATTAAAACAATGACAACTAGAAAACTTGCTTTCCTAATCTGAATAATGGGGATAATAGTAACCACCCCATAGCATTGTTATGGGGATTAAGAGAGATGATCAGAGTTAGTACCACACCTGGCACTTTAGTAAAAGAGGATGGAGGGAAGATTTCGGCTGACACATCTAGCTACCTGGCGTGGAGAGAGGGGAACTGGCAGGGGTGTGGCTCCCAGGTCCTAGGGACCAGGCAAACACATATCACGGAAAGGGGAAGCCTCTCCTACCAACTGGAAGAGATGGTCCACAGAGTCAGGTCCCTCCACAGGCACCAGAAATGATAATTCACAAGCACACTGTCTGCAGCCGCAGCAATTTCACAGGCAGGAGACTCGAGCAGAGCTCATGGCATCAGGCTTTCACGTGGGCTGAGCTCCCTCCATCCGGGGTCCTTGGTTGTAAGAAGCCTACCAGCACCCAAGGCTGGGCTCTCCCCGTGGCACTCAGGACAGATGAGGTCGCGTCCCTGTCCACTCCCACTGGAGGCAGCCTGAGCCTCTCACTGTTGGAAAGTGCCTCCTTGGATTGAGCTGACACAGGCTGTCCTCCCCACCCTCCACTTTAGCTTCCAACCACTGAGGCCTCACTGGTGAGTTCCACCAAACTCTCAACAAGAACACCACCCAGTTTGCACAATCTCTTCTAGAAAACCAAAGAAGTGGGAACACTGCCCAGCTCCGTTTCATGAGGCCAGCATAACCGTGATACCCAAGTCTGACAAATAAGCTCCAGAAAGGAAAATTGCCAGCAAATCTCACTCGTGAATTCAGGATGTTCAAGTCCTAAACAAAAAGGTTAACAGAAATAATCTAGCAATAGAGATGCTACAGGACGATCCACATTGGGTTTACTCCAGAAATATAAAAATCAACGTAGTTCACCATGTTAATAGATTGAAGAAAAAAAAGCATGTGACTATCTGGGCAGATACAGCAAAAACATCTATTAAAAACGCTACTTCCATTTATCACTTAAAAAAACCCACAAAACCAAAAACACTCAGCAAACTGAACTTCTTTAATCTGATAAAGATTATCTACCAAAACCCTGGAGTAAACATTATACCTAATTGTCAACTGTGGACAGCTCAGTAACAGCTGCAAAAGGCAAGATGCCCACTATTCCTTCTTCAATTCATCCTTGTACTGAGGTCTCAGCCAGGGCAGTAAGGCCAGAGAAAAAAAGAGGAAAACAAAAGCAACAAAGGATTGGACAGGAAGAAACAACTGTTATCTGAACCTCTTACAATTGTATACAGTCATGCGTTGCTTAACGACAGGGACGAGTTCTGAGAAATGCCTCCTTAGGCGATCTCGTCATTGTGCAAACATCATCGAGTGTACTGAAGGGGAACAAAACTTGCCACCCAAAAATGTGTCTCTTTAACATGAGGATTATTTTAGGCTGATTATTTTTAAGAAACAAAAGACTCAGCAAGTTTTTCTTGTTACCTCCCCCTTAACCGCCTAGAAGAATTCAGATAAAAACAGCTGTCTCAGGAAGCGAGCTATCACCTTAGCATCACGTGCACTGGGTGCTAAGGCGGGGAGGAACCTGTTTGTTGGGCCCCCCTCTGTGTCTTCTGTTTCTGTGTGGCCAAACGTGTCTTTCAAACATTTGCTCCTTTTCACCTACCTGTGAATTGTCTTCCTTCCCTTTGAAGTCCCTGACTCTCCCCACCCCCAACACCTTCTCTTGTCTTTAGCTAGCTAAGGATGGTATTTAAGGTGAGGGCTTTGGCCATTCTGAGTTACTCAGTTTTCCTGGGTTTTTCCCATATATAAATGGTATTAAACTTTTGTTTGTTTTTCTCCTGTTAATCTGTCTCATGTCAATTTAATTCTTAGATCAGCCAGAAGAACCTAGAAGGGTAGAGGAAAATTTCTTCCTCCCCTACAGGACTTACACAGACCTAGATGGTATAGCCTACTACAAACCTAGGTTATATGGTACTAATCTTATGGGACCACCATCATATGTGTGGTCATTGTTGACCAAAATGTCATTAAGTGGCCCATAATTGTACCTAGTGTCTCCAAAAGAATCTAAAAATACATTTGTTTGAATTAGTAAGAGAGTTTGGCAAGATTTCTGAATACAAAATCAATATGGAAAATACAAATATATTTCTCCAAAAAGTAACCAATGTAGCGTTAATTTAAAAAATACATACGTGTAGTTAGATAGAAAGATACACCATTTACAATAGCATACAAAATATCAAATAACTACCATATATCTAACAAAAGATGTGCAAGACCACCAAGGCAAAATTAGGAAACTAGACCTAAACTGTATCCTAAGTAACAAAGAGAGATACCATGTTCATGGAAAACTAAATACTGCCCCCTCCACCCCCGATGGGGCCATAGAGAACTCAGCAATAATAACTGGCAGATCAGAGCAACCTGGGCTTACATGCCACCTCCTGTTGCTTCTTTTTTGTTTTTTTTTTATTTTATTTATTTATTTTTTCCCCCAAAGCCCCAGTAGATACTTGTATGTCATAGCTGCACACCTTTCTACTTGCTGTATGTGGGACGCGGCCTCAGCGTGGCCAGAGAAGCAGTGCGTCAGTGCACGCCCGGGATCCGAACCCGGGCCGCCAGCAGCGGAGTGCACGCACTTAACCGCTAAGCCACCGGGCCGGCCCAACCTCCTGTTGCTTCTAACACGTGTGAGTCTGGGCATTCCAACAACCCCTCTGGACCCTGGTCTCCTCACCTGTAAAACAGGGATAGCCACTCCTGTCTGGTTGTCAGGAGTCAATGAGTATGAAAGCACTTTGCCGAGTGCTGTATAAATACAGGGATTCTATGACTAGCAGATTTGCCCTTTGTTGGTCTGAGGGTGGGGAAAAAATTCTCTTCCCAGATTAGGCCAGCTGTGTCCTTGCTTCTGTTCATCAATTTGTCATCAAGGGCACTTATTGCTTGATGCTTATAACTGGGTGCTTATTCTGTGCACAGCATTTCCTCATTCAGTCCTCAGAGCAACCTAAAAGGAGCTACATTAGCCCCATTTTACAGAAGAGAAAGCTGAGGCTCAATCAGGCAACTTGTCATTCATACAGTCATTCATTCATTTATTCATTCATTCATTAGGCATTCATGAGCCCCTCCCCTGTGCCATGAGCTGTGAATACCCTGGTGAACAAGACAGAAATGGTCCCTGCTCTACTAGAACTGATAGTCTAGTTGGGAAGACAGTAAAAAATCATACAACAACTAACAAGCTGGCAGAACCAAGATTCAAATTCAGGTCGGTTGGACGCCAGAGTCCATGCTTTTAACCACTCCTTAAGGGTGCCTTCCTCAACCTCCTCTGCTCCATCCTCTCTGTTGTGATGTGATGGTTTCTAACATCCATTCTGCCGGCAGCGCCAAGTTTCAACGGGCCTTGCCATCCAAGCTGCTGCACGAATTGAGAGCTGTCAGCTTCCATCCTGGCCCATGTGATCCTTGTGTATTATCACTGGAGAAGTACAGCGGGGAAGATGAATGCATAACAGAAGAGAGGCATCCTGCCCCCAGCCCCGAGCATCAGCGGCATTGTTCCCAACGAGTGTGCGCCTGAGTCCTCTGCCACCATTAACGGCAGAAGTGAGTCACTTATAAATAAGATACGGAGCTTTATTATAATTACATTTCGAGACTCAGAAATGCTCAGCGTCACTATGAAAGGGAGGGCAGCAGGTGACTGGGGCTTGAATGATCCTCTGCCAGGTACGTCTTGCAGATAAAACGTCTTGGATCAGGAGCAATTACAGCTAATGCCCAGCCTGAACGCTAATGAGAATTACTTACAATTGCGTGTAATTCTGTGCCATTTATACCATCTGATGTTTTTCCTTCTTTTCTCTGTTTTTCCATCTGGGCGTTAATCCTGAGAAACAGACACTGGCAGGTACAACAAATGGCCATTTTGCAGATGAGGAAACTGATGCCCAAAGTCACTCAGCTCAAAGGGTCAGGGCTGGGGTTCTAACCCTGAACTTTTTTTACTCCACTATCCCATCTTTAAGGAAAAAAAAATTCAGAATTCTGCTGTGTCGGGCCGGCCCCGTGGCTTAGCGGTTGGGTGCGTGCACTCCGCTGCTGGCGGCCCGGGTTCGGATCCCGGGCGCGCACCGACGCACCGCTTCTCCGGCCATGCTGAGGCCGCGTCCCACATACAGCAACTAGAAGGATGTGCAGCTATGACATACAACTATCTACTGGGGCTTTGGAGGGAAAAATAAATAAATAAAATCTTTAAAAAAAAAAAAGAATTCTGCTGTGTCCTCTCCACCTGGAAGGTGCACAAAATATCCCCGGCCAACAAGAGAAATCTGAAAGGCAGCTGGGGTGGTGCGTTCTGTTGCCGCCTCTGCCTTGGTGAGGACAGGGCAGCTGTGGGCGGACTTATGAGATGAATCTTAAACCTACCCTCCACCATCCCACAACTGCCAAGAGGCCCACACCTGTCCCTCAGGGACCTGAGAAACGACCATGAAGAGAGAACCTGAGCAGGATAAGAAGAGCCTCTCTCCTGCCCACAAGCCAGAAAACTGGCCCAAATCCATGCCCCTCAGAACCAACGCAAAGCATGAAGTTCAAGCCACAGGTGAAGGAGTGGGGTTAGCCACAACAGTGATAATCGTGGTAACGCCCAGCATTTGCTGAGTCCCTAGGAGAGCGCCAGCACTGTAAATAGGTCCGCACTGAGACTATTGAAAGGTTTTAGGCTATTTAAAGCTTGAGACTGCACTAAGACCTCTGGGACACAGATTATATCCAACACGAGACCTACTCCCACTTTACAGATGAGAAAGCGAGAGGCTCGCAGAGACTGGGCAGCCTGCAGGTAGCAGGGCCAGGATACAAAGCTGGACCTGTGTGACTTTAATAGTAACAATAATGACAACTAAAGTTTAAATTGCTCTTTCAGGGGCTGGCCTGGTGGCGCAGCGGGTAAGTGCGCGCCCTCTGCGGCAGCGGCCTAGGGTTCACAGGTTCGGATCCCGGGCACGCACCGACGCACCACTTGTCAGGCCATGCTGTGGCGGCGTCCCACATAAAGTGGAGGAAGATGGGCACAGATGTTAGCCCAGGGCCAGTCTTCCTCAGCAAAAAAGAGGAGGATTGGCATGGATGTTAGCTCAGGGCTGATCTTCCTCACAAAAAAAATAATAAAAAAATAAATGAATTGCTCTTTCATGTATCGCATGGCACCATTTGAGTGCTTTATGCACATGAACACAATTAATTCTCTCGCCAACCCAGTGAGGAAGGTGCTATGGGGAAACTGAGGAACAGAGAGGTGTAGCAACTTGCCCAAGGCCACAGAGCTCCTAAGCGACAGCGCTGGGATTGGAGCCAGCTCGATCTCTTTGCTCTGCCTCCTCTTTGTTATGGAAAGGCCACACCAATTCCACCAGGCACTCCTTGATTGGAAAGGAAAGTGAGAACACAAACCCAGAATTCTGAGCCAGTCCAAGGGGAGGAAGTTCAGACGCAAGTTCTTCCTACCCAGCTGAGGGCCAGGAGAGACCACGCCTAGCCCACAACTGCCCACACTCCTCTGGGCTACGGGGTCCTTGGCAGGCAGCTCCAGCCTCCACCCAGCTCTGAAATCACGGACAGGCAGTGCTCGCCTTGGAGAGATTCTCTGTCACACTGGAAAACGGTACCCAGCTTCCCTAGAGACTCTCCCTCCACCAGGGGAAATACCTCTCCAGACAGCCAGACAGCCTCAGGCAGCTTTGGGCTTGCGTGTGAGGGTCCAGCAAGCCCCGAATCATATTAGGGTATTTACACGGGATTGTCAAGGCTTCCTGTGAGTGCTAACCCACTCAGCAACAGGCCTCCAGCAGGACACTTATCAGAGAGAGAGGAGAGCCATGCAGGGGCATCCTGGAACCCTGCTGCCTGGAATCTCTCTATTCTTCACCTTTGCTGCTGCAAGCCACAAGCAGGAGGGACCCAAGGTCCCCTTGGCAGCCCGAGTTGAACTGAAAATCTGGAAGGAATCAACTAAGACCTATGTTCAAATCCCAACTCTGCCACAGACCAGCCAGGCAACCTCAGGCAAGTTACTTAACCTCTCTGAGCCTCAACACACTATCTTTCAATGAGGCTAGTAATAATAGCGCCCACCTTGTAAGGCTGCTGCGAGAACTAAAAGAGATAATGCATAACGATACTCTGATTGGTCCACGCTTGCTCCCTGTCCCGGTCTCTGCTGGTTCCTGGCTGCCTCCAAGAGCCAAAACTGGGCATTCAAGCCCCTCCGCATCAGAGCCCCCACCCCCCTGTCCTTCAAGCTCTGGAGACACACTCCACTGTGCTCCTGTCACAGGGGCCTACCCCCCCATCACGGAATGAGTTCCCCAAGCACCTAGGATCTTGCTCACACAGTACTCCCAGGGCTGTGCCCCTCCTGTCGGGTTCTGGGTCTCAGGTGAGAGCCCCCTGCTGGAGGTCAGCGACCCTGCCTGGCGTATCTCTACACTACAGGCTTCCAGAGTGGACACCTCAGAGAGATTAAGGGATTCGGGTCGGATTTCTTCGGGGGGGGGGGGAGGGGGCGGGGAGCAAAGGGGGTAATCGCAGAGAGAAAGTGGCTTCCGTGAAGAACTGCTGCGCTCCAGCTCCTGACTTCCTTGGCTCCTTCCAGAAGAATCCAGAGCAACTTCCAGAATGTGGTATCCTCTCACTTTTGCCCTGAAAGAGCAGCCCCGATGCGCTTCTGCCACTAGAATCCACTCCCTGGCAGAAAGGTCACTAGCTTTTCAAGGGCTCCTGGCGCGGTACACTGAGGAGGAGAGGGTCGCCCCGCCTGGGCTTGCAGCCGTGCTGCAGGAGACCGCGGGCGGTGGCCTTGACGCTTCCCACCCCCCGACCCCTGGCGACGCTGAGCCTGCGGCTCGCCCGCGTGTGGTTACGCGGTTTCGGTCAGGCCGACTCAGCCTCAAAACCCTGGCTCTCCCCTTGACTCGCTGGTGCTCCTGGGCACAACTTTCCCTCTCTGAGTCTCAGTTTCCTCCTCTGTAAAACAGGTATAACACCTGGTTCACCGAGTTCCAGGGAGAATAGAAAGAATGGATGCCCAGAGCCTGGCACAACGAATGCACTCAACAGATGGGCTGGGACTACGGTTAGCATCAAACTCGGAGCCTGAGCCAGCTCTGCGAAACTGGAGCCTCGCCCTCTCGGCGTCGGCGCCCGGAGGCAGCCGCTCGGGGCGTGCACCCCGGCGAAGCCACGTGAAGCCACAGGTGTCTGCGCGTCGTGGGGCCAAGACTGAATGTCAGGGAGGTGCCAGGGAGCCGCGCTACGGGGCCCTACCCCAGCCGCGCATGTCCCTGGGTCCCCCCGCGCGCCCTCCTCAAGCCAGCCGGCTCCGGGGGTCTCTGCCGCTGCTCAGGGACGCCCGCACCCACGCCCGGCCGGCGCGCAGCCTCGCCTCGCCGCCGCGGCCCCGCTGGGCGCCTGCCCGCGCCCTGCTCTGACTCACCCGCGCCCGAGCCGGCTCCCGGGAAAGTTTGGCGGCGCGGCGACCGCGGCGACCAGGCTGCTCCGTGCGCGGCGGCGGCGGCGGGGGCGGGGGCGCCGGGGGAGCGGACCTGGGAGGCGGGGCGCCGGAGGAGGAGCCGCGCCGGAGAGGGCCAGCCCGGGGAGGAAGGGAGGGAAGGCGGGCACCCGGGCCGGCCGGCCTGCAGCGCCCCCGCACCGGGCTCGCGCTCCTAGGGCCGCCCCCACGCCGGGAGGGGGCGCGAGGGGGCGCTTCTGGCGCGGACACCCTCTCCCGCGTCCCGCGCCGGGGTCGGAGCGGCTCCCGCCCGGCAAACCAGCCTCCGGCTCTGCGCGGGGGCTCTCTGCGGCTCCGGGGGTTTGGAGAGAGAGGTGAAAGAAGGGTCAGAACCTTGGCGAGAACCGCCCCACGTCCCCCTCCCCGCCACACACACACACACCTGAGGGCAGACAGACTAATAGACAAGTCAGGACAGAGAAGCAGAGAGAGAAATAGTCAGAGACGAGACAATGTCAACCACAGACCCACTGAGAGACAAAGACATGTAGTGATACCCCACCTCCCCTTATCCCTGCTAGAGAGCCGGAAATAGACAAAGACAGACGGACAAAGCCAGGCAGACAGATAGGGACCCTAGTCCTAGAGGTTTCGTGGGGAACTAGAGAGACCCCCAAGGTCAAGAACTCCACACCCCTCGTCAGTTTCTCCCTACGCCCTCCAGATGAGCTCAAGTTTCACAACTGATGTGTTTCAGTTAGCATGCTGTGACTGACTGAGCGGAAAGTTGGGCAGTGTTGCGAGAGTGAGGGTGGGGATGTGGGTCTTCTGCAAGTCCCCGGGAGCCGCTGCCCCCTGACTCTGGGAGCCTGAGAATTCTTACTGGCTGCCTTAGTTTCCGGAGCTGGGGGAGAGAGGCAGAGTGTTCTCTCTCTCCTCAGTGCCAGGAAAACTCCACTTGAAGCTCTAAACAATTATGGCTTCAGATCTTATCTCAGCATTTCAAAAGAGACACCCAAGCTCAGAGGGAGAGGAAGGTGTTTGAGAGGAAGGGACTTGGGGGGAGGATGGCTGGAGTGTGGGTTTGGGGATATTTCATGGGGGTGTCTTAGCCTCCTCTGAGTAGAGGGCACTTCCACTCGGTGGCTGTGGGATCCTGTGGAGCTAATTTGAGGTCCATCTTCACCACCTGTGTGTGGTAGGTGAGTGATCCCTCTTTCTGGCCTCAGGGTCCACATCTGTAAAACGAGCGTTCATAAAAACAGCTGTCATCGTGCCATGTACTCTTCTAAGTGCTACAGGTGCTTACTCATTTAATCCTGACAACACCCTGAATAAGTAGGAACTATTATTATCCCTAGTTTACAGAGGAGGAAATGGGGGTACAGAGAGGTTAAGTAACTTACTCAAGGTCACACAGGAGGACTGGGAATCCACCCTATGCAGCCTGGCTACAAAGTCCAAAGACATAGTAGTGTTCTGTAATCTTCTTCTCACTGGGGCCGCTGGAAAGTTCCATGAGATCATTCATGTAAAGGTCTTAGGAAGTGCTCCATAAATGGTAGCATAGACCACTGAGCCTGTCTGCAAGGTGGAGATTAAAGGGCTGATGGTGATGCCCAGAGATAGGAGACTGCGGACTCAGGATAGCTGACATGATAGAAACATGGCCATGTTTCTATCCTAGGTGCCAGCTCTGACCTTAATGAGTCAGAGAGGCAAGGGATTCCCCCTTTGTTTCCCTGACCAGCCCCCTGTATGTTAGCATAACTCCACAACCAGGACTCACTCTGAGTCCACAGTCCACTCCCTCCCATTCCTTGGTGATTCTCCAGGGCCTCCATCTTCTACACCTTACCAGACCGTACACTCCTTGGTACTGAGTTAGCACTCAGGGGAGTAACTGTTATAAACTCTGAAGGAAATGGGTTTCCACTCTCTACAGCTGTAGGGCTGACAGGAGTGAGGGGGAACAACCCTCAGAAATGTCTAGGTCCACATCCATCCCCTCTCTCTCTCCTTTCTGCAATTCAGCAAAGGCTTGATTATTTGAAATTCCAAAGTTTCACTTTCTGGGCTGTTTTTAGGCCTGCTAAGCCCATAGTGATCAGCATTTTTAGAAACATCAGCATTTTGGAAACAGTATGTCAGACATTATTTGAAGCCCTGGTGACCAGGGTGTGCTGTTTTGTTGTGGCATTTGGAACTGATGTATCATGAGATAACTCAGACCATATCCTGAGTGTGTGGGGTGAAGAGGGGGTAGCCAGCTTACTAACGATATACATGCAGCAGAAGAAAAATAATAGCTAGCCGTCATGTCACACCTCTTGTGTGCCAGGCCTGTTCTAAGAGCGTTATGTAATCTAATTCATCTACTCCTCACAAAAATTCCATGAGGCAGGAACTGTTATCCTATTTTGCAGATGAGAAAACTGAGGCCCAGAGAGGTGAAGAGCCTTGTTCAGAGTATACAGGCAGTGTGTCATTCCAAGATCAGACAGATAGGAAGCAGCTGAACCAAGTCTGGAAATTGGGTCAGTCTGGCTCCATGAGCCTGTTCCTACTTCTGTGATTTGTGGAAGAAAGTCAGAAAAGGAGAACCACTTGAGCCACTGAGTAGAGATTAGAGGTACAGATTAAGAATAAGTAGATTAAAAATATCTGCTCTGCCACTTGTTAGCTCTGTGCTTACTTTGCTTCTCTGAGCCTCAGTTTCCTCATCTGTAAACTGAGAATAATAATGCCTATGTCACGTCCAGGATTTTAATGACAATTCTTTTGACTGCAGTCAATGTAAACCTGATTATAACCAGCTTCAGCCAAAAAGGGTTTTGAACTGAAAAATTTAGGAGGTAGTTCTAAATTCGGGCACAGTCCATGCCAGAATCTCAAGAGAAGTTGTCATAAATCTGTCTCTCTTTGTGTCTTGTCTGTTTTCTTTTCTGTCAGTTTTGTTAGCAGGCTGGGTCTCTCCACATGGAGGCAGAAATGGCCAATTAAGGGACCTCAAGTCAAAGCGATTACTTCCTTCCCAAAACTTCCAGCAAAAATCCCAGCCCCAGCTCCCACTGCCTGGCCTGGGTCACATGCCCAACCCTGAAGCCATCCTGGTTGCTCTGATTGGCGAAGCCTGAGTCACATGCCCCCACCAAGAGTCAGGGGATGAGGTCAGCCCCTCCTAAGTCACAGGGACTAGGAGTGGGTGAAGGATGGTTCTTTGAAAGGAAATCAGGGTGCTTTTAGCAGAATAATGGGCACTGGGGCTGGACAGGCACAGATGTCTGCTTCCTCACAGAAGTGCTGTTGGGATTAAATCCGCTCGTGTGTGCAAAGTGTTTGGCTCTGGTGGGTGCTCAGGAACTGAGTCCCTTCCCTTCTTTCCTCTCCTCTGGGAAACAGAATTCACCAAATTCAGGCCAATTGCTTCCTTGTTCACATGGGGAAACTAAGAAGGTCCAGAGAGGGGAAGGGACTTGCCTAAGGTGACCCACCTAACCAGCCACAGAACCCAGCTGATCAGTCATAGAACCCATATCTCCTGGCCTGAAACAAATTCCTGTTAAAGTCTTAGCTGAGAACTTTTAGATCCCCTACTAACCAAGGGAGTTATCTTTGCATTTACAAAGGGAGGACTAGAAAATTGCAAAACCCAGAGGAAATGAATGCCACTTATGTTGGGCTCCCAGACTGGTCAACAAGCTATGGACTGGTAGATGTGGGCAGAGTGCCAAGCCCCGCTCCCTACCTGTGGTATTATGAACGCAGCCGTTTCCTCTGGGGACTCTGCACTCTGGGTGCCAAGAGATCCAAGTAGTCATTTTTCTTTTTTTTTTTTAATTTTATTTATTTATTTTTTCCCCCCAAAGCCCCAGTAGATAGTTGTATGTCATAGCTGCACATCCTTCCAGTTGCTGTACGTGGGACGCGGCCCCAGCATGGCCGGAGAAGCGGTGCGCTCCCGGGATCCGAACCCGGGCTGCCAGCAGCGGAGCGCGTGCGCTTAACCGCTAAGCCACGGGGCCGGCCCTAAGTAGTCATTTTTCATTTAGCTGCCCAAAGAAGGCAAGATGGCCCTTCCTTCGTCTTAATTCCTGCTCAGTGTGTGAGAGCAGAAGTGCATCCTTCAGGGCCAAAGGGGGCCATGTAGCACGCGCGTTATTTAGAGTTATAAAAATGGACCCTTCCAGCTTGCCCTGACTCAATTCCAAAGCTTATGGCCTTGGACAGCTAGTCTGACTTTCCAGTCTAAATTTAGTTAGACTGGCATGCTCTAGAGCTACTTCGTTTAAAGGAATGTGAGCAAGAAAGGCAGACATTAAGCTGGAATGACAGGACCCAGTCCCTCCATCCCTCTAAGGTAAAGCGTGTAGATTTGCTGTGCAGGGTGTGGGAGGAAGTGTCAATTTACCTCCGGCCTTCCCGGAGGGCAATTTGCAGCCAGATGTTGAGAACTTTAAAAATGCTCAGTTTCTTATTCCATACTCCAAGAATTTTTCCTGAGAAAATAATCATGGATATCACCAAGATATGCATGAAAATGTTCATTGCAGGATTGCGTATCATCATAAAAGACTGAAAATAATCCAAATGTCTAACCATAGGGAATTGGTTAAATAAATTATGGTACATCGGCATAGAATGGACTACTATACAGATGTTAAGATCATATTAGAGAGTATAGAATTATGTGAAAACTGATCATGGTATGAATGTTAAGTTAAAAGAGCAAGTTATAAGAGACTAGGTATGCATAAACTCATTTTGTGAAAAAATATACTTATTTATGCATTAAAAAAACTTTAAGTAGTTATATCTGGGGTAGGTGGGAAGGAGAGGAAAATTTGTGGGTGCTTTTAGTTTTACTTATCTGTATTTTCTAACATTTCTTTAGTAAATTTGTATTACTTTGTTAATTAGGAGACATGCCCAATAATTTTATAAAAAGATTTGTGTTTAGTTTCGTCTTAGAAAAGCATTTTCATTTATTAAAAGATCACAACCAGAAGTGAGATTAAATTTCTCCCTCTCCCTCCCCCTCCCCCTCCCCCTCCCCCTCTCCCTCTGGCTAGGATGTGTGGAGAGGAATGGGGAGCGAGCAACAGCAACCACCGCAGAGCAGTGCAGTGCAAGAAGGTTGCACCAGGAGACTGTACCCATTTGCTGTGTGACCCTGGACGAGTCACTCAGCATCTCTGGACCTCGGTTGCTACATCCATAAAATGAAGTGTTTGGTTACATTGTCTCTGGAGTTCTTTCCAAGGCCGAAATTCTGTGTGTGGATAAGTTCTGTGAGCTCCAACGAACGTTCATATATGCTCCAGGAGAGCATGTAATGGCCCAGAAACGTGTTCAACGTAAATTGTTTTTGTCTCTCAAGCCCTGTGAGACTGCTGGAAGCTCTGCTTAGCGTCTCTGCTTCTTAGCATCTGCTGTGTGCTCAGCTTCGCAGTCTCTCCATCTAGCTACCTAGGAAACGGCAAATTCATGGGAAAAAGCACATAGATCGCTGGGCTCACCTCCTGTGTTTCTCTTCACTCTGGGATCTTGATCCTTCAAGTCCTGGCTTCCTGGATAGCTCTTTGGTGCCCTCTAACAGATCTGAATTTTCTTTTTAACAATTTTATCCAGATTTTCTGGTTGTTTATTGAGAGGATTGATCTCTACCAGCTAGTTTGTCATGGGGAGAAGCAGAAGTCCCTTCGTATGTTCCTAAGTGAAAGTGGCTGGTCATTAAATGGGATTCTATTTATATGCAAACGTGTATGTGCTTATGCAGAAGAAATAGAGAGAGAGCAAAAGCTATACACAGCTCTTATCTCTGGCTAGGTTTTCATTTTTTACCGTTTAGTTATATTTTTCAATTTTATACAATGGACACTGAGAATGTCCAAACTGGGATTGACTGTTGAGGTCATTTACACCCATTTTAAAAATGGGGAAACTGAGGTCAAGAACATTTAAGTTCATTTCGGTTTAATAACTATCGGATGCTTGCTGTAGGCCAAGAACCACGCTGGGGGCCTCAGGCCATCCAAAGAAACATAACGCCTGGTCACTCCTTCCTCCATCTCAGATGTCTCCAACATGTGCTAGACTTTGGGATATGAAGATGAAGAGAACAAGAATCTGCCCTCCAGATACTCTAGCTGGGGAGGAAGATATCCAAATAAACATCCCAGAAACCAGGTGACAAATGCTAAAGTAATGATGTGGCAGAGACTGTGGTTTGCCTCTTAATAACCATTCTTCCAAAATCCAACTAAAAGATAATATTTCCCAGCCTCCCTTGCAGCAAGTTGTGGTCATGTGACTAAATTTTGGCCAATGAAGTATAAGGGGAAATGTTGTGGGGATTTCTGGGAAGTCTTTTTAAAGGGAATAAGCAAACTCTCCTTTCCTTTTTTCTGCTGTTTGGAATGTAGATGCAACGGCTGGAGCTTTAGGAGCCATTCTGACCCATAATGTCACATTGGGAAGGGACCCCCATACTAGGATGATGGGGCAGATAAAATAGCCCCAGTCACTCACATGGAGCTGCTATATCAGCCCTGGGTTGTCTATCTCCATACTTCTTTTTTTTTTTTGAGGAAGATTGGCCCTGCACTAACATCTGTTGCCAATCTTCCTCTTTTTTCTTTTTTCTCCCCAAAGCCCCACACGTAGTTGTGTATCGTAGTTGTAAAGTTGTAGCTCTTTTATACGGGACGCCACCTCAGCGTGGCTTGATGAGCAGTGAGTAGGGTCTGCGCCCAAGATCCGAACCGGTAAACCCTGGGTCGCCAAAGTGGAATGCGCAAACTTAACCGCTACGCCACCGGGCCGGCCTCGGTCTCTCCACACTTCTTTTGTATGAGAAATAAATAAACTTCTTTCTTGCTTATGCCACTGTTATTTTGGATTTTCTCTTACGCGCAGATAAACCCAATCCTAACTTATACAAATCCTAAAAACGAAGTGCTAGGGGAACAAAGGAGTGAAGGGAAGGAGGAATGACTATTTCCATTCTTAAGCATCACAGAAGTCAGAGTAAGTGTGAAGGATGTGAAGAGTTCACCAGTGAGATGGGCAGGGATTAAGAAGGAAGAGGTTTTCAGGCAGAGTGGACCATGCAGGGAGCATGGGCACGGGGCTGGGAATGGGTGTTGGAATGGGCTGGAAATGGGCACTGGGGTGTTGGAGTCAAACAGCCTGGATTTAAATCCCATCACAATCTTTAGCAAGTCACTTCAGCTCATTCCCATATCAATCATGTCATCAATGCACAAGCGCCTTTCCTGTTGCCCTTGAGAACCTAGGCTTTTGAAACTCCAAAGCCAGGAGAAGGCTCTGGTTTCAGTTTTTCTGCAGGGCCAGAAAAGGACGGTAGCCTTGAGACAATAGCCTAAACTGGAAGGATGTAAGGCTCCTGGTTAACAGAAATTAGCAAGAAGGAAAAACAACCCAAAGAGCTCCCTTGGTGCCCCCACTGGCATGGCTGAGATGAGGAAGACTGACAGCATCAAGCGTGGGCCGGGACGTGGAGCTGCTGCAACTCTCGTACACGCTGAGGGGCAGGCAGGATGGTGTAGGCACTTCAGAACACTGCTTGGCCACTCTAATACACACAGATCTACTTTATGACCCAGAAATTCCACTCCTAGGTATATCTGGAAGGTAGATGAAAACATATGTCCACAAAAGACTGTACATAAAGCATACAGCTTTATTGATAATAGTCCAAACTGGAAACAACTCAAATATCCACCAACAGGAGTTTGAATAAACAAACTGTGGTAAATTCATACTGTGGGATACTATACAGCAATTCAAGTGGATGAACCACTGCCACCCACAACAACATGGAAGACAGCCAAAATCATTATTTTGAATAAAAGAAACCAAACACAAAAAAAGTAAACACTGTATAATTCTACTTATGTGATGTTCAGTAGCTGGCAGAACTAATCTGTGGTTTTAGGTGTGGTTACCTCTGGGCGGAGGGACGGAGAGGGACTGTTCTTGACCTGGAAGGGGCACTGGGAGCCAGTGCTGGAGAAGTTCTATACTTTGGTCTTTGGGATAGTAACACTGGTATATAGATAGGTAAAAATCCTAATATTTGCGCATTTTACTATATATAAATTATACCTCAATTAAAAAAATCTAATTTTCCTTTAAAAACACAGAGGCTAACGTTTCAAAAATAATACGCTACCCTCGGTGCTATGAAGAGGTAGGAACGCAGCAGTCCGTGAGAGCCCAGGAGAGGCAATACCCACACTGTGTGTGGGGTCTGGGTAGGGACTGAGGGGAAGCGATGGCTAGACTGAACTTTGAAGGACTTGAACTGAAAGTCAAGCAAAGAAGAAGGCTAATGGCATTCCAGGCACGAGGAACAGCATGCAAAGGCGCTGGGTGAGTCCCAGGAGAACTTTTGTGAGAGAGGTGGGGTGTGAGGCTGCAGATGGCAGCAGGAGTCAGATCTGACCGAGCCTCATAAACCAAAGGGGAGGTCGAGGGGAGGCTTGAAGAGGTCAGATGTGGGCTTTAGAAAAGCTCACTAGGGAGGTAGGGAGGAGGGTGGCACAGAGGGTGTTGCAATAATCTAGGAGGTGGAGGTATGTGGCTTGAACTAGGGCAGGGGAGAAGGGGATTGAGGTGGGGAGAAAAGCTCCCAGGGATACTGAGGGGGGAGGCTTTGATAACTGGCAATACTAGGGGACAAGGGAGAGCAAATAGTTAAGGAGATTCTTGGGTTCTTGCCTTTCATCCAGGGTGGAGCCATTTGCTGAGATGAAGATCAGAGGTGACATTTGTAAGTGTGGTAGTGGTTAGCCAGATGTTGTTTTTGCCTGTTCAGCCCCTGCTGCCCTTTTCCTTGTGATAGAACTCTGCTTTTCCTATGGAGAACTACTCCTTGTTACCCTCAGGCCATGTACCAAAAGTGGAGGTGACCCTGCGTCTCAGCTATAGGACACATGACCCTCGCCTGGCCAATCAGCATGTTCCAGCTCTCTGGTGGAACACTGTGATTGGTTCAGAAATCAGCACATGACCCAGATTGATCCAATGAGAGTTAGCCCTGGAAATTCTGCTGGAACTCTTGGAAAAGAAGCCTGTCTTTTCTGCTGGGGGTGTTGAGCTGATGGAATGTAAGCCTGGAGCTGCTGATGGCCATCATTGCCACCAAGAGGGGGAAAGCTGCCTGAGAATGAAGCCAGCACTTGAGAATGAGGAAGAATGAGAGCCAAAAGAATGAGACAGCTGTATGGCTGATGAAATTCTTGGGGCCCCCTAGATCTAGCCATGCCTGAAGACTAACCTGGACTTTTCATCTTTGTGAGCCAACGGATTCCCTTCTTGGAGTAATTCTATTTGAGGTGGGCTTTTTGTCACTTCTAACTGAAAAAGTTCTCATGAATATAGGCTCCACGAAAATGCTTTTATATGTTTAGGATGATGAGAAAGTTCTGGAAATAGATAGTGGTGATGGTTGCACAACATTGTGAATGTACTTAATGCCAGCGAATTGAACCCTTGAAAAATGGTTAAAATGGTAAATTTTATGTTAGTATATTTTACCACAATTTAAAAATGTTTCTAAAAAAGCTCTTATAGATATGCTGAGACAAGCTTTAGGTAAAGGAAACATAAAATGGCTTCATGGAAGATGTGCATTTTGAGATGGAGCTTGAAAGATAACTGAACAAGATCTGGTGTGGAAGGGGAAGGATTTCAGGTGGAGGGAACAGTACAAACAAACCCTTGGAGGGAGGCAAGTAAAATTTGCATTCAGGGGAGAGTGAGTGGTCGAGTTGGCCTGAGTGGGCTGGGGAATGGTGGGAGATGAGTCTGGAAGGAAGGTTAGGGGCCAGACCAGAAGGGCCTTGAATGCCAGGTTGAGTTTGGGTTAACTCAACCAAAGGTCAATTCCTGTTGGCTAGAAAAGGCATCAAGCATTTCCACGGCTGTCGGGAAAACTCCATGGCAGCTGTCTACAAGCCAGGAAGAGAGCTCTCACCAGAGCTAAACCCTGCCTACACCCTGATCTCAGACTTCTAGCCTCCAGACCTGTAAGAAAATAAATTTCTGTTGTTTAAGCCACTCAGTCTACAGTATTTTATCGCAGCCCAAGCAAACTAAGACACATGACATTGTACATTTTACAGATGGAGACACTGAGGCCCAGAGAAGTTATATAATTCTCGCAGAGTCACGCAGCCTTTAAATGTCAGAGCCCAGGTTAAAACCTGGCAATTGGATATGTTTTTACAAGTGCACAGGGATGACGGGAGGCCAGTGGAGTTCCTCTGAGGGAGGCTCCGGGAAGAAGGGAGCAGGGAGCAGTGTCTTGAAATGGGGAGGTGGCTTGGTGGAGAGGCTGGGGCATGGAAGGGTCTGAGGGGGCAGAGTGAGTCCCCAGGAGGCTCCCAGGGATGTATGAGGGCAAAAAGGGAGCATAGCTGGAGTGGAAAGAATGAGCAAGTCCGGGTGTGTGGAAGAGGCCTGGGTTAAGGCATGTGAGTGTTCGGCAGAATTGCAGCTGGAGGGCTGTGCAGAGTGAGAGATCTTGGAGCTTGAGCCAAAGTCAACCACTGTGCCTAAAGGGGAAGAAGGACTAATTTTGCCTCTTGGGTAGTTTTAATATATTCACAATTTTATACAACCATCACCACTATCCATTTCCAGAACATTTCCGTCACTCCAAAAACACAACTCCATATCTCCCAATTCCCCTCTTCCCCCATTTCCTGGCAACCACTAATCTACATTTTGTCTCTATAGATGTCCCTATTCTACACTGTCATATAAATGGAATCAACAATGTGTTGTCTAATGTGACTGGCTTCTTTCACTTAGCGTAATGTTTCCAAGGTTTATCCATGTTGTAGCACGTGTCAGTACTTCGTTCCTTCTTATGGCTGAATCCTATCCCATTGAATGGATAGTCCACGTTTGGTTTATCCATCCATTAGTTGATGGACACTTGGGTTGTCACCTCTTTTTGGCTGTTATGCTGCTATGAACATTCTTGTACAAGCTTTTGTATGAATATACGTCTTTTATTCTCTTGGGTATATACCTGGGAATGGAATCGCTGAATCATATGTTTAATTTTTTGAGGAACCACCAGACTGCTTTGCAGAGGAGCAGCACCAATTTTCATTCCCATCGGCAATGTTTGAGGGTTCCAGAGTCTCCACATCCTCTCCAACACCT
Source organism: Ceratotherium simum simum (assembly GCF_057802395.1). NCBI lineage: Eukaryota > Metazoa > Chordata > Mammalia > Perissodactyla > Rhinocerotidae > Ceratotherium > Ceratotherium simum. Next base: position 84,846,167 of record NC_141904.1, on the reverse strand, counting down.
GGTGTTTTTTCTTTTACAGCTGTCCTAGTGGATGTGAAGTGGTATCTCACTGTGATTTTTATTTGCATTTCCCTAATAACTGGTGATGTTGAGCATCTTTTCGTGAGCTTATTGGCCATCTGTATATCTTCTTTGGAGAAATGTCTATTCAGATCCTTTGCCCATTTTTCAGTTGGGTTGTCTGTCTTTTTATTGTTGATTGTAAGAATTCTTTATGTATTCTAGATACTAGACCCATATCAGATATACGATTTGCAAGTATTTTCTCCCATTCTTCGGGGGTTGCCTTTTTCTAATTCACACCAGAGCTTCTTTGGGTCTGGTAGGGACCTTAATCCCTCAGCCAGAGCACCGGACACTCTCCCACCATGAAAACAGAAACAGTCTCTGAGAGGTCTCGCTCAAGAGGATGTGGTAGCATCTCAGTCCCTTTACAGTGGGTTCACCACGTGCCAGGCACTCGGGATATAAATCTGAAGATAACGTGGTCCCTCCCTGTCGTGTTCCGAATTTCCATTAACGATACCTACTATCACCCAGACTCTCAAGCCCAAAACTCAGGCGGGGCCTTGACCCCTCCCCTCTCAGGCCACCATCCAATCAGCCACCACAGCCCGTCACCTCTCCACTCTCCCGGCACCCCACAGCCTGCCCCCCAGCTTAGGCCGTGGTTACCTGAATGATTTCAACAGCTTCATAATTGTCTGCAGACATTACAGCTTGCTTCTTCCAGTCCATTCTCCCCTCCATCAGCACACGAGCAGAGTGACTTTTCTTAAGTGGAAATCTCATCGTGGGGCTCCCCTTGTGGACAACTTCTCAATGGCTTTTGTCAAGAGAAAACACGCAAGGCAGCCTTTGGCTCGACTGCTCTCTCCACCATCTTTCTTAAAGTGACTCAGCCAGACTGCACCTTCTCCCAGTTTCCTGGCTCACCCCGCCTCCACACTGTGCAGAAATCATTCACTCTGAAATAGGGGCTGGTAAAGAAATGGCAGCGAGGGTTTCCAAAACAGGTCACAGGTTAGGTGGCAGCTGGGCAGGGAGGAGCTGGGGGTTTGTGTGGGGAAGGGGAAGAGGAAGGGGAAGGGGAGGGGTGATGTGAGGGGAGGGGACCTCGCTCACACGTGTGTGGGGGGTGACATGCTTGGACACGCAGGCCCGCCTGGTACTCATCTGAGTCACCGAGAGTCTCCTGGGCGTGTGAGAGCCTGAGTCAGCCCCAGCAGTGGGAGGCAGGGTACGCTGGCCCACTCGGATCCTCTTAGAGTCCTCAAATCCAAGGGCTGGAGGCCCTGTGGCTCACCCCTCCAATCTTGGCCTCTAAAACCTCCATTCTTTCCACCTCAAAAATGGGAATGATGACACCCTCCAGGCTGTCGTGGGGCTCAAAGCAAATCTGTGCTTGGGAAGCACATCTGGACTATGGTGTTAACTTTTCTAACAGATGGGGAAACTGAGGCCCAAAGAGGAATCAGTAGTTTCCAGCCTTGACTGTGTCTTAGGATCACCAGAGGAATTGGTTGAAAATAAGGATCCCTGGATCCTCCTACCGGCTTGGGGTAGACCCTGTCATCTGTATTTGTACATGTGATTCTGCTGAGAACCAGGGGAGCGGCTGACTGCTCCGAGGACACACAGAAAGGTGTGGGTCTCGTTCTCTTCCCAGAAGCCCGAGGTGTGCCTGTGGCGGGAGGGTCACTGAGGTCGGGGCTGTGTGTGGCTGGCACACCTTGCTTTCTCAGCCTGGGAAATATTCTCACTATTTCCAAGCTGCTGGGTGGGGCAGGAACAGAGGCGAGGTGGTGGCGGCGGGGGAGGCAGGTGCAGCAGGCTCCCAGCATCCTCCTGTCTCCCTGCCCGCTCTTCCCATCAAGACCTGCTCTCTGTCCGGGGGTTCTGAAATGCATCCACACTTAAGCGCAATTTGCCTAATAATACCAATCTAAAACATGACCATAGTTCCTTCTTTCTTTTCTTCTCTCTCTCTCTTTCCTTCCTCCCTCTACCACCTCCATGGTCTGCTTTTTAATCTTGCGCCTGATTTTGAGCTGTGAATCTGAGCTGCATTTCCTCAGGTCTTTATTTCTTCATTTATTATTATGTTTTCCACACTCGCTGGGCAAAGCCCTGACTCTGGTCCTGTCCACTCTCAGCCAGCCCCGCCCCTGCCCCCACACAGCTGCAGCTGAGCAGGGCCCCGCCCCGAGAAAAGCTCACAACCACCCACGGTGCGCACTTTAAAATTCATGACCTTGGATGTGAAGAGAGCCCTCAGTGCTGCTGGCAATTAACTCTACCTCCCAACTCCTTCCCTCTCCAGCTCCGCTAGACTCGCTCACTCCTCCGCTCCCCTAAACCCTCATCGCCTCCTCCCCGGTGCTCTCTCTCTGTTTCCCATTCAGTGAGAAGACTGAAGCAGTCAGCAAGTCCACAGCCCCGCCACGCATGACCCTCCTGCTGCATCTCCACCCACAGACTCAGCCTTCCTACCTCTTGCCACAGGTGAGCTGACCATGCGCTTACGCGTCTGTATTGTGCACTGGACCCCACCACTCTTCATCTGCTCAAGGACATCTCTCCAGCAGCTCTCCCTCTTTTCCCACAGCGTCATTTTTAACCTCCTCTGGATCATTCTCTTCAGCATACAAACATGCCGTTATTTTGTCTTTAAACTCTTCTTGACCCCTCGTCCCCCTCTAGCCACACGTTCGTGTCTTCCTGTTTTGGTTAGTTATTGTTGTGTAACAATCCACTTCAAAAAACAGCCATTGTATTCTCTCTCCAATTGGGTGGGTTGATGGGCTCAGCTGGGTGGTTGTTCTGCTTCGTGTGGCATCAGTTAGGACTGTATCCTTCTGCCGGCTCCACTGGGCTAGGATGTCCCAAAGCTGGTGGTTGGTGCTGGCTGTTGGCTGACGCTCGGTTGGGGCTGTTGAGCAGAGGGCCTCCATTCTCTCCTCCATGCAGCCTCTGCATGTGGCTTGGGCTTCTTACAGCATGGTGCCTGGTTTCCAAGAGTGCAGAAGCTGCTGGACCTTCTTAAGGCTTCAGCCTGGACCTAGCACAATGTGGCTTCTGCTGCATTCTATTGGTTAGAGCCAATCACAGGGAAAGCCTAGATTCAAGGGAAGGGACTATGCAAGGACTTGAATACCAGGAGGCACGTTCATTGGATGCCACTGAGCAAAAATCTACCACACTTCCTATTCCTCAAAAGAGCTGTCCATCCTCAATCTCTCTAATTCCTCCCTCCCATTTTTCTTAAAACCATTCCAATCAGGCATTCATGCCTGCTGCTCCACAGATGCCCCTTTGGCCAAGGTCGCCAATGTCCTCCACAAGGCAGAATCCGGGGTCAGTTCTCAGTCCTTGTGTTCCTTGGCTTGGCAGTCGACTGCTCCCTTCTTCACTTGATATCTGGGACCCTGTGCTGTCTTAGCCTTCACCCTACTCACTCATCTCTCCTTCTCATTCTCCTGCACTGGTTTTCTTCTCTCCCCAACCTCTTAATGTTGGCATGACCTGGGCTCAGTTCTTGATCCTCTTCTCTTATCCATCTGTATCACTCTCTTGGTAATCCCACCCGATCTCATTGCTTTAAATATCATTTATATGTAAGTGACTCCACATTTATATCTCTAGCCTGGATCTCTCCCGAATTCCAGCTAATATCAACTGCCTATTGACATCTCCACTGGATATCCAGGGCATGTCCAAACCCCTTGTGTCCAAAACTAAACTCCTAATCCCGCCCCCCTTCCCAAAACCTTGACTTGACCCACGCTTTCCCCGTTTAGGTTGATGGCAACTCCTTTCTTGCAGTTGCTCAGGCCGAAAACCCTAGCATCAAACTGGATTCCTCTCTTTCTCTCATACTCGTATACAAAACGCCATGAAATCCTGTTGGATCTCCCTTCAGAATATATCCAGACTCTGACCATCTCTCATCGCTTTAACTGCTGCCACCCTCTTAGCCTCACACTCTCACCCCTGGTGTGAGCCACCACCCCCTTGTAGCTGTCTGACTTCTTATTGTTCTTTCTACTTCTACCCTAACCTCCTATGGCCTACTGATTTACGGCAGAGTGGCCAGAGGGATCCTTTTAAAATCTAAGCCAGATTATGTCCCTCCTCTTCTCAACACCCTCCAATGGCTCCCATGTCACTCAGCAAAAAAGTGGAAGTTCTCACCATCGCCTATAAGGCCCTCTCTGAGCTGGCCTCTCCGTGACCTCTGACCCCTTCTTCTCTCCCCTTCACTCACTCTGCTCCAGCTGCTCGGCCTCTGATATTATCCCTCAAACACAGTGGGCACACTCCCACCCAAAGTCTTCACATAGGCCCTTTCCCCACCTGGAACGCTCTCCCGCTAGATCTCTGCAGGGCTCCCACCTTCACTTCCTTCAAATCTTTGCTCAGAGGTTACCTTCTCCGTGAGGCCTTCCCTGATCTTTCCATAGAATTGCACCCCACCCCACCTCTCTGGCTTTTCCAACTTCCCTTTCCCTGCTCTTTTCTCTCGTCAATAGCTCTTAACCTTCTAACCTACTCTATAATTTACTCATTTATTATGTTTATTGTTTATTGTCTATCTCGTGCTGCTAAAACGTAAGGTTCACCAGGGTAAGAATCTTTGTCTCTTGTTCACAGATGTATTCTAATACCTAGAGTGGACCCAGGTACAGGGAGGGTGCTAAAATTTTATTTTTTAATTTTACTGTAAGTGTCTTGAATCTTCCTAAATATCTCAAATCCTTTGTGACACAAGGCAGAATGTAGACAAATTCATTTTTGCTTTCACCACTCACCTATCCATCCATCCATCCATCCACTCGACTGCCCATCCATTCATCTATATCCATTTATCTGCTTATCACCATCGATTCATGTCTGTCTGTCTTTCTATCCATCTATGCATTTGTCCCATCCAACATATATCCAGCTAATCCTTCAAACAAACATTGTTGAAGCATTTACTTTTGGCAAAGTGCTGTGCTGGGCTCTACAGTCAAATCCACGAAGATAAGATTTTGACCCCGGAGGTAGTTGTAAGTGAATAAGTAACTGTTCCAGGATGTTCTCCTGAGGGAAAACAAAACAAAACAGGGCCTGAGGTCTTAATGTAAAGAAAGGCACCTTAAGCGACAGCTGGTGAATTGCCTGGGTGGAGGCAGGCTGGGGGAGGGAGAGAGGGAAGTTGCTGGGCTCCCTCCTCCTCTGCTTCCACTTTAGGCTGCCCTTGCCCACTGGGCACAGACCTGGGACATCTGGGTTCTTCTTCCCTCCACGTCCCTGAGCCTCGGTTTGCTCATCTGCAAAATGAGATAGTAGCACTCACCTGAGAGAATTAGCAGATGCAGGGAGGAAACGTCTTGTATGAGTGGTTTTTCACCCTGGCAGCACATTCTAGTACCCTGGGAAGCTGATGCCCGGGTGCCCCCTCAGAACAATTAAATCTGAACCTCTTGGAGTGGGGCCTGGGCATCCACATTTTAATTGTTTGGCGGTGGGGCCTGGGCATTGCTGTTTTTAAGAAGCTTCCAGAGGATTCTAATATGCAGCCTGGCTTGTGTACCACTAGAGCTAGAGCCATTTAATCAATGCCCCTTATCTATTTAATTGATCTTGAATATTGCAGCTGGAGAAAAGCAGATTTAATTAGAGGAGGTGAGACATTTGTGAAGATGCTGCTGACAATGTCTGGACACTTCCAAGGGCTTCACAAGCTGTATGTTTCTTGTTATCTTACCCTTACTGTTTTTGATTTAGCTTATGTCATGGGCAAAACTCATGTTCATAAGGTGAATTTTTGGAGGGGGGAGTTAAAGGAAATAAGAGTTGGAGAGAAACTCTCAAAAGGTGAGACCCAGAGGGAAGGAGGGAGAGAGAGACTGAAAGATATCTTCCTGAGCTAATTGGGCAAGAGAAAAATGAAGAAATGGCAAAGAAAAACCTGTGAAAGTACAAGAGAACTGGCCAGAGGTTGTATCCCCAACTGTCCACTGCGAGTGTTGGGGGAGTGGGCAGGGCAGGGGCTTGCGTCCTGCCAGACAGAAGGGGGGGTCTTGGTGGGAACAAGACAATTGGACCCAGGTTCCCACCTCACAGTTCCACGCAATGGAATGCCAGTTCAGGTCCCCCAAGGAGCAGACACCAAGACAATAGGTGTGCAGGGAATTTATTGGGAGAGCTCCTTGTGAGGAATAAAGGGGAGAGCCTCAGATCACAGTGCAGGTCAGACACCCCTGAAAGGAGAGGGGGAGGGAAGAGCCTTGCGTGGAGAGACCTCAGGCTGCAGTGCGCTGTTGAGAAAGTCTTGGCCAGGCCGATGGGGAGCCCCAGACAAAGACTGGCCATTAGAAGAATCCCTATTGGGAAGGGAAGGCCCAGCTTTTGTACCCTCCCCTTGATCAGTGTTGTCTGGTAGCAGCCTGGGGCCACAGCAGGAGGCTGTGGGCCAAGTATACTCTTCCCAAGAGGGAATCTTAAAGGGGCAACTCCATGGCTACCATAGACACTTACAAAATAATAGAAATATTCATTCATTCAACTAATATTTATTACGCTCATATGAAACATAAAGCTCTGTGCTAGGCATGTCCCTGCCATCCAGGAGCTTTACACCACAGCTGGGGAGACAGACCTTAGAGGATGAATTAGTCATAATTAAGAGATGCTGGAAGGGTCTATAATAGGGGGGGTAACCATATGATTTACCATAAACCTGCGCCCTTTTGAGAGTGAAAGTGGATGCTATTAATAATTATACCTGTCAATTGGCATAAACCAGGACTATCCTGGGTAAACTGGGATAGACGGTGATCCTGAAATAGAGAAACTTGACGGAATCTGGGGAATCAGGGAAAACTTCCTTGAGAAAGGGCCGTTGGAGCTGGGATCTGAAGGATGTGTAGGAGTTAACTCGTTGCTCGGGCCCCATTATATGTTATGAGAGCCTGTGACCCCACCTGCATGGCTGTGATCATGGCTGTTGGTTGCTCATTTGGTGGTTGATCTCCCACTGTCTTAGGGACCCCCACATTGGGGATGTCACCGTTGTCTGAAAGAGCACCACCTGGGATTCTTTTGATGGCCCTGAAACAGAAACGCAGGGCACCTAGAGAGAGTCTGTCCATGGCTTTCCCTCTGCTTTTTATTGTGTCATCCTGGACAGAAAATAGGGGAACTGGTGACATCCAATTGTATGGGATTTTTACCTCTGTTGAGACATCAATGGACCTGCTTTCCCCCAATCCGTTTTTTTTTTTTTATTGTTGTAAATATACGTAACATAAAATTTACCATTTCAATCACTTTTTTTTTTTTTTTGTGAGGAAGATCAGCCCTGAGCTAACATCCATGCCAATCCTCCTCTTTTTGCTGAGGAAGACCGGCTCTGAGCTAACATCTATTGCCAATCCTCCTCCTTTTTTTTTCCCCAAAGCCCCAGTAGATAGTTTTATGTCATGGTTGCACATCGTTCTAGTTGCTGTATGTGGGACGCGGCCTCAGCATGGCCGGAGAAGCGGTGCGTCGGTGCGCGCCCGGGATCTGAACCCAGGCCACTAGTAGCAGAGCACGATCACTTAACCGCTAAGCCACGGGGCCGGCCCTTTAATCACTTTTAAGTGTACAGTTCAGTGGCAGTAAATATATTCACATTGTTGTGCAACCATCACCACCATCCATCTCCAGAATTTTTCATCTTCCCAAACTGAAATTCTGTCCCCATTCAACATTAACTCCCCTTTTCTCCTTCCCCTTAGCCCCTGGAAACCACCATTCCACTTTCTGTCTTTATGACTTTGCCTACTCTAGGAACATCATATAAGTGGAATCATATAGTGTTTGCCCCCTTTTTTTTTTTAAATGAGGAACATTCTTTTTTTTTTAATGGATTTTTATTTTTTGAGGAAGATTGGCCCTGAGCTAACATCTGTTGCCAATCTTCCTCCTTTTTTTCTCCCCAAAGCCCCAGTAGATAGTTGTATGTCATAGTTGCACATCCTTCTAGTTGCTCTATGTGGGACGCTGCCATAACATGGCTTGGTGAGCAGTGCGTATGTCTGCACCCAGGATCCAGGCGCGCAAACCCCGGGCCGCCGAAGCAGAGTGCATGAACTTAACCACTACACCAACAGGCCGGCCCCTGTATTTGCCCTTTTGCACTGGCTTAATTCACTTAGCATAATGTCTTCAAGGTTCATCCTCGTTGCAGCATGTGTCAGAATTTCCTTCCTTGGTTTTTTTTTGTGTGTGTGTGAGGAAGATTGGCCCTGGGCTAACATCCATGCACATCTTCCTCTACTTTATATGGGACGCCGCCACAGCATGGCTTGATGAGTGGTGCACAGGTCTGCGGGCAGGATCCGAACCTGCGAACCCCGGGCCGCCACAGCGGAGTGCGCGAACTTAACCTCTACACCACCAGGCTGGCCCCTCCTTTCTTTTTAAGGCTGAATAATATTCCATTATATGAACTTACCATATTTTGTTTATCCATTTATTTGTTGATGGACACTTGGACTGTTTCCAGCTTTGGGCTACTGTGAGTAATGCTGCTATGAACATGGGTGTACAAATATCTCTTGGAGTCCCTGCTTTCAAGTCATTTGGATATACACCCAGAAGTGGAATTGCTGGAGCATATGGTAATTCTATGTTTAGTTTTTTGACAACCTGTCATACGTTTTCCAAAGCGTCTGTACCATTTCACATTCCCACCAAAAATGCCCAGGAGGTCTAATTTCTCCACATCCTCACCAACACTTGTTATTTTCTCCTCTAATCTTTTACAGGGACTTTAAAAAGATTTTATTTGAGACACTTGTAGATTCACATGCAGTTGTAAGAAATACTATGGAGAGGCTATGGTCACATCTTTCATAACAGCAGCACAATATCACAACCAGGGTGTTGGCACTGACACAATCCACTGACCTGAAGCAGATATCTCCAGTTTTACACACACTCGTGTGTGTGCGTGTGCGTGTGCATGTGTGTGTGTATTTTTTTGCAAATTTATCCCACGTGCAGACTCATGTGACCACCACCACAGTCGAGATACAAAACAGTTCTGTCACAAGGATCCACGATAGGAATTTAAAAAAAAAAAAAAAAACTTTTACTTTGGAAAAATTAAAATTACACAAAAGTAGAGAGTGTAGTGCAGTAAACAGCCATATGCACCATCACCCAGCTTGAACAACTCTCAATTTATGGCTGTCGTTTCCTCTGTGGCCTCACCCACTCCCGTATCATCATGCAGTAAATCTCCGCCTTCTTATCATCTCACCTGCAAGTATTTCAGATTGTCAACTCTAAGAGACAAAGACATTGCTTTCAAGCAGAACCATAACACTATCATTATGCTCTATCCTCTGCCCCCCGCCAACAATGGTCCCCAAAGGGGCTACACAGGGAATCTGCAGATATTATGGATTCTCCTTCCCCACCAACGACATGCAAGCCACCTCTTAGAACGGGTAGGCGTCAGCTGCAAGTAAGCTGCTGAAAGATGATAGACAAGACTAACAAGTTCTTCTCCCCCACCCCACAGCCAATCCGTCAGAAAACCACCAGAAAACCACCGTTGCTCCACCTTCAAAATGGAATCACCATCCAACCGACTAGCTGTCACCACCTTCTCCTGTCACTCTTGCCCCAGCCCCACTGTCTCTCACCTGGGCTGTGCATAGCCTCCTCTCTGCCCCCACCTCCACCTCTGCCCCCTACTGCCTAGTGTCTGCGCTGAGCCAGAGCGATCCTGGCAAAACATAAGCCAGAGCAGGCCCTGCTCTGCTCAGCACCCCCCCAGGGCTTCTCATCTCCTTCAAGAGCCTAGCCCATTGGCCTGGCATTCCTGTTACCTTCTGATTTCATCCCCTCCTCTCTCCCTCTGCTACAGCTGCAGAGGCCTGTCTGCTGTTGCACAGACATTCCAGGCACATTCCCACCACAGGGCCTTTGCCCATGCTCTTCCCTCTGCCTGGAATATTCTTGTCCAGATGTCCACTTGACCTCATCTCCTTCAGGTCTCTGCTCAGATGTCATTGTGTGAGCAGCTTTTGTTTGCATGCCTGGATCCACTCAACACTTATTTCCACCCTGTCCCCCAGCTGCTGATGCAGGGACTAAATCGACAGACTCCTTCAGCCCCTGGCTTCCACTGGGTTGGCCCAGGGAGGGCACCGTGAGAAGGTTGACTGAGGTAGGAGAGGAGCAAGGTCGGTTGTTTGTTCCTGGGCTCCATTCTCAGGTACTGTTGCAGGCTGGCTGTGGCCCTGTCAGGCGGCCTCTCCACACAGCCTTCTCTCTGTCTTCTGTCGCGTCTCCTCCTCTTCCAGCCGCAGGGTGATAGCAGCCCCACCCCACTATCCTTGCAGTTTCCCTCCATCCTGCCCACATTGTTGTAAATAGTCCCTCTGCTGACTCTTCTGCAGTGACCCACTTCACTGTGCCAGCTGTTCCGTGCTGGGACGCTGACTGATGAAGTGATCTCAGTGAGCTCGTCCCTGGCCACCCAATCTAAAATTGCACCCTCCCCCATGCCCACACCCTCTCTGTATTCTCTACTTTATGTTCCTCAGCATTTCTCACCATCTGTCATGGTACATATGGTATTTACCTATGTTGTTTATTATCTGTCTCCCCCAACTGGGACAGCTGTGTCCTGTTGCATAGGCTGTGCACTGCATGGTTCCAGAGGCCACTATTTCCATAGACTACAATGTGATAGGGCAACATCTCCTCCTGGAGTTGTGCAACAGGGTAGTCCTGCCTCCCACTGGAATATAAGCTCTGCCTTTTTCTTTTTTCTGCTACTGTATCTCAAGTGCTTAGAACAGTGCTTGGCACATAGTAGTTCTCACAAAATTGTCTTCAGTGACCGTTAATCCCTTTTACTTCCCATGAAAAGTATAAGTTTCTTTATACTGCGGGGTCAGGAGGTCTTAGGGAGTTTTCTGAGGGTGTCCGCTGATACTCTACTCTGTGACCGGAAGGCCCTGAGCGTGCGAACCACATCTGGTTTTCTTTATCTACAGTTGCCCCTCCCAGTTCTCCTGAGAATTGCCCTCAGCCAAATGGGAGCCCCCTTGCCTTCCACACCCGGGACAGCCCATGGCCAATGACTGACGTGGGGTACAAAATCCTGCCCCCTTGCCACAAGGTGGGACCAACTCCGCAGTGCTCCCCTGCAGGGCGAGGCTGGAGCCAGCCTCCCTCAGAGATGGCATCCTCCCTTAGCTCCCACCCAACCTGGGCGTAAGCATCCCTGCTCGGGCTCCGCTTCCTGGGAACCTGCCCTGAGACACCTGTGTACCCTCTGTGCCTGGCATTCTGTCCAGCACACAGCCGGCGCCCAGTAAATATTTTGAGTGAATGAATAAATCAGGGTGGAGTGGCTTCCCAGCTCTGCCACCCACTGGCTGCATAACCGTGGCCAAGTCGGTCCTGATCCCGACCCCACTTTCCCAAACGGCCAGGTGGGGACGAGCCTGTCCACCGAGAAGCCCTGCAGAACGGTGAGGGGCCACTACTAGTTAGGAGCATTCAGAACGCACCAGGCAGAGTTCGAGGAGCCGTCACATCCCTCGGCTCCCTGCGTTTTCCGACAACTTTGAGAGGCAGGGCAGCAAACTCCCCGAGCCCGCCCTGTCTCGCTCTTTCTTTCACTCTTCTCTGAATGTTAAATCTTGTCTGGCCAGCTCACTAGTTAGCTCCTGGTGGGGTGGCTTTCTGTTTCATGGCCTCTTTCCCCCAGGGGATGGAGCTCAGAGATGCTCTGCGGATGCTCTTTGCTTGATTGAATGTGCTTTGGGAAACAGGAGGAACTTGGGAAAAGACAGCGATTAGAATGAACCATTAGGTATTAATGCCACCCGCCATCAGTGCGGCAGCCAGACTGGCTTCCCTTGAGTCTGGGCTAGGGGGTTAATTAGCTTTTGGATTTCTTAGCTGTGGGGTGTCTCTTTAATCATCTGCCATCTGGCCCAGCTCGGCCCTGGCAGGAGAGAGGCCTCTAGAAGCATGAGCTGATGGGAGGCCAGTCTTGCAGAGGGAGAGCCCTTCAGAGCTGAAACCGTGCTTCAGGGACCAGACTGTCTACTGCTCGTGCCATTTGAGGAAACAGAGGCCCGTAGAGGTTGGGGCTGATCCTCAGCGTGCAGCAGAGCGGGGATTAGAGCTCAGGTTTCCTGTGCTATGGTTTGGGGCTTTGTCCATTGCAAATTCCCTCCATCCATTCAACAGATACTTCCCTGGCACCTCCTCAGGCTGGGACGCTGGGACATAGTGGATGACTAAACCAGAGCGGCCCCTCCCCTCCCCTCCTGGGGCTTACACTGCCACCACCAATCAACATGCAAGCAAGCAAATAAATTGATAACGGCAAATGGTGAAAGGTCCAGGAAGGAGACAAATAGTGCAGTTAAAGGGACTGCCACCAGTCACCTAATACAGGGACATCAGGGAAGACCTCTCTGAAGAGCTGACTTAATTTCCCTGAGATGACAAGGAGTTTTTCTTTATAGAATGGCGGCTAATAAATAAAGATGAAATAATAGAATGAGAATCTCATAATTTTGCAACCCCCAATAGATGAATGGATCCAGCCTTCGGGCATCAGTGGCTGCAAACGTCACAAAAAGGGAAGCCCACAGACACTAAGTGCCTCCTGATGGAAGAACACAACATTGCCCCTAAATTGCCGGAAAACTGAACCTAAAGCTGATCAAGCCCCTAGCCCAGCACTATCGAACGAAATACACACACAAGTGAGTCACACATGTCATGTATGTAATTTTAAATTTTCTAGAAAGCACGTTAAAAAAAGTAAAAAGAAACAGGTGAAATTAATTTTAATAAGGTGTACTATTTAACCCAATATATCTAAAATATTATCATCTCAATATATAATAAATATAAAAATTGTTAATGAGATATTGTCCATTCTTTTTTCCTACTTGGTTGTTGAACTCTGGCACATACAGCAGGTCTTAACTGGACAGCCCACATTTTGAGTGCTCAGTAGCCATGTGTGGCTGGTGGCTACTGTCCTAGATAGCCCCTCTCTAGATCAGCTACCAGTTTCCAGGAAATTCGGAGGACAGAGGAATGTGTGAAACAACCCCTCCTTGATGCAATCAACAACTCTGATTTTCTGGAAAACTCTACAGGAAAAGCAACCAGGCTTTGGGTTTATTATTTATTTATTTATTTATTTTTTTTTTATTTTTGTGAGGAAGATCAGCCCTGAGCTAACATCTGATGCCAAGCCTCCTCATTTTTTTTCCCCCCCGAGGAAGACTGGCCCTGAGCTAACATCTGTGCCCATCTTCCTCTACTTTATATGGGACGCCGCCATAGCATGGCTCGACAAGCAGTGCATCGGTGCACACCCGGGATCCGAACCAGTGAACCCCGGGCCGCCACAGTGGGGCGCACACACTTAACTGCTTGTGCCACCGGGCCGGCCCCTGGTTTTATTTTTTAGAAATGTATTGTAAGGGGGAAAAATAATGGAGAGGGAATCGACAAATTAATAGAATCTTCAAAGGCATGCATATCAACCAATCACAGCGTCCGAACCCTGTTTGATTCTGGTGGAAACAATCTGAAACATTTTATAGTCTTTATGAAGTAATTGAATATCTGAACACTGAATATTTGATGCTATTAAAGAGTTGTTATTTGTTCTAGGTTTAACAATGGTCTTGTGGTTATTTTCTTTAAAGAGTCATTATCTTTTAGAGAGACATACTGAAATGTTTATGCAGGCATCTGGAATAATATGCAGTCTGGACTTTGCTTCAGAATAATATGGGAGAGGAGAGAATAACCGGGGTGGGGACAAATGAAACAAGATTGGCGATGGGCCATGCTGGGTGATGGATGCATGGGTTTGTTATACTATTCTATCTACTTTTGTATATGTTTGACATTTTCCACAGTAAAGCTGGTTTTTAAGGAAACTGGGATGATGTTGGAAAGGGATATGGATAGTCGTGGCCACAGAACGACAGATTCCACGAGGGTAGGGATGTCTCCCTCATTCATCAGTGTTTCGTGGCATCTCACACAGACATGACACGTGGTAGGTACTGAGTATATTTCCCCCCCTTTTTTGCAGTTATCTTTGTCCTTAGGGCTCTTTGGGCATATCCCACCAGGGATGTGTGGTCAAATTACTGCTTTTAAGAAATAATTCTTGGGCCGGCTCTGTGGCTTAGTGGTTAAGTACGTGCGCTCTGCTGCTGGCGACCCGGGTTCAGATCCCGGGCGCGCACTGACGCACCGCTTCTCCGGCCATGCTGAGGCCGCATCCCACATACAGCAGCTAGGAGGATGTGCAACCATGACATACAGCTATCTACTGGGGCTTTGGGGGAAAAAAGTAAATAAATAAATACAATTAAAAGAAAAAAGAAATAATTCTTTTCTGTGAGGCTATATCACCAACTTTTTTTTAGCTTTATTTCATTTTATCTTTTATTTTTAGTGATTTTTTTACACTTTAATTTTGTTTCATAATTGTGTAAAGTATTTGAATGTTCCTCAGGTTAAATCTACAAAATAAGGCCCAATCAAAGGAGCCCACCTTCAATCCCTGACAATTTCCTTGCAAGATTTACCGCCACCCTTTGGCTACAGCCAAAGGGAGTGAACTCAGAGACTCTCCTTCTTCTAGCTGAAGGGTGAGCCCTTGACCCATCAACTAGCCCATTGATCATCCCTCTTTGGAATTTGAAACTCAAACAGAGGGACAAAGAGATGAAAGTGGTTGGACTTGACTCATCAGGTGGTGGCATACTGACCAGACTGCCCTCGCTATGGTCCCACTCCTAAGGTCCCTGCATCCAGCCCCTGACGTTGCTTTGGTTCCTGCCTCGGTCCCAGCCACGATCCCTAGCTTTCACTCAGTTCTGAGTGCCTGATAGGAATCCACTAAATTCCCTTTGGCTTTCTTTAGCCTGAGTCCACTTCTGTTGCTTGCATCCTAAAAACCCTAACTGAAGCACAAACCTTCAGCAATGAATTGCATAAGTAATTACTTAATCCAAATCCTGATAAGACAATGCAGAGTGCTATGAGAGCCCAGAACCATCGTGGGGGTGCGGTGAGCTGGGCGAAGGCTCTGAGTCAGGCAAAGCTGGAGAAGTGGGTGTGGCAGCCAGGACACCTGTGTTAGAGGCGTGGCTGGGTGATTCATGTTCCTGAGGGCCCCACACCTGGTGGTTTCAGCCTGAGGGTCCCCAGAGCCTGTGCTTAGGATGGTGCTCCCTGAATACTTCACTCCCACCTCTCCCCAGCTTACATATCCCCCTCTATGACATCACCAGATGAGGGCTTGTGATTTCCGCCACAGCTCAACCTTGTTAGCTATTCAGAAGACAGACCACTAAGGGTCAGGGGGCATTTTTGTTTTTTGCTGTATTGAGTCCTCCTGACTCTGCTCCTGGCCAGGCTGATTGAAATGCCTGGAGGAGCCAGGCCAGGTGTAGGACAATATGGAGCAGTGAGGATTGGGGAGAACTCGAGGGTCCTGCTATTAGGTTTCAGTGATTGTCACCATGTGAGAAAGGAAGCTCGGGGTCACTAGGTCATCTGATTTTTCATGAGAACTTGAAAATTATGAATTTTATGTAAAATGTTCTTACTTTTAAAATACTCTGAAGGACAAACAACATATGTCTATGGGATGAATTAATCCCGTGGGCCCCAGTTTGAAAGCCCTGGTCTACTACCTACATGGTGTACTTCCCTCTCTGTATGGTCATTGCCTGCCTGTCTATCTGCCTCGCCCATAAGACCCTGAGCTATGAGAGGGTCGGGTTCATGATTCTCTTGTTTACAGATGAATCCCGCATGCCTAGCTTGGTCCCTGGTGTATGGTAGAGCTCAATATATGCATGGATGGATGGATGGATGGACGGATGGATGGATGGATGAATGGATGGGTGAATGGATGAATGGAGAGATGGAAAGATGGATGGACGGATGGATCACACAATTCATGGAGGAAGACAATGCATAGACATGAATCAGTATCATACGAGGCAGAGAGAGGGAGAGAGTGGAGAGAGGTGACTCGGTTTCTTCACTTGGGTGGCTGATGGCCATTAGCCATTAGCAGGCTCTTCTGTAGGGGTTCATGAGGGTCAGACAAGTCCTTTCGCGGAACTGCCAGATTCTGTTCTTGGAATAGTGCTTCCTGAGCACTCACTCCACCGAGGGTGAGGGACCTGCTTTCCTTGGTCCACAAAGCTTACAGTCTGTGGTTATTCAGAGCTGAGGGCCTGCAGGCTATGGCTTCCCCTGCTTTCCATCTCCACCTGGCCTCAGAGCACCTGTGTGCCCCAGCCCCAGCGGAGAAGCAGTCTGCCTGGCCCCCCGCCAGTCTCATTCTGGGGCGTGGAAGTCACGGCTGCCAGGCCAGGATGGGGTTTCCCTCGGTCTGCCCACCTTAGCTTCCTGCTGGCTCCCTTTGAGGAGCTTCTTCCTTCCATGTTCCACCACCCACTTGGCTGTGAGGACACAAGAAAGGCTCGTCAGCTGCTATAACAATTCCCACCACTGAGCCAGCTATTATTCCTTCTCAGACAATGGATCTGCCTGCACGGTGACCGCGCCCCCTTGAAATGGCAAGCCATTGGCCCAGCCTTTGGCCCCGGAGTTGAGTTTGAACAATTATTGTTATTACTATTAGTAGTGGCATTGCTGTTATTGTTGTTTTAAGCTGCCATTTCTTGAGTGCTCACCGGGTGCCATATCCAAGCTAAGCCTTTACGAGCACTGTCTCTTGTAATCCTCAAGGTGACTCTGTGAGAGGGAATATTGCTCTCAGTTTATGGCTAAGGGAAAAGCTGGTATGGTCTAGTTTATAAGAGCAGGGACCCTGGAACCAGACTGCCTAGGTTCAAATCCTGACTCTGCCAGATGCCAGCCATGTGGGCAAATTAATTCTCTTCTCCATGCCTCAGTTTCCCCATCTGAAAAATGGAGGTTAGAATAATGCCTAGAATAGTGCCTGTCGTGTAGCAAGTGCTTGTCTTCATTACCCCAGAGGCAGACCCTGAGACAAGGAAACCAGCAGAGGCAGTTTGTTTGGGGAAGGTCTGAGGCAGGGAGGAGGGAGTGAGGCAGGGATAGGAAGGCAGCCAGGAAGCGTGATTTATTAATTCAGTCAGCGCTGGGGACAGCTGGAGCTGAAGCCTGCTGGGAGTGAGTGTAGACACATGCCTCAGAGTTACCCCACGTGAAGGATGATGGAGATGGGGTGTTTAGCCACAAGCTACCGTCAGCCGTGGGTTGAGGGTTGCTCCTGGGCGGGTGTGCGTCCCCCAGTGCTTCTGCCCTACTCTGTGGGCTCTGGCAGCTGGAGAAAGCCTCCGGACAGGTGATGCAGATGCTGGCAGCCGGGAGCTGGGCTGGACGTGTACTGAGGGTGTCAATGGTGTCTGCTACAAGCTAATCAATACTTGTCGAGTGCATGCACAAAGGAAAGGAAAGCATGGTAGGCAGAATGCCCCGCCCCCAAAGATGTCAACGGCCTAATCCCAAGAGCCTGTGAATATGTTATATCACATGGCAAAGGGACTTTGCAGATATTAAATTTACAGTTCCTAAAATAGGGAGATTATCCTGGTGGACTCAATCTAATTACATGAGCCATTAAAAGCAGAGAACTTTCCCCAGTTGGAGTCAAAAAGAAGCAGCAGAAAGAGAAGTTGGAGAGATTTGAAGCATGAGAGAAACGACCCACGTGAGAAGGAATGTGGGCAGCTCCTAGAAGCAGAGACTGGCTCCCAGTCGACAATGAGCAAGGAGAGAGGGACCTCAGTCCTACAGCCATAGGATCAGATTCTGCCGCAGCCTGCTCCACTTGGAAGTGAGTTCCTTCCCAGAGCCTCCAGGGAAGGGCTTGGGCTGACTGACACCTCTATTTCAGCCTGTGAGACCCTAAGCAGAGCACCCAGGGGAGCCCCCTGGACTTCTGAGCTAGAGACTCTGAGATAATAATTTTGTGTTGTTTCAAGCCACTGAGTTTGTGGTAATGCATTACAGCGGCTGTGGAAAACTAATACGGAAACCAAGGCTCAGAATGGGCAAGTGACTTGCTCAACGCCACACAGCCAGTAGGTGACAGAGCTGGGATGTGGACACAGAGTTGCTTATCTTCAATACTCAGCTTCCTGACCTCTAGGTAATTTTACCTCCTGCTCCTCGAGGGGCAGGAGGGGAGAGGGGATCCCTGAAAAAGGCTGTGGAAAGGGGGAGAATGAGGAAGGCGAGGAGCACCCTGTTCACGTGGAAGTGTAGCATCAGCTGAGAGCACCGATCCTGAACTGGACAAGTTTGGGTTTGAAGTCTGCTCTGTAACTAATTTTCTGGGTCACTTTGAGCAAAATCACGTTACTTCTCCAAGCTTTAGTTTCCTCATCTATAAATGGGTTGAAGATAGCACCTCCCAGATGGAGTATATTGTGAGGATTCAATGAGATGGTGTTTATAAAGTGTTGTTTGTAATGTCTGGCACACCAGAAGTGCTCAGGAAACTTTGTCTATTATTATAGTCATGTAGTCAGCATCTATTTTGTGTCAGGTGCCATAGTGGTACCTCATTCCCTTGAAGTAAGTATTGTTGTGCCCATTTTACAGATGAGGCAACGAGGCTCACGGAGATGAAGGGACTTGTCCAAAGTCACACAGATGGTGTCAGAGCTGGACTTAAACCCAGCTCTGCTTGGGTCCCAGGCCCTGTGTCTTTGTCCTGCACTCCCCGGCTGTCCTGACATCTGTGCTCCAGACTTAACCAGTGAGCCTGGGGATGTCAGAGCCTTCTTCTCCCTGCCCTGAGGGCAGCCATATCAATTCCAGATGTTCAAAGAAAGCTTTCTCCTCGTTTGGTTTTGGTTTAGCTGTCTGATTCCTAGTCCATACTGGGTGCCAGAAAAGGACCTCTTGGCTTCATTAAGCGAAAAGTTAAAGGGGGCCTTGGCTGTGTCATACCCTGTCCTGGACATTGGGGACACTTATCTGAAACAGCCCCAGGCTCACCCAGCCCCTGAAAAGCACCCCGTCTCATGAAGGAGACAGGCATGGTGCACCCAGGTTATAAACCAGGTGTGAACAGCGACGGTGATGGTGATGATGACGGTGATAACACACTGTAATGGGATTGTTTTCAAGTTTGGCTAGTGAGGAGATAACAGAAGTTTATCTCTTAAGGAAGTAGAAATGGTGAGGGAGGGTGCTGAGCATTAGATTGTTTCTCGAGGAGGCCCCACAGAGGAGGCTCATCTAAACGAAGTCCTGAAGGAAGTGATGGAGCGAGCTGTGGACATACCTGGGGGAGAGTTCTCTAAGCAGAGGCAACAGCCAGAGCAAAGGCCCAAGACAGAAGAGTGCCTGCCATGTTCCGGGAAGAAGGAGGCCAGCGTGGCCAGAACTGAGTAAGGGAGAGCGTGAGGGGGATGAGGCCAGTTCATGGAGGGCCTTAACGGGCATCAAGGACTTCAGTCTTTACTCTGAGTGTGATGGGGAGCCATGGAGGGCTTTGAGCAGAGGAGCGACACTGGGGGAGGTAGCAGGACGCCAGCTGCTCTGTTGAGGAGAGGCTGGGAGTGGGAAGCAACAGTGAAAGCAAAAACACCTGTTTGGATGCCACTGCAGTAATCCGGTGAGAGATGGTGGTGGCTTGAGCCAGGTGGCAGTGGTGAGAAGTGGTTGGATACTGGCACTGATGTGGAAAGACCTCAGACATATATTATTAGGCAAACAAATCACGATGTAAGATACAATGTCTTGGGTCACATTGCCCCAGAAGCAGCCCCTGAGACAAAGATGAGGATGTAAATGCTTTACCCAGGCAGCGCGGGTAGGGCATAGGGAAGTAAGACGGGGAGGGGAAGGAAGCCAACAAAGGGTGTGCTATTGAGCAGGTTACTTTTTCAGCAAATGAGACGCAGTCCCTCCGGGGAGCTCTGGGAAACTGTCCAACGCGCCTCAGTGATCCCAATAGAGAGGCGAGAGCAAAGGAGCATTTATACACCAACTCCTGCTCATCACTGGTGGAGGTCGGCTCTCAGGAAGGGGGACGTTAATGTCCTGGCACTGCAGCCTGCCGTGGTGCGGGCTGAGAGGATGCTATGACCAGGAGAAACCTGCAGGCAAAGAGACACGGGTGCTGGGAGTTGGAGCAGGGTGAGTGTGCATGGAAACGGCAAGTGGAAGGGGCCTGGGCAGGATGTTGACGGGTCTGTTGGACCGTGTTTATGTTGTACTGTCGTTTCTGTTTTTAAAAAGGATCTTCCCTTTATATACTTCTATAGAATAGCTCTGAAAGGATAGATAAGATGCTGGTGACATTGGTTGCCTCTGGGGAGGGAATTGGGATATTTGAAGTCAAGATGGTTGAGACACTTACTCTTCACCATGTAACCTTCTGTACACTTTTCATTTTTTACTGTGTGCATTTTTTTCTTTCTTGAGGAAGATTGGCCCTGAGCTAACATCCATTGCCAATCTTCCTCTTTTTGTTTGAGGAAGATGATCCCTGAGCTAACATCTGTGCCAGTCTTCCTCTACTTTGTATATGGCATGCCGCCATAGCATGGCTTGATGAGTAGTGCGTACGTCCGTGCCCGGGATCTGAACCTGTGAACACCAAAGCGGAGTGCGCAAACTTAACCACTATGCCACCGGGCCAGCCCCGTAGGGTGTGCATTTTAATTTACAAGATTAAAACAAATAATGACGGGAATTTCACTTTCATCATGAAGGAGTCATCCTTCAAAGAAGGGAAATAAATGAGTGAAGCCTCACGCTCCCCCTGACATTCATCCTGGAGGCACTTTCAGGTCACAGTGTAGGATGGTGACAGGGTGGAGTTTGAATTTGCTGATCAGTGACATCTGCAAGGCAGAGTACCGAAGAGGAGGGAGTTATGCAGGGGAGGATGGCAGGAGGAGAAATCTGTGTGGGGGTTTCTAGTAGGTCCTTGGTCAAGGGCTGAAGTGCACATGGACAGGGAAAGACTCTGCAAATCCCAGCGGAGAGTGAGTGCTGTCGCTAAATGCCGAATGGAGACACTGGTGGTCACGTGATGGAGTTCCGTCCCAGTTACAAGTGGGCAGACCTCACTGAAACCTTGGACGTTCAGTTGAGATCTCAGAAAGGCCACATCTTAGGAGTAGGGATCAAGCATTAGTGCCATGTTCTAGACTAAGGACAAAACCAAAAAAGACTAGCCATTATGAAGAACAAAACCAAACCTGTTAACTGCCTGTCAGCGCAAAACTCAATACTATTTTTTTTTTTGGTGAGGAAGATTCGCCTTGAGCTAACATCTGTTGCCAGTCTTCCTCTTTTTTTTTGCTTGAGGAAGATTAGCCTTGAGCTAACATCTGTGCCAGTCTTCCTCTACTTTGTATGCGGGTTGCCACCTCAGCATGGCTGACGAGTGGTGTAGGTCAGCACCCGGGATCTGAATTGTGAACCTGGGCCACCGAAGCAGAGAGTGTGAACTTAACCACTACACCATGGGGCCAGCCCTCCTCAACACTCTTTAAAGGAAGAAAACCTAATCTAAAGTTCCTACGATATTATCAATAATGTGCAGAATAAAACAAAAAAAATCACTAGACGTGAAAAAGCAGGAAAGTATGATTCATAATCAAAGTTAAAATGTGTGACAGAGACAGATTTTGGAATTAGTAGACAAGGACCTTAAAATAGCTATATATATGTTTAGAAACTTAAAAGAAAAAATGGGCATTGGGGTGAACAGATTTCTCGTCTGTTCAGAGAAATGGAAGATATTTGAGAACTAAATGGAAATTCTAGAACTTAAAAGTATAATGTGATAAATGAGAAATTCACTGCATGGATGTAACAGTATATTGGTGACTACAGAAGAAAGGGTCAATAAACTTGAAGATAGATCAATTACCCAATCTGAAGAACAAGGAGGAAGAAAGATAGGAAAAAATGAAGAGGTTTAAATACCGGTTTAATATACACATTACTGAAACTTCAGAAGGAGAAGAGAGAAAGAAGGTGGCAAAAAAATATTTCAAGAGGTAATGGCTGGAATTAACAAAATTTGGCGAAAAATTCAACTTATAAATCCAAGAAGCTCAGTGAACCCTAAGCAGGATAGGGCACAGAGCGTCTCACTAGGCTTATCAGAGTCAAACTGCTGAAAAACCAAGATAGGAGAAAATCTGAAATGAAGACATTGTCTAAATGGAAACAATGATATTAATGAGGGCTAAATTTTCATTAAAATCAATAGAGGCCAGAAGATAAGGGAATAATGTATTTAAAGTGCTGAAAGAAAGAAAAGCTGTCAACTCTTTATATATACAGTGAAAATACATCTCAAAAATGAGACTTAAAAAAGACATTTTCACATAAACAGAAGCTGAGAGAATTTCTTGCAAACAGAACTTCACTACAGGAATTGCTGTAGGAAGTGCTTTAGGCTGAAGGGAAATGATACTAGATGGGAACTCAGATCTGCGGGAAGAAATGAAGAACCAACGAAATGGTAAATATCTGGGTAACTATAAAAGACAATCTCTTTTTCTTGTCTTACTTTCTTTAAAAGACAACTGATTAATACAAAAATAGTAAGACAATATGTGAGATTATGATACATGTAAAAGTAAAATGTGAAACACCAATCCTATGAGGAGTGGGTAGTATGCACACACACACACACTGTTGCAAGGGTCTTATATTTTTCCATGGAATGATAGAATGTTGATTCTTCAAGTAGACCATGATAAACTAAGGATGCATTTTGTAATCACACTAAAAACTAATACAAAGACATATAGCAAAGAAGACAATAGATAAACTACAGTAGAATACTGAAAAATATTTTATTAACTCCAAAGAAGGTACGAAAGGAGGAATAGAAAAACAAAAAACAGAAGAGACAAACGTAAAATAAATAGTAACTTGGTAGACTAAAACTCAACTGTATCAATAATTGTATTATGCATAAGTGGACTAAACACCCAGTTAAAAGTTGAGATTGTCAGACTACATAGAAAAAGCAAGACCCAATTATATGCTGTTACAAGTAGTGTATTTAAAATATAAAGACAGATAGATCAAAAGTCAAAAGGTGGAAAAAGATACACCACACAAACAGTAAGCTAAAGAAAGCTGGTGTTATTGTATAAATATTGGACAAAACCAACTTTGAGACGAGGAATACTATCAGAGATAAAGAGGGACTTTTCAAAAGGATGCGACTCAATTCAATCCTAAATGTATAGGCACCTAATGACAGAATTTCATGATAAATGAAGCAAAACTCCATAGCTTAAGAGAAGAATAGACAAAACTACTATTGTGTTAGGCAATTTAACAACTATCTCAGTAATTGATGAAAAACTAGAAAAAAATCAGTGAAACTTTGAACATTATCAATCACCTTGATCTGATTGACATTTTAAGAGCACTATACCAAATAAGTGCAAAACACTCTTTTTTCCAATTACATGAAACATTCTCTAGGATAGGTCATAAACCAGGCCATAAAATAAGTCTCAATAAATTTCAAAAGATTAAAATCTTACAGAGTATGTTCTCTGACTCCAGTGGAATTAAATTAGATATAATTAACAATAAGAAAAACTAGAAAAATTCCTAAATATCTCAGAATTATCTCTATGTAAGCTATGGTCAAACTAAGAACTAAGAACATGTTTTGAACTAAATGACAACGAAAACACAACATGTCAAAATTTATAGGAAGCAACTAGAGGGAAATTTATAGGTTTAAATGTTTATACTAGGAAAGAAAAAAGGTTTAAAATCAACAGTCTAAAGTGGAGATGTATACTGTGTTCATAGATTCTAAGACTCAATTTTCAAGATGTCAATTTTCTCTGACTTTATATATAAATTCCATGGAATCTCAATCAAAATGGCAGCAGGACTTTTTTTATTGTAGGTATTGACAAGTTGGTTCTAAAATTTATATTAAAAGGCAAAGAAACTAGAACAGCCAAAACAATTTTGAAAAAGAACAAAATTGGAAGACTCATATTATGTGATTTCAAGATTTACTATAAAACTACAATAATCAAGACAGTGTGGTATTTGAAAAAGGATAGAAGTATAGATAAATGGAAGATAATGAAGAGTCCAGAAAGAAACCTACACAAATGTGGTTAACTGATTTTTGGCAAAAGTGCAAAGGCAATTCAATGGAGAAAGGATAGTTTTTTTCAACAAACGGTGCAGGAACAATTGGACATCCATGTGCAAAAAAGTGAACCTCAATCTGTACATCATGCCTTATACAAAAATTAAATCAAAATAGAAAATAGATCTAAATGGAAAACATAAAACCATGAAATTTCTAGAAGAAAACATAGGAGAAAAATGGATTTGGCCTTGAATAAGGTAAAGAGTTCTTAGATATGACACCAAAAGTATGATCAATCAAGGAAAGAAATTAACTGGACTGCATCAAAATTAAAATCTTTTGCTCCATGAAAGACACTATTAAGAGAATGAAAAGACAAGCCGTAGACTGGGGTAAAATATTTGCAAATCACAAATCTGGCAAAGGACTTGTAAATAGAACATATAAAGAACTCTTAAAACTTAACAATAAAAAAGCAGGGAAAGAAACAACCCAATTTAAAAATGGGAAAAAATTTGAATAAACACTTCACCTAAAAGGACATGTGAATGGTAAATAAGCAAATAAAGATACTCAATATCATTAGTTATTAGGTACATGTAAGTGATTGAAATTGTGGTATTGAAGTCTCTGTTGCTGTTGCATTGTCTGTTTCTCCTTTCCCTTCCATCAGTTTTTGTTTCTTGTATTTTGGGGCTTCATTGTTAGGTACATATATGTTTATAATTGTTATATTTTCTTGATGCATTGACCCTTTTATCATTATAAAATGTCCTTTTTGGTCTCTCTTAACAGTTTTTTTCTTAAAGTCTATTTTTTCTGACATTAGTGTAGCCACTCAGGCTCTGTTTGCATGATATGTTTTTCCATCCTTTAACTCCCAACCTATTTTTTTCTTTGAATCTCAAAAGACAGCATATAGTTGGATCATATTAGGCCTTAAAACAAGCCCTGATAAATGTTAAAAGACTGAAATCATATGAAGTATATCCTCTCACCACAATGAAATAAAATTAGAACTCATAACTAGAAATACCTATAAAAAAGGAGAAAGTCCTCAAATCAATAATCTAACTTTACATCTTAAGAAACTAGAAAATTGGACCAAAAGCAATCAGAAGCAAATAAATAATAAAGATTACAGTGGAAATCAATGAAATAGAGTATTTAAAGAATTGATAAAGTTAATACAACCAAAAGTTGTTTCTTTGAAAGGATAAACAAAATTGACAAACTTTTGGCTAGATGACCAGCAAAAGAGAGAAGACTCAAATTACTAAAATCAGGAATGAAAGAGGGGGCATTATTACCGACCTTAAAGAAATAAAAATTATTATAAAGGACCAGTATTACCTTAATACCTAAAACCAGAAAAAGATATCATAAGAAAAGAAAACTACAGACTAACATCCCTTGTGAATATAAATGTAAAATCCTCAACAAAATATTGGTAAACCAAATCCAGCAACCTGTGAAAAGGATCATACACTACAACAAAGTGGGATTTATCCCAGGAATGCAAGCTTAGTTCAACATCCAAAAATTAATTAATCACATCAATAGAACAAAAAACAAAAATCACATGATTATCTCAATAGATGCAGAAAAAGCATTTGACAAGATCCAACATACTTTCATGACAAAAAATACTCAACACGCTAGGAATAGAGATGATCATCCTCAACCTGATAAAGGGCACCTATGAAAAAGCCACAGCTAATAGCATTCTTATTGGTAAAAGACTGAAAGCTTTCCCTCTAAGATCACGAACAAGACAAGGGTATCTGCTCTCATCACTTCTGTTCAATATTGTACTGTGGGTACTAGCAGGGAAAATTGGGCAAGAAAAAGAAATAAAAAGCCTCCAGATTGGAAAGAAAGACATAATCATGTATATGAAAATCCTAAGGAATACACAGAGCGGAAGAATTAGAGCTAATAATTGAGTTCAGGAAGGTTGCAGGATACAAGATCAATACACAAAAATCAACTGTATTTCTATGTACTAGCAACGAACAATCCAAAAATGAAACTAAGAAAACAATTCTACTTACACTCAAAAGATTAAGATACTTAGGAATAAATTCAACAAAAAAGGTGACTTTTCCACTAAAAACTACAAAGCATCTTTGAAAGCAACTAAAGACCTAACTAAATGGAAGGACATTTGTGTTCATGGATTGAAAGACTTAATATAGTTATGATGGCAATACTGCCCAAATTTATCTACAGATTCAATGCATTCCCTATCAAAATTATAGTTGCCTTTTTTTTTCTTTTCAGAAATTGACAGGCTGATCCTAAAATTCATATGGAAATGCAAGAGATCCAGAATAGCCAAAATGATCTTGAACAAGAATGACAAAGTTGGAGGAATCATACTTCCCAATTTCAAAACTTACCTCAAACCTACAGTAATCAAGACTGTGATGCTGGCGTAAGGATAGATGTATACTGTGCATCTGGAATGGAATTGACAGTCCAGCAATAAAGCCCTGCATTTATGATCAACTGATTTCTGACGGGGGCCAAGACAATTCAACAGGAACAGAATAGTCTTTTCAACAAAAGGTACTAGGAGAACTGGATATCCACATGCATAAGAATGATCCTACCTCATACCTATGTAAACATTAAGTCAAAATGAATCATAGACCTAAATGTAAAAGCTAAAAATATAAAACTCTTGTGGAAACATAGGTGTTAATTTTAGTGACCTTAGATTAGACAACAGTTTCTTAAAAATGACACAAATAGCACAAGCAACAAAAGAAAAAATTTAAAAATCGGATTTCATCAAAATTAAACACTTTTTGCTTCAAAGGATACCATCAAGGAAGTGAAAAGGGGAGAAATATTTGCAAATCATATATCTGATAAGGGTCTAATATGCAGAATACATAAAGAACCCTCACAACTCAACAATAAGAAGACAAATAACCCAAATTAAAAATGGACAAAGGCAGGCTGGCATAGTGGTTGGGTTCACACACTCTGCTTCAGTGGCCCGGGGTTCACAGGTTCAGATCCTAGACATGGAGCTATGCACCACTTAACAAGCCATGGTGTGGCAGGCATCCCACATATAAAGTAGAGGAAGATGGGCACGGATGTTAGCCCAGGGCCAATCTTCCTCAGCAAAAAGAGGAGGATTGGCACAGATGTTAGCCCAGGGCCAATCTTCCTCAGCAAAAAAAGAGGAAGATTGGCAACAGATGTTAGTTCGAGGCTAATCTTCCTCACCAAAAAAAAAAAAAAATGGACAAAGGATTTGAATAGACATTTCTCCAGAGAAGATATACAAATGGCCAATAAGCACATGAAACAATTCTCAGCATTATTTGTCCTTAGGGAAATGCAAATCAAAATCACAATGGGGGGCCGGCCCCGTGGCTTAGCGGTTAAGTGCGCGTGCTCTACTGCTGGCAGCCCGGGTTCAGAACCCCGGGCGCGCACTGATGCACCACTTCTCCGGCCATGCTGAGGCTGCGTCCCACATACAGCAACTAGAAGGATGTGCAACTATGACATACAACTATCTACTGGGGCTTTGGGGGAAAAATAAATAAATAAAATTAAAATTCTCTAAGAGACGCTTTGAGCCTCCTTGGAAAAAACTCTTTAAAAAAAATAAAAATCACAATGGGATGGGATGCCACTTCCCATCGACTATGATGACTATAATAAAAGAGAAAAAGCAGCAATAAGAAGTGTTGGCAAGTTGGTGGAGAATCTGGAACCCTTATACATTGCTAGTGGGAATGTAGGATGGTGCAGCTGCTGTAGAAAACAGGTTGGCACTTCCTCCAAAAGTTAAACATAGAATTACCACATGACCCAACAGTCCCGCCCCTAGGTATATGCCCAAGAGAATTGAAAACATATGGTCGCAAAAAACTTGTATGTGAATATTCATAGCATGAATATTGTTATGAATATGAATATTTGTTCCAAAGAGTAGAACAACCCAAATGTCCACCAACTGATGAATGGATAAACAAAATGTGATATATCCATACACTGGAATGTTATTCAGCCTTAAAAAGAGTGAAGTCCTGATGCATCCTTAACATGAATGAACCTTGAAAACATTATGCCAAGTAAAAGAAGCCAGACACAAAAGGCCACATGTTGTATGACTGCATACATATAAAACGTCCAGAATAAGCAAATCCATAGAGTCGGAAAGTAAGTTAAAGATTGCCGGGAGCTGTGGGAGACTGAATTGGGAGTGACTGCTAATGGGTATAGGTTTCCCTCTGGATGATGAAAATGTTCTGGAATTAAATAGTGGAGGTGGTTGCACAACCTTGTGAATATACTAAAAACATTGAATTGTACACTTTAAATGTTTTTTAGTTTAATAAAATAGTTAAAAGAATAGCATGCATGCACAGCATTTGTATTAGGAGGCTCTGAGCTGCAGATAACAGAAATACAACTTCCACTAGTTAATCAATAAGAGTTTATTGGCTCACGAAACTTGCAGTGCAGAGGCAGAAGAGGCCTTCAGGATCAGTTGATTCAATAGCTGCATGTTGGTGTCAAGGACCCAGATTTTTAAACTCTCTCTGCTCTGTAGTCTTCCGTGTCAGATGTTTTTCAGGCTGGTAATAAGACATCTCACGTGACTCCAAGCATTACATCTAGACAAAACAATGTCTCAGGCAGAAAAGAGAGCTCATCTTCTTAAGGGTTTCTCTTAGGAAAGAGGAGACTTTCCCCAAAAGCCTCCAGCAGACATGCCCTCACATCTTGTGGCCAGAGCTGGCTCACGTGCCCATCCTAAGGCACTCACTGCAAACAGGAATAGGATTACTTCCAGATCACCGAGGCCCAGCCTGGATCTTGGGGTGCTGTCAACTTTCCCTGCAGCAATTGGCTGGGTGGGGAAGGAGTGCATACTGAACATAGTACGAATTAGAAAGGAAGGGGAAATGGATGCTGGATAGGAAGCCAATCGCTTAATTATCTCAATAGACTATGATTGATTCAATTTTCGCACATTTGATTACCTATTATTAATATCCAATCAATGGGCTAGAAAGAAGTGCACGGACGATGTGAAATCTGGTGTTCTCCAAGGAGATTTAAGATGTAATAGTGCCAACCAAGGATGCGTCATGACCTCCATCCCCACTGCCAGAGATTCTCCTGAGAGGTTCCATCTTTCAATCACTGGACATCCCCTAGGAAGAGACCTTAGCTACAGAACAAGGAGGATCCAACTCGGAACTGCATTATGTGTATCTCAGCAGCATCAATGAATTAACTTCTAATTATTCCTCTCTAAGACATGCCCATCATAAGGCAATCACTGCATTTATAGGATGATTTATAGAGTACTTCTCTCCTATTTGTAAATGGAAAAATAGTTAACAAAATATGAAAATAAATAATAAAAGCATTTTTAAAATGGGCAAAAGACTGGAACAGATATTTCATAGGATAATATACACCAATGAGCGCCTGAAAAATTGCTCAACTTCATAAATCATCAGGGAAATGCCATTTCTAAAATTAAAAGCAGTGAAAAGCCAAAGGTTATAAAGCAACTCAACATGTCAGACACTGCCAGCGGAAGTATAAATTGGTGAACTCGCTTTGGAGAACAGTTTGTTAGTTTCTGATAAAGCTAAACAACACCTACCCTGTAACCCACCAATTTCACTCCTAGTGGAATTAATCCACAAGAAATGAAAACATATGTCCACAGAAAAACTTATTCAAGCATGTTCATAGCAGCCTTATTCATAATAGACAAAAAGTGGAAACAACCCAAGTCCATCAACAGAAGAATGGATGAACAAACTGCGGCATACTCCTAAGGTGGAATACCGCTCAGTAATGGAAAAGAAGTCTCTGCTGCTACCTGCCCAACGTGGACACATTTCAGACATGATGTTGAGTGCAAGAAGCCAGACCCCAAAAGTACATACTGTGTGAATCCATTTATATGATGTTCAAGAGCAGGCACATCTAATTCATGGTGATAGAGATCAGAACAGCGATTGCCTACGGGGGCTAAGTGGAAGGGAACACGTGGAAACCTCCTGGGATGACGGAAATGTTCTATATGCAGAGAACTGTGCTATTACCTAGGTGTATACATTTACCAAAATCCATTTATTGGTACACTCAAAACCCATGCCTCTCAGTGTATACAAACTTTACTTCAATTAAAAGAAATTAAAAAGGTGAGAAGCAGAAGTGGTGACTAGAGGGAAGGTGTCTGGAGCTAAAACAGACAAGGCAGGAATTTGGGGCTAAAGAGTTTGCTTCTGATGTCCTGGGGCCCTGGGGGCCTGAGACGTGTTTGAGAAGGGGTGTCTGGCTCAGCCTTTGCCTCGTGTTCTAGGACCTTGTCTGTCTCCCGTCACTGCCCTGCAGCTTCAGTGGCTGAGTCAGCTTAGCTCCTAGTATCTGGGCTCCGCCATCTGCCCCCACCTTCCTGAAACACCTTGGAGAGTTTCTCCCTTAGGAGAGGCTCAGCTGGGGGCAGAGCAGCTCCTGGACCTCCTCCTCTTGCCCTGGGGGGACCACGGATCCTGAGCAGAGCAGGACTGAGGCTTCAGAGAAAACTCCTGTCAAATGTCAGCCGCCCGCTCTGCCCAAGGAGGCCAGCACTGCAGCGGGGGGAGGAAAAGCAGCCCACCCCTGCAGGGACTTGGGGTTTCCGTTCCCGACCTGTTGCTGTCCATTCTGTCCAGGCAGGATGAAGGAGCAGAAAGGGCTTGAACTTTGGGAACAGACCCAGCTGGGGGGGCATCCTATTTAAGCCTCAGTTTCCTGTTCTGTAAAATGGAGTGGGAGTGTCTCAGGGCTATTTATTGAAGAAATGCACTTAGGAAAACCCCAAGGAAAGAGGCTAGAGAAGCGGGTGGAGGCGAGGAGGGAAGTGGCCGCAGGTAAGTTCCAGCCTTAGCCTGACCCACTAGGGTCTGTGGGATTGACCTCACCACAAAGTTGTTACCAATGCCAGACGGGATGGGGGGCAGCCTTTTGCACCCCCATGCCAGCATTGATTGTGGGCTGCTCTTGGAGGGGTGTAACCAACTGGCAAGGCTCCTGTCAACAGAGGCCAATTCTCTGGAGAAGGGGGCAGCAGAGAGCTCTTAGCAGCCAACACTTACACAGCTGGAGAGTGTGGGCACACTGGCCTGCAGACCTGGTTATGGAGACCTGGTTGGGGCCCCAACAGCAACTACTAGACGGGAAAAATACCCATTGCCCAGGGCTGTTGTGAGTTCACACGATAGGCGGTGAAGAAATAGTAACTATTTCTTATCTGCATGGGGAAGAGTACCTAGGACTATAGCTATGTGTACCCTGCCTATTGCAGATTCAACATTTTTAGGGACCGGGGCAGGTGAGAATCTAAAGTCTAAGCATCTAAGCGAAAGCAACCTCAAAAATATTTACAGCTGGAAGCTGGCAGGGTAGCTGGGTCCTAGAGGCCCCCTTTAATTCCTGGATCATAGGAAAGTTTGGGGTTACCGAGGAAAGTGGCTGGGGTAGTAGTGGTGTGGCCCTTTAGGGACTTGGGGCAATGGCTTCCTACCATTGGGTCTTCCCAGCTTCCCCACATCATTCTACTGTGGGAGATCAAGATTTGGCCACCCTGAAATCTATCTCTTTACCTTGGTTGTTTTCTCTAGGGACATTTGACCTCCCCCACTAACTGCCTAAAGAATTTGACATGGTGGCTCCTTCCTGGAACAGATCTATCATGATGGCTGTAAAGATAATGTAGGATAAATGTTACAATAGGAAAGGCACCAACAAGCCCATCTTATCAGAAGTTCTGTCTCTCTGGCCACATTCTCTGGATGGCCCTGCAAGGAGTTGCCAGAAAAACATTTACATTTATAAGGGAAATCTCCATTTGTAAAGGTATCTCCCTCTCTGTTTTGGGAAGGCAGGGGGGATGGTCTCATTTCTAGAGGCTTATCAATGTGAAAGGTGAGGCCTTAAATCTGCATGATAACCTTACTCTTGTTTACTGTGCTTTAGTGGTAATCTCCTGTAACTGACTCCCCCCACCCCCAAAATCCTCCTTTGTCATTGGCTGAACACGGTATTTAAGACGAGAATTTCTGCTATTGTGTTGAGAAACGCAGTGTCCCTGCTTTCTCCCATGTATACATGTTATTAAACTTGGTATTATTTTCTCCTGCTAACCTGTCTTGTTAATTATTTGGCCAGCCATAAGAACCTTAAGGAAAAGGGCAGAGGGAGATTCTTCCTCTTCCCCCGACAGTTTTGGCGTAGTCGCCAGGAGCCACACTGGCCGGCAAGTTGCCTTCTCTGGCTGGAAGAACTGCCTTCTCCCTGGACTACTGTAAATGATGAGATATGGGAACGCCTGACGAAAGCTGGCCAAAGGTAAGACTTCTTACCATGTGAGCCTCCCGGAATCTCTATTTGCGGAGTCCGGCAGAAGGAAGTGGTGAGAATTTTTTCTCTTTCTAAATTTAGATTGGCAGGAGAAAATATTTGGGAAACTAGTTTCTTGTGCTTTTAGTGACTCTTGGTTTAAATTTGGTAGAGTACTCTTGGTTTTGATCTTGATCCCTTTTCCTCCCAGAGTAGTCTCTGTCTTGTTCTGTGTCCTGAGAAAACTTGGCTTTGTGACCAGTGAGAATATTCTCCTTGGTCTCCACCATATGGAAGGTGCATTTACCGGGGTGCCCCTTGGTGCCCAGTCGAGTAGACTCGGGTTCCGAACTGTCTCTTTGTCCGGCTGTGCCAAGCTCTCAGGGGAGTTTGTCATACAGGGCCCAGTCCATAAGGGCTTTTGTCGTCTTAACCTTCGTTGCTTGTCAGTGCTGGAAAAATCCCATTCCAGTATCGCCCGCCCGGTGTCACAGATTAGCGGGTCTGTGACTGGAGGCGTCCCACACTATTGTGGGAGACCGGAGACACCATCCTTACCGCCTGTGCAACGAAGGTCTTTACTTTCTCTGAATATCTTTGGGAGTGAATTCTGTGGATCATGGGGGCTACATCATCTGCGCCCTCACCAGGGATGCCTCTTGCGTCCATGGTAAAGATTTATTTTAAGCGTGGAAAGTTACCTCGGGTCTTTCCTTAAAAAGGCTTATTGGTTCGAGTCACTATTGGAATAAATATACAAATGAAGATCCTACTCGTCAATGGCCAGACGACGGATCCTTTGAATTGGAAAAACTTCTAAATTGGAGGAAAAAAATTGTTTTGAGAGCTCTCACATAATTGTTTGATTGGTACCTAAGAAAAGGCCAAAAAAAGGAAGGGAAAAATTTGACTAGCCTTAAGACCTTGACTCAGGTTACAATTGAATTGAAAACATGTAAAAATGTAAGTGTTGGGCTGGCCCTGTGGCTTGGTGGTTAAGTGCGCGCGCTGCGATGCTGGTGGCCTGGGTTCGGATCCCGGGTGCGCATCGAGGCACCACTTCTCCGTCCATCCTGAGGCCGAGTCCCACATACAGCAACTAGAAGGATGTGCAGCTATGACATACAACTATCTACTGGGGCTTTGGGGGGAAAAAAATAAAATAAATAAAATCTTTAAAAAACAAAACAAAACAAAACAAAAAGTGTAAGTGTTGATAAGATTATAAAGGTTGGAATGTTTGAGCTAATTTTTTGTAAAGAGGTTACATCAACTTTGCCTGAGTATGTTTTAAAATGTCTGACTGGATTGCTTCTCTTGTCCAAAATTAGAAGATCAAGACCTATTGATAAAAATCTTAATGATAACTATGTTTAAAGGTATAAGAGGTGATGAAATTTGCATGAAATTTTGTAGAAAAAAAACTGATGTTATTTCTATTACAGAACTGGTTAACAAAAATAGTAATTTAAATGATGGCTAATTTTATCTGAAGTCTTATGAAGTCTTGTAGGCAATCTAAATAATTATTGGGAACAAGTAACTAAATAGTTGTGAAAAAGATGAATGTTGGATAAACTTTAAATGATAATTATGTGTTATGGTGGTTACAGCTTCCAAACTCTTTTTGGTGACTTAAAACTTTAGAGTTTTGCTAAATTTTATGATAAAAATTCAATTGAGTATCTAGATCATTTCCAAATAACATAAGATATTAGACATTGATTCCTAAACGTACATTTGTCTACTTTTGGCTTTTCATTACAGGAAAACTAAAAGGTGTTTTGGGTCTATTGGTAAACATGTGTTTTATTAAAAGATTGTACTATAAAGTAACATATTTCTAGAAGTTATGAAGTGTTTATAAATTTTCCAAGCCACAAGATACTAATGTAAAAGAAAGTTTATAATTGTTTACTTAGTTTTTGCTTACAAATTAAGGTTTCTAAGGGTTAAAATTTCTAATTAGTATATGTGATTGAAGCTGCTAAAAATTAAGAAAAATATGTCTGTGTACAGGAAAAGTAAGATGTATAAAGAAAGAACAAAGAATGGAAATATTTTGTTTGATTGATTAAGAAAGATAAATTTGTCTTCAAGTACTAGGAGGGAAAAGAAAGACATGGGACAAATTCTGAAAGTAAAAAGAAAGTTATAGACTTGTGGAAGAGGAATTCTAGAAAAGGAGTTTTTGCATGGTCAAGTTGGCTAAGATTAAAATGAATTTAATTAAGTAAGTGAGTTTTAATATTAGAAGTAAGCTCATACAAAATTATAATTTGGTCTTATTTCTCTTAAAAGGATAATTTTCTTGAACTTGATAAAGAGGTTATAAAAGATTTTGCTTTACCTTTGGGTAAGTCTACCTAAAAGACAGAAAAAAAAAAACTGTTAAAATAATTTCCTGTGTTCAAAAGACTGAGGTCTCTCTATTAAGGCTTTTTAGACTGTTAATGTTCTGTTTGCTTTAACTTTTTATATTTTTGACAAGTTCCCCAAAATTCATATCTTAAATAAAGTCTTTTTTTACTTTTTTCTTTGAGAATTTTCAAAGGGCCCTGGAACTTCTCAAAGAAATTTGCTCTCTTCCTATAAGGGGAAAGATACTAAACTTATTAGGGTTATTCAGTATGTTAAAGTACATGGAAAGCATTGTCAGACAAGTGATGATAAACCTTCTTAGGTGGTATTATGTGGGCAAATGTTATTGACATAGGTGTTTTAAAATTGTATAACATTACTAAAATTCTGATCTGTCCTGGTTATCAATCATAATTCTGGTTATTATTTTAAAGTGTTGTATGTCACAAAATTAACCAAATTTCTCTGTCAATTGCCATTTTGAGGTCTTGTTGTTTACAGACTTATTTCTTTGCTCTAATGCTTTTGCAAAATATGTTTCAACTTCAGAAAAATTCATGGAAAGGACTCTGACATTTACACTGGAACACAGGTTTCTGACAAACTTTCTGATCATAAAATTGAACTCGGTAAGAAATTACAGAAATCTGTTGGAGAGGCTGATAACTTCATAAAGCTGCTAACAAAAAGATTGGGATCAACAATAGATTATACAAGACTGAATGAACTGATAAAGATGATTATAATTTTTATGATTTTTCATTTGAAGTATTGCTAAATTTTTAATGTTTTGTTTTTTCAGATTTAAGGAAAACTTTTTCTTTCTCCTGAGCTAGCAATGACTTATAACAATTTGGTAAATGATACTTTTGTAAGTAAAATTGAAATATTTATCTTAGATTTCTCTCTATCTGATCCCTCAAATTTAAAAACTCTTAGTAAGTGAGTATTGTTGTTTTCATGGCAATATAGTTATTTGCATAAGTTCAATAAAAATCTGTTGTCCTTATAACAGAACACAATTAGAAACACTGGTTATATTACCAAGGCTGTGACTGGAACATCATATTTGCGATATAACCATACAGCCTTTGAGAAATACAGATTGGACTTTATGGAATAAAGCCACATGGAAATATTAGCCTGGTACATTTATGTTTCAAGCAGCACTTACCAGGATAAGTAAAGAATGTCACTTATCTGGCAGGTACAAGGAACCTCGAAATATTTTGGGGGAACCTCAGAAGAGAGGAATTCACCCAAATCTGTAGGTATTACAGGCGAAGTCTGATGACAAAATCCTTGGCTTGGCTTTCCTGGCCTCAAGAGGCCTTTGAAGTTCAATGTGAGATTCCTTATAAAAAGTTCCAGCAAAGCAGATTTAAAAGAGCCTATGTGATCAATTGCTATTCTTGCTGTACTTATGTAAATAATTGGGCCAACTCTATTAGAACTAGACTTATTTTGCAAACTAGTTAGTTTTAATTTGGCTATCTTAATAAAAATGAGGGTGATTTTAGAAAAAAAAATTATATTTCAGTAAAAACTCTAGTATACATTTGCGGATATTAGATCCTAGTTTTGTTGTCTTTTGAGGTTTTTGTTTTATATCTGTTGACTGGACTGGATCCTGATTTCTTCCAGTCTCCTGAAATATCTGGCTACAGATGTCCAAACTAACGTTTTTGATTTTTTCCATCATTTTCATTTAGAATCACTAAAAACTGAACCTGCCCTTTTTCCTGAAGCCTTACAAACTAAAGCTGACAGACTTGATATAAACCGGAGAGATTACCTGATGACATCATAAGGGACATTTAAACTGCAAAAGATACTTTGATGCTAACATCTAAAAATCTTCTTAACTGGCTGTCCTCTGAACTCAGAAACTGGTTTACAATTTGCTCCAACCATTAACCTTGTTTTTCTTTTGTTTACATAGAAATGCTTCTATTAAATACTTGATGGCTTGCTTCCACAATATAGGTATAACCTTGAGAGCCCACCTGCATCACCACCTTCTAAAATAAACTTAATTGAACTGATCTATTATCAAGACTAAGAAATGTGTTCAGTGAGATGAAACAATCTACCAACTCAGCTTCTGGACTATGCTTTAAGTTTCAAAAGGACTGTGAAACTTTTTGTTTCAAAGGCGGGACTGTGGGAGATCAAGATTTGGCCACCCTGAAATCTATCTCTTTACCTTGGTTGTTTTCTCTAGGGACATTTGACCTCCCCCACTAACTGCCTAAAGAATTTGACATGGTTGCTCCTTCCTAGAACAGATCTATCATGATGGCTGTAAAGATAATGTAAGATAAATGTTACAATAGGAAAGGCACCAACAAGCCCATCTTATCAGAAGTTCTGTCTCTCTGGCCACATTCTCTGTGTGGCCCTGCAAGGAGTTGCCAGACAAACATTTACATTTATAAGGGAAATCTCCATTTGTAAAGGTATCTCCCTCTGTTTTGGGAAGGGGTGGATGGTCTCATTTCTAGAGGCTTATCAATGTAAAAGGAGAGGCCTTAAATCTGCATGATAACCTTACTCTTGTTTACTGTGCTTTAGTGGTAATCTCCTGTAACTGACTCGCCCCACCCCCAAAATCCTCCTTTGTCGTTGGCTGAACATGGTATTTAAGACGAGAATTTCTGCTATTGTGTTGAGAAACGCAGTGTCCCTGCTTTCTCCCATGTATACATGTTATTAAACTTGGTATTATTTTCTCCTGCTAACCTGTCTTGTTAATTATTTGGCCAGCCATAAGAACCTTAAGGGAAAGGGCAGAGGGAGATTCTTCCTCTTCCCCTGACACTACCTTCCTTCCATGCACCTGGGAGGTGTGCACGCATGCCTACCTGTGACAGGCGAGCCTCCAGTCACCGGTCCCCGCTCCTCCCCCTGACATCTCTCTATTGTGTGCTTTTAGGAACTTGAGAACTGACCACTGAGCGTCACCTGGTCCATTCCAACCCAGGACTTTGCTTTTGATGGGGCTTTCCGGAAACAGCAAGTTAGAAATGTACGTGGGATGTCCACATTTCCTCTAATAACCCATTCTGTGTCATGGGAGGAAAGAACCCTGACTTTGGAGTCAGACAGACCGGTTTCAGCACTGCCATTTGTTGGCTGTGTGCACTTGAGCAAGTTGCCTTACCTCTCTGAGCCTCAGCGTCCTCCTCTGTAAAAAAAAAAAAAAAAAAAAGGTAAATTAAAGTGCCTGCTCAAAATGGTGATTGGGAGGATTAAGAGCCTCATCACATGATGTGTTCAGCACGTAGCAGGGCCTTGGTAAATGTTTGCTCTCCTGGAATGATGTATTTCCGGTCCTGCCATCCCCGGGGTAGCAGCTTTCCTAGGTTCACCACCGGCACTAGAGGGTCCAGCTCATCCCGCTCGGTTACCCTCGTGGACCTCTCGACCATTGGGAAGGGGCCCTCGTCCTGTTGCTTCCTGGCCCCAGTTCCAGGAACGACCCCACAAAGGCGGCTGTTTCCTCTCGGCTGTTTCTCATACCTCCCAGGAGACTCATTCCTTTTATGAGCACCCTCTTTGTCCCACCATCCGGCCATCCTGTTCTTGGAAAAAAGGTTTGGCCGAGCTGGAGCCTCTGCCAGTAAGCCGTGTCTTTTGTTTGGAATCCTGACAAGACGGTGTGAGCCCTTGGTGGAATCTGCCGTCACAGACAGGACTTCACGGCGGCTGGTGGGCAGTGGCTGAGGGCTCGCTTCCTCCCTTTACTGGAGGGGCCTCTGCAGGCCAGGAGGGACTTCTAGGTCACAAATGTCGGGGCACAGACAGCACGATCCCAGCCTGACCTTGAGGTCCAGGGAGGTAGCTAACAACTGAAGTGTGTCTCTTGCTAGAGTCTGGGGGTTTAGAGAAAGTGAGAGAAAGACCCAAGTGTGTGTGGGAGGGCCCTGCCCTGAGTTCTGGGGCTGCCACACCCCGGGGGAGGGGGTCTGGGTTCGAGTCCTGGCGTGGCCACTTAACCAGCTGTGTGATCTAGGGCATTATACTGAACGGCTTTGTGCCTCAGTTTCTACTCCTATAAAATGGGTATGATAATGATAATGAGCATTTTTTCCTGATAGTGGGTTTTTTCCTCCTTTACACATAGGCATCATCACTTCCGGTAATGGCATCTGCTTTTGCTGGGGTATGGCCCCTGCACGCCCAGGCCCTGTGTTTGGGAAAGCTGGCCTTGGCCTCTAGCCTTCAAGTTGGGGGTGTACTTCAGCCTTGGCCTATGAGCATGTTCCATCCTCACGCCGTCCCTGATTGTTCAGATGTGGGTGCTGGACCCCTGAGGGCTCAGTGACTCCTGTTGGAAGTGTTGAGAAGCAGAAGCTCTCTTTCCACAGGGATTTCAGAGAGATTAGGGTTTCTGCTTGGGGCTGCTCATGGCCATTTTGCGTCCATGAAAGGAGAACTCGATTGAGCAAGAAGCCAACACAAGGCCACAAGATGGAGAGACAAATGTTCCTGATAACATCCTTTGAACTCCTGGATCCAGCTGGGCCTGAAGACTACCTCAGGGTTTTAATCACTGTTTTTTGCTAACGCCGGTTTGTGTTGGGTTTTCTGTCCCTTGCAATTGAAGAGTCCTTCAATTGTATTGTAAGCACAACAATAACACACCCCTCTCTGGTTGTTTGGAGACTCGAGTGAGACAAGCCACGGGAGGCTCTTAGCACAGGGCCTGGCATACAGTAGGCACTCAGTAAATGCCTCTCTCATCCAGGGCCTCAGTTTTCTCACCCGTCAGATGGGTGCATTAAACTGTGTCCTACCACTTCTCAGTGGAGGTGGAGACCCTGAAGGGGAAGTCTGGACAGTTCTGCTAGAGCAACGATGAAGCATGGTGGCGGAAAGAACAACGGCCCCCAAAGTGTCCACATCCCGATCCCTGGAAACCATGAATAAGTTACCTTACATCCAAAAGGGCTTTTGCAGATGTGACTTAATTAAGGATTTTGAGATAAAGAGATTCTCCAAGATTCTTCAAATGGATGCAACCTAATCGCGTGACTTCTTAAAAGAGCCTGAGGATCAGGTCAGAGAGACGCAACGTTGCTAAGAGACGGAGGAGGGGGGCCTTGAACCAAGGACTGTGGGCAGCCTCTAGAAGCTGGAAAAAGTAAGGAAATAGATTTTCCCTAGATCCTCCAGAAAGGAGCGCAGCCCTGCCGACACACTGGTTTTAGCCCAGGGAGACTGGTGTCAGACTCCTAACCTCCAGAACTGTGAGATAATCCATTGGTGTTGCTTTTGGCCACTGAGTTTGTGGTGACTTGTTACAGCAGCAACAGAAACTCACACAAGCATTTGCACATTTACTTATTCTC
Source organism: Ceratotherium simum simum (assembly GCF_057802395.1). NCBI lineage: Eukaryota > Metazoa > Chordata > Mammalia > Perissodactyla > Rhinocerotidae > Ceratotherium > Ceratotherium simum. Next base: position 84,805,904 of record NC_141904.1, on the reverse strand, counting down.
TCCATTCATTCATTCATTCATTCATTCATTCATCATTCCACAGCTATGTATCAGGCCCTGTTAGGAAAATATCCTTAGTTTCTGCTCATAATCTACTTGAGGACAAAGGTAATTAACACTCAGTTTGAAAAGCTCTGTATTGGGAAAATTAAACCTCAGTTTGCTGAGTGCTACAACAGGGGACATACAGGTTGCTCTGGGAACACAGAGGAACCACCTAACCCAGCTTGGGGTTGAGACTGATGGTGGTCAGGGAAGACTTCCTGTAGGAAGTGCCATCTAGGCAGACACTTGAAAAGATGAGCAGAATTAACCAGTATATGTGCCGTGTGGCCTGCGGCAAGCTAAAAAGTGTATGGCAGTGTATTAGCCAGGGGTCTCCAGAGAAACAGAACCAACAGAATGTGTATGTATGTATATAGAGAGATTTATTTTTAAAAATTGGCTCATATGATTGAGGAGGCTTGGTAAATCCAAAATCCACAGAGTAGGCCAGCAGGCTGGAGGCCCAGCAAAGAATCGTATTTTGAGTCCAAAGGCTATAGGTTGGCAGAATTCCTTTTTGCTCAGGGGAGGTCTGTCTTTATTCTATTAAGGCCCTCAACTGATTGGGTGAGGCCCACTCCCATTCTAGAGGGCCATCTGCTTTACTCAAAGTCCACTAATTTAAATGTTGATTTTGTCCAAAAGACACCTTCACAGAAACATCCAGAATAATGTTTGATCAAATATCTGGATACCATGGTCCAGCCAAGTTGACGTATAAACTTGATCACCACAGATAGACATCAATCTGCTCCACAATACATGGACACACAAAAAGCCACATGATCTTATTTGTCTCAGTCACTTAACCACTGAGGGCACCCCTCTGTCCGCACTCACCAGACCGGCAAGCACTTCAGTCTCAGGCACGTTTTCACAGGCTACTCCCTTTTGGGCTTAAACAAGAATTGAGGGTGAGGGTTTTCTGGGACAACTGGACAGACAGGACAGGGCTGCTCCCCAGTCCACAGAGAGGCTGCTGTGGTCCTTTATCCTCCTCCCCAAAGCCACCGTTGGCCTGCTTTTCTGTGACCCATCGGCCCCTGTGCACTCCAAGAGTTTCTCTCGCTGCCAGCCGCAAGTCTGGCCGTGGAAACCCTCGTGGCTTCACTCAAGGTCTCAGGCTGTCTCCCTCGCCTCCCCAGGTTCTGTGACTGCCGGGCCACAACCTCTCTTACCTCCTTGAAAAACAACAACCCTGAGAGCCCCTCCATTTCCTTCCCAGCCCCCTCCTCCCCACTCGGATCTCTGCCCCCACCCTAGCCTCCCTCCATGGACTCCCCTCCCTATCTGAAGTCTGGCACAGGTGAGGGCCCATCCATAGGCCTGGAAAGTTTTTTTGCAGGCTCCGAAACTTGAAAGCTCCTAGAGGTATCAGAATCCACGCTCAGAATTATAAAGGGATTTTGGGGAGAGAGGAGGAATAGACAAAGGCTTGCCATTTTTCTGAGTCATCTGCAGGACCAGGACTCCATCAGAAATGAGTTCTTTAATAAGTAGCTTTGCCACAGGCATGTTAGACAGAGGGATCTGCTTGTGCAAAGGCCGTGGGGCAGGAGAGGAGAAGCAAGGAGGCAGCAGTAGGCATAGAGAATGAGGGGAGAGTGGTGAGAGATGAGGCGGGTGGTAGGCAGAGGCCAGACCACAGTGGGGCCTTGAGTCAGAACAAGTCAGAGATTTGAAATGTATCCTGAGGATGTGGGGGAGACATGGAACATTTTTGAGCCAGAAGCAACACAATCACATTTGTGTTTTGGAAAGCTCCCTTTGGCGACTGGGCAGAAAGTGTCCTTGATGAGCGTTATAGTCTGAATCATGTCCCCCCAAATCCATATGCTGAAGTCCTACCCTCCGGTACCTCAGAATGTGACTGCATTTGGAGACACAGCCTTTAAACGGGTAATTAAGTTAAAATAAGGTCATGCGTGGACCCTAATCCAGCATGTCTGATGTCCTTATAAAAAGAGGAAATTTGGGCACAGACGCACACAGAGGAAAGACCACGTGACGAGGCCCAGGGGGAAGGCGGCCCTCTACAAGCCAAGGAGAGAAGCCTCGGAAGAAATCTACCCTGCCAACAACTCGATCCTGGACATCCAGTTTCTCCAGAACTGTGAGAAAATACAATTCTGTTGTTTAAGCCACCCAGTGTGTGGCACTGTGTTACAACAGCCCGAGCAGACTCACGCAGTGGGGCAAGAGTGGCCCCCAGGACACCGTCGAGGCAGCGGCTGTGGTTTCTCAGGCAAGAACTAGCAGTGGACCTGGGGCGGTTTGGTCTGGGATGATGGGCAGGCGGCCCTGAGAGCTGCTCCAAGCCAGAGCTGGCCGGGCCTGAGACCAAACACGTCGGCTTCTCTCGAAGGCTCTGGCTGTGGCGAGACGGGCAGGGCTTGGTGGCGATTCCGCCCCATCTGGAAAATAGCTCTCCCGCCACATTCCTCGTGTGTCCACATCACGTGGCACGGATTTGGCTCCCCTGAGCCTTAAACAGACTTCCTCAAACCCCAAGCTTTCTTTTCTCTCGTCTCTTGGACAGGTGGCATTTCCAAAGTTGGTCACACCTAGAACAGTCCTTATTAAGAAGGGACAGACCATTTTTCTTCCTTTTAGAGCATGATTACACTCAGGGGTATACTTGGTCAGTTGTTTGTGAAAACTTGGCATTTGGACGCTTCTAGTGGTTTTTATTGGGTATAGTTCTAGAAGCAACATACACACACACATATGATTATATATATACAAATGTTTATATACTAGGATTTATATAATTGTATACTAATGATATTTTATTGAGTTATTACTAAAGTACAGTAAAATGCATAAATCTTAGGTGTACAGTTTGATGAATTTTTATCTCTGTTGACACTGCTGGAACCCCTGGATCAAGGTGTAGAACACTTCCATCTCCCCAAAAGTCCCCTGTGCCCCTTTGTAATCAATAACCACCACTCCTCCCTCCTACAGCAACCACTGCCTGACTTTTGTCACCACAGTTAAGTTTTGTCTGTTTTTGGACTTTATGTAATGGACTCATACAGTCTTTAGTCTTTTCTGTCTAGTTTCTTTCACTCGATATAATGTTTTTGAGAGTCATCCATGTTGTTGCATTTATCTGTAGCCATTCTTTTTTGTTGCTGAATCGTATTCCATTATATGACTATACCTCATTTATCTAGTCTCCAGCTGATGGACAAGGCCCAACTGATTTTAAGCAGAACAGACACAGGTCATGTTGAATTTCAATGATATCAGGGCTGAATGGAGGGAACCTTAGAAATCATCTGTCTCAACTTCCTTATTTTGTACATGAGGCCCAGAGACGGAAAGTGAGTAGCCTGAGGCCCCACAGCTTCGTCAGGGCAGAACTAAGATCCAAACGACGTCTTCTGCTTCTTTGGCCAGCTGGGGGTCCTTTTGATTCCTCTCCATAGCTCACTGTATCTCTTAACAAATATGAAAAATTTCATCCTTTACTTCCTAAGAGGGCTCATCCTTTTAGTCGTGTGAGTGGCAGGGAAGTGGGAATTTGATCTAAAGTGTGTGGGAGACCATTTTCTCCCTATGAAGTTTGACATTTTCCTTGGCAACAGCTGTAAGCCCTTCAAGCCTCTGGCACCCGGCCTTGTCTATCTGCTTTGCCCCCCACCCAGCCCCAGGTCCCACCTTAGAAAGGGAGGGCAGGAATCTGGTGTGGTCTGGAGGGTACAGGGCTGGGCAAAGACAGCCTTGGTGTGGAGCCCCAGCCTGGCACTGAGCCTGGGGGGCTGAGTAGCAAGAAAAAAGGAAGAGGAAGGCCCCAAATAGGTAACTCTGAAGTTTTCTTTAACTTTTCAGGGCCTGAGGAGAGCCTCCTGAATGGGGTCTCTAGATTTGGGGTGTCTGGAGCAGAGGGAGGAGCCCACTTCCTGGGCAGCTCTGGGTTGGGATCCCTGCTCACCTAGCTGTGAGGCCGTCGGTGAGTCACGTTCATTCTCCGAGCCTCAGTTTCCTCATCTGAAAAGTGGGGAGAGAGTCATTCCTACCGGTGGGTCGTGAGGCTCTGATGAGATGACGATGGGAGAAAGGGGATGGGTCGGGTCAAGTTCCTCTGCCCTTTTTCTAGTTGGTGGCTGAGAAGCCTCCAGGCCACACCAACCAAGTGAGCTGCTAAGTGACTGAAGCCCCCCAGCCCAGATCCAGGGCAAGCCAGGCAGCTTTTGCAGCGTGTTCACAGTTCACATCTGTCCCACGCCAGGACAAGGAGGCAAGCCCAGCACCCCTGATGGAAGAACATGGCTGTCATTCTTCAGGGGAAGCAAAGCGTGCGTCGTCTGTCCTGACGGACAGATGCTGCCTGCTGTGTGACTTCAGCCACTGTCTCCCTCTCTCCTGTTTCTGTTGCTTTAACGGTAAAATGGGATTAAATAATTCCCCTATATTGCAAGATTATCACAAAGATTAAATGAGTAATGATTGCAAAGCACTTAACACAGAGCCTGGTTAAGTGCAGTGGATAAAAGAATGGGCACGGGATTCAGGCTGGGTTTGACCCTTGAATCTGTGTTTGTGTGACCTTGGGAAACTTGCTTAGGCTCTTTGGGCCTCAGTTTCTTCATCTGTAAATTGGGAAGATGACTAGAACCCACCTTACAGAGTAAGTAGTGCCAACAAGGTAAAGATGTGAAAAAATAGAATGAATGGAAGCTGACCAAAGGTTCTAGAGTGGTAGCCCACAGACATCATCTGGGTGAGATGACAATGGTTGAGATTTGAAATCCGGGGCCAACTTGTTTTAACTATACTTAGTTGTCTGTTTGCAAAAGCAGTGAGATAATGCATTACTAAAGCCCACCCTATAGATAACATCTCTGGCGCTTGGGTCACCATGGTAACAGGTGGTACGCTCAAGTTTTGCAGGAACTGAGAGTCGACTCCTTGTCCAGTTCAGGCCAGTTGAGACCACCAACTCATCGACTGGGCCTGTACAAATGACCAATAAATGACCCTTTGACATCAGGAAGCTAAAAACTCCACCCTCAGATCATGGGGATGCCGCCTTCTTGTGAACATGCGTCCTATGAAGAGGCATGAAGCTGGACTACGCTTGCGTAGATCACCAGTCACCTCACTCTCCTCACCTCCAAACATCTATTCCTGCTTCAGACCACCTTGCCCCTACCCTATGAATATCCCTGAGTCTCCATTTTCAGGGATGTGGATCTGAGATCGATTCTCCTACCTCCTCACTTGGCTGCCTTGTGATTAAATCCTTTCTCTTTGCAAGCTCTTTGTCTAGGTGATTGGCATAATTGTGTGGCGGGCAAAAATAACCTGGTTCGGTAACAGATTCACTATTCCTTAATCTCCCTACCAATCACAGCAATATATTTGAGCTTTAATCAGTGATAGCAATATAACTGAATTGCATACTGCTACGGCAGCCTTTTCTTATTTTTTATATTATTCTCTTCCCAGAAGGAGGCAACATGGTAAGTGGAATGAACGTGGACTCAGGGTTCAGACCAAGTGTTGAATCCTGATTCAATCACAGAGCAGGTATGTGAAACTGGGCACATACTTCTCCTTTCTGAGCCTCATTTTCATGCCCTAGAAATGGGAGTGATTATGCCAACCTTGCTGGGTCCCCCTGAGGGTGAGATGACACATCGGGGCCAACATCCGCCACCTTCTGGCCCAGGATCAGCCCCATAGACTAGGGTTTCCTGGCTCCTCTTTGTGTTGTAGTTACCATGGTGGTAAAAGTTTGGCTCAAGGGCATTAAGATAACTCCCTGCCATTAATGGAGTGTTGGGGTTTGTTTACTGTTCTGCAGCCTCTCAGCCTGTACCCCCCACACCTGCGTTCTGCATGTGGACGTGAAGATGAAGACATACCTCCGGGTTCCAGGAAACAATCAAGATTCCTGGCTCCTTTGCCTTCCTCTGGCCGTCCGCCTCCAGAGGCCGCTCCAGGGAAAGGCGGGGCATCTGGGCTTTGATGTTAGACAGAGCTGAGCTGGAATCTGTCTTGTTCATTGTAAACTGTGTGCCCTTGGGCAAATGACTTCTCTGCTCTGATCCTAGGTTTCCTCATCTGAAATGGGGATAGCAATGGTCCTTACCTCAAAAGGTTCCTGGGGCACCTTGCTGTATGTGGTGAGTGGTATCTTCTATTATTGGTATTAAACATAGAGATGGGCCTGGCGCATGGTTTACTGACCAAGTAGTGGATTCCCCAGGGTGAGCAAAGCCAGGCTGTCCCCTGCACGGCTCTCCACAGGCTCTGGGGAGTGTGGCAGGACAGAGATTAACAGATGAACACTCGGCAACGTCACCCACGTGCTCGGCACACAGTGGATGCTCAGTCAGTGCTGATTCCCACAACCTCTCGAGGTGGGTCCAAGAGGCCCCGTGCTTCTTTGGGCATCACAGTCCTCATGGCCTTCTGCTCAGCCCTTTGCAGTATTCAAAGGGCCCCAGGTCTCCTTCAGCCCCCAGGACAGCCCATGGGGCCTTGGTCCCATGCGAGGGAGGAAACTCAGCAGGGAGGCTCTCCGTGGCTTCGTCAACGTGTCAGAGCTGGTATGTGATAGTGTGGGAGATCAAAATTGGCCACCTCAAAACATGTCTTTTTACTTTGGTTATTTTATCAATAGACTGGAGGGTCCTTGCTAAGACTAAACATTTACATTTATAAGGGAAATCTCCATTTGTAAAGGTATGTCCCTCTCTGTACCAGGAAGAAGGGGGAAGGACCTCATCTCTAGAAACTTATCAGTGCAGAAGGCAAAGACTCAAATCTACATGCTCTTGATTACTGTGCTTTCTGACTCACCACCCCCAACATCCTCCTTCGTCCACCTGAATATGCTATCTAAGGTGAAAAAAGGCCACCATTTGTTGAGAAACTGAGTTTCCCTGATTTCTCCCATGTATACATGTTATAAAACTTCGTTTGATTTTCTCCTGCTATTCGATCTCATGTCAATTTAATTTGTAGCCCAGCCAGAAAGGACCCAGAGTGGGTAGAGGATAGCCTTTCTCCCATTCAATAGCAACTATATCCATGCCGTCCACTTCCTCTCCATCATTCATTCATTCAACAAACATTTATTGAGCACCTACTATGTGCTCCTGGGCATCAGGTGGTTAACAGGAGGAACTCATCTTGGCCTGTGGAGTTTATAGTCTAACTGGGAGAGAGGTGTGAATAGACAACTACACAAGAGTTTCTGGGTCACAAAGGTGATAAAAGCTATGAATGGGAAATGTGGGGAATGGCCAGAGTGTATAGGGATGACCCAGCCTCCTCTGAGGGGTCAGGAAAGGCCTCCATGAGGAGAGTCTCAACCTGAGTCCCCCCAGAGAAGAGCCTCAGGCAGAGACTTGGCTTTGAGGGGTTATTTGGGAGGGGCCCCCAGGGAGAAGCAAGCAGGGAGAAGAGAGGTGAGATGGGGCTGGAGGAGAGCCAGTAAAATGGGTTATCAAGGTCGTTACTGTGGGCTCTGGGGCAGCTCCCCCAGACCACCAGAGGAGAGGACAACAGAGGGCCTCCTGGCAGTGTACCCTCAAAGGGAGGAGGGAGCAATGTCCCTCTGGGAGGCCCAGCCAGCTTCCACAGTGTCTTTTCCATGGAAGGAGCCCAAGGGCAGCCGTCCAGCCCAGCCCCGCTGGATCAGAGCTGGACCCAGATGAGTTGGCTACAGGAGGCAACGTTTTCCATGTAGCTTCGGGGGGAGAAGTTCAAGTGAAGGAGCAGCTCCTAATTCACCAGCCTGTCAGAGGGGCGGTTCGCCCCCACGGCCCGGGCCCCCGTGTTACTGCAGGCCCCTCTGACCTTGGAGTGGGAGTATTTTCTGGGTCAGTACATTTTCCCAAAGCCCCGGGGCTCCTTCTGGCCCCCACCCAAAGCTGCATGTCTCAGAGCACTGGGCTGGAGAGCTTTCTCCACCAAGTGCCTCCGCTGTCGATCCAGGTGGGCGTGCGGTACGTGGTGAGAAGTGTTGTTCCTTCTCCTCCTCGCTGGACTTCCTGCCTCCCGGACTCTCGAAGGCTTTGGAAAGGAGGAAATTCCCCAACAAGCTATGGAGGACAGAAGGCGGCCTGTGCCCGGGGGTTTGGGGCGTGGAGAGGTAGCTCTGGAAAGCCCTCTGGTGGCCACAGAACCCAAAGAAGCCAGATCTGAAGCACAGTTACCTCTGAGGGAATTCAGGAAGCCCTGCTCCTCCCGGTCATCCCATTTGAGAGGCGAATGGCTTCTGCTGAGGGGCCCAGGGGTGGGGCTGGAGAGAAAATGCCCTCTGGGAGGTGGCAGAGCTGCATCTCGGCCCCTCCCACTGACAGGGGCAGAGCAGTGGCCTGGGAGTTAGGAGACCTGGTTCCAGGCTCACTGACTCCTGGGGCCGCTATTGCAAACAGACCTAGGCCAATCGACAAAGAACCTCAACTGAGACGCACAGTCGAGGTTCTTTCTGGCGGATGGCGGCAGTGGCCGACAATCAGGATCACGTGAGGATCTGCTGCTTCCCCACAGTCTTGCTACCAGGCTATGATGAAAGCAAGTCGTGGATGGAATTCTGCCCCCCAATGGCATTTATTAAGCAACGATTATGAGCAAGCAGACCCCAAATAGTTCACGCAACATGTTATTAAATTCAGTAAATCTGAGGCAGACATAAGAATATTCCAGAGCCACATTCAGTGATGGTAGAGTCCACATCAGGCAACCAGCATCACCCTCCACTGATAACTGGATGCAGATCCACAGGGACCAGCCTGGAGGGCCCTCCCCAGGGCTCGCTGGCTTCTTACACCGTGTTTAAGCCAGGGGAGGGAGTGTCTAAAGTGTTTAGCCAAGCTATGTATTCTGAATCCCATCAATTTCATCGAGTGCCTGTTTCTAGCATGCATTAAACTGGCTAACAAGCCGCTGATTTCACCTCTGAAAACCCATTTATTTTTAACAGTCATTATGCTAATCAGCAAAGCCTCTAGTGTTGATCAACATTAAGGATAAACAAAGCTCTTGTCCTAGTGACCTCTGGAGCCAGCGAGGCCTTCCTGGAAAGGATGCCCACTGGCCACCCGTGGACTGTGAATTCTAGAATAAGCAACTGACAACTCCCCTGGAGTTGCAGCTTGAACAGGAGCACACATTTATACCACATTTTCTTCTCCCAAGTATTTTAGACTTAACTTCAGACAGCGTGATGGTAACCTTCCGACAGTCAACTCCCCTACCGGGCCTCAGTGTCCCCATCTCTAAAGTGACTTGTGCCCCATGCCCTTGGCACAGGCTCCTGCTGTGGGGGCAGAGTCTTAGGTGAGGCTGTTCCAGGCTCCCTGTGGGCAAGGCTGGTCATTTTTCCAACGCCTTTCATTTTGTTTTGTTTTTTGAGATATAATTGACATATAACATTGTATTAGTTTCGAGTGTACAACATAATGATTTGATATTTGTATGTCTTGTGAAATGACCACCACAATAAGTCTAGTTAACATCCATTACCACACATACTTACAAATTTTTTTTCTTGTGATGAGAAACTTTTAAGATTTACTCTCTTAGCAACTTTCAAATATACAATATAGTACTATTAACTATAGTCACCATGCTGTACATTACATCTCCAGGACTTATTTATTTTATAACTGGAATTTCATGCCTTTTGCACCCCCTTCATCCATTTTGCCCACTCCTCACCCCCTGCCCCTGGCAACCACCAATCTTTTCTCTGTATCTATGAGTTTGTTTTTTTTAGATTCCACATATAAGTAAGATCATACAATATTTGTCTTTCTCTGTCTGATTTATTTCACTTAGCATAATGCCCTCAAGGTCCATCCATGCTGTCGCAAATGACAAGATTTCCTTCTTTTTTATGGCTGAATAGTATTCCATTGTGTATATATACTACATTTTCTTTATCTATTCACCCATCAATGGGCACTTAGGTTGTTTCCATAGCTTGGCTATTGTAAATAATGCTGCTGTGAACATGGGGTGCAGACAATCTTTTTGAGTTACTGTTTTTGTTTCCTTTGGATAAATACTCAGAAGTGGGATAGCTGAATCATATGGTAGTTTTATTTTTAATTTTTTGAGGAACCTCCATACTGTTGTCCACAGTGGTTGCACCAATTTACATTCCCACAAGGGTTCCTTTCTCTCCACATCCTCACCAACACTTGTTATTTCTTGTCTTTTTGATAATAGCCATTCTCACAGGTGTGAGGTGATATCTCATTGTGGTTTTGATGTGCATTTCCCTGATGACTGGTGATGTTGAGCACCTTTCCATGTACCTGTTGGCCATCTGTTTGTCTTCTCTGGAAAACATCTATTCAGATCCCCTGCCCATTTTTAAATCAGATTGTTTGTTAATTCTTTCATTTTGGCAAAGGTGGTCCTGCCTCCTGGTTGGGCCTCCCTCTGGCGAGAGGTCAGAGCTACTCATTGTGAGCCCTCGATCCCAGAGTGCTCATCTTTAGGAAAACGTGCCTGTTTGCTGCTGGCGGAACCAACCATTGTTTCCTAACTCTTTTTTCAGCTGATCATTCCATTGCTCATCAACAATTTTCGGAAGTGTTTTCCATGTGCCAATGACTGTGCTGGTGTTAATTTTCTGTCTCCCCTGGTAGACCATGAGCTGCACCTCCTGTGCCTAGCACAGTGTTGGCCCTCAGGAAATATGGCACGAGTGCCTGAATGAGTGACAGGAAAGGAGAAAGGGGCTTGGGCTGCGGATGAGAGGAGCAGAGACATGGCTGCAGGCCACTGCTTGTCTCGCAGAGATGCCAGCCCTGCGCCTCCGCCAGGTTTCCTTGGTCCCTCCTCTTAATGCTTCCCCCAGGTTAGTGTTAAGCCTTGAGAGAGAGGCTGAATTCAGTGTGAAGCTTCCTTCGCAGCCTGAGGGCCACGACAGAGCTGTGCCAATGAGCTGATCACCGGAGTGAGAGGCACTTTTCCTTGCCTCACTCCCTTGGGAACAGGTGGTTGAAATTCTGAAAAACTGAGGCCTGGTGAGGTTTATCGATAGAGGGAGACAGAGGAGGAGGGAAAAAAAGGACAGAGGGAGAGTCAGAGCCGACTAATAGGTGCCACTCCATGCCAGCCATGCTGGAGACCCCAGAGGTTCAGTGGTGAAGAGAGAATCAGGCCCTGCCCTCCTGGAGCTTAGAGTCTAGAGCAGGGGCCCGAAAACTCCAGCCCCTGGGCTGACTCTGGCCTGCCACTTGTTCTTGTAAATAAAGTTTTATTGGAACACAGCCATGCTCATTCATCTGAGTGTTGTTCATGGCTGCTTTCACCCAATGGCAGAGGTGAGTAGTTGCAACAGGGACAGTGTATGGCCCACAAAACCCGAAATACTAAACAAATGCTAACAATCTGGCCACTTGACAGAAAGTTTGCTGGCCCCGCCATAGAGGCCAAGCAGACATGCAGTCAGAAGGAGAAGCAGAGAGAAGAGTGAGGAAGTAAAATTACAGGCAGAGAGAAAACGGCGAAGAGAGAAGGAGACCTTGCGCTGTCAGCGCCACCTAAACAGCTATGGTAGGTTCCCTCCCAGGGCCTTTAAAAGGCCAGTGCACATTACGATAAATTCCCCTTTGGTGTACATGTGTATCAGTTATCTGTTGGTCCAGTAATGCTCTGTAACAAACAACCACGAGACCTCAGTGGCACACAACGATAAATATGTATTTGGGTCACGAGCAGACTGGGCTCTGCTGGGCAGTTCTTCTAGTTTCAGCAAGTCTCTCACTTATAATGCTTGGCCATGGGTTGGCAGATCTAGGATGGCTTCAGCAGGGACAAATAGGGTGACTAGGTTCTGTACCACGTGTCTCGTCCTCTAACATTCTAGGCATGTTTCACGGTGAAGGCAAGGATTGAGGGAAAGAAGCAGAACCACACAGTGCTTTTTCAAGGCTCTACTTGCATCGTGTCTGCTAACATTCCTTCGGCTGGAGCAGGTCCCATGGCCGAGCCCAGACTCAACGGGTGGGAAAATAGATCTCCCCTCTTAGACGCAAGGAACTGCAAAGCCCCATGTCAAAGGAAGTGGCTACATGGAGAGATGATGACTCAGGACCATTAAGGCAATCAATTCTACGCCTGCTTCTATGTATATACGGTGTCTGCCTGCTTATGTGTTTGCAGGTGTATGTACATGCAAGGCTGTTGTGTGTACACTTTCTTCGATTGTGTATACAGGTTCTACATGTGTGGGCACATTCTGGAAGCTTTTCTACTTGTGTGTCTGTGCAAGCGTGAGCTTCCCTAGATGGATGCCAAATGTAGTGGGCTGCGGATAGTGCCAAGTCAATGCATGTGATCCCCCAACCCCAATGCCCACGGGATTCTGGAGTCGCTGAGTCCTTGCCTGTCACTTCCCCAAGACAGGCAACTGTTAGAGGGGGAAGGGCACAGGCTTTGCAATCTGGAAGGCTGGATTCAAATGCCAGCTCTGTCACTGCCTGGCTTGGCCCATGACTCCAGCCCGTTTCTGATCTGTACAATGAGGACACCACTTCCTAGCTTCCCTGTGAGTACCCCACGAGGTAGTGCTTGTGAAAGGGCTTTGTAACAGGCTCCGTGCTATGGCTTTGTTAGTTATGAAGATGCCAGGGGAGTGGCTTTCCTTCCCACTCCACGTCCCAAAGGCTTGACCCTTTCCAGATGCTGAAACTGGAGGTAGTTCTGCATCTCTTAATGTGCTGCCATGGCAACCGCTGCCTCCCACTCTTAGGTCAGCAGTGTGGGATGGGGCTCCATCGCCCCCTCACTGCTGGGCCTGGCGAGGGTGGGGGGGCCTGGTGAAGGAGCAGGCTCGCAGGAAGTCCCTTCCCCTCTGGAGCTGGTCAGCGAAGGATTCGGGGGGGCTATCTGCCTGTGTTGCTTCTGCTCTGCCCCTTTCACCACACCCCCTCCAACGGCAGCTCAGTTTGGTGCTGGTGCAGTATCCTCAAACTGTAGCACACCTCAAAATCACCTGGGCAGCTTTCAGAAACGCGGACTCCTATACCTCATGCCAGAAAGTCTGCGTCGGTAGGTCTGAGATGGGTACCGGGAGCCTGGACTTTTAATATGCTTCCCAGGCACCACACCTGGAGAAACCCTGTACCGGTAGTGCAGGGCCCAGGGCAGCCCACTGGCTTATGGTGCAGGCCCTCACAACATAACCAGTCACTTCATTCATTCATTCACTCCTTCATTCATTCACTTACTCATTGGTTTATTTGCTCATTCATTCAGTTATTCATTCATCCACTCACACTTAAATAACCATTCCCTCATTTATTTATTTATTTAAACAAACATTTATTAATGTCTTAGCTCTGGGAGATGGACAGATAATTGGGGACACAGCCCTGCAGGAGGTTCCAGGGCAGTGTTTTTCAGACTGTCGCAAAATGATTTTAATGGGTAGACTAGCATACTTAAAAAGATGAAACAGGATAGACTATAAAAGAAAATAATAGTGCACATAGCAGGTAGCAAGGGAAAATAGTGTTTTGGAAACTTTTGCTTCCAGTGTGTGTGTGTGACTGTGGGTATTGGATTTCAATGTGAAATGTATTTTCCAGTGGTGAGTGGGGGGCGTGGAAATAAACGACAATCTACATGCTGGGTGCTATGGGAGGAATGTGCTGGGGGTGGCAGAGCTCAACCCTTCTGCCAGGGTGACACTGGGGAGGCTTTACAGGTGACATTTGAGCTGGGTCTTGAACCATGAGCAGGAGTTTTCCCATTGAAGGAGGAGGAAAGGGATTGCAGGTAGAGGGAACAGCTTGTGCAAAAGCACAGAGGCATGGAAAAGCAGAGAGAAGAGCCAGATGACCAGTAGGCCTGGAGCACGGAATGCGTGGCTGGACGTGCTGCGAGGGGAGGCTGGCGAGTAAGGGAAGGCTGCATCCCAACGGGCCTGGAACGTCTAGGAAAGCACTTGGGTTTTATTATGATACTGTGTGGAGCCGCTGGAGAGGAAGCAGGGACGTGATGTGGTCAGAGTGGCCGTTTAGAGAGAGCACAGCAGCAAGACTAGGGCCAGGAGAGCAGCGGGGGACTGAGGGGAGAGACGGCGGTATCGGAGCCCGGCAGTGGTCTGTGGTGGGGCTTGGGAGATGCGATACACTTGAGAAGAGTTTTAGGAGGGAGAAGAACAGGAAGTGGTAACTGGACTTGGGGAGAGGCATTCGGAAGAGTCCACGATGACGCCTGGGCTCCTGATGGGGGCAGCCGGGGGGTGGGGAAGCATTTACTGAAACAGAGCCTCTTGAGTCTGCTCTTCTTAAGGGCCCCACCTGATTTCAGCACAGCCTCTCTCCCCGGGCCGTGGATGCAGTTACTCAGTCCTCGAAATGGGAGAGGAGGTTTTATAGCTTTATAATTCTTTTCAAATTAAGCCAGTAATGGAAGATTATTGTGGAAATCAATAACAGCAGTGTGGGTCCACCGCTAATCCGACTTCCCTATTCCAAGCACCTGGAGGAGTACACTCCCCGCCCCTCTGTGATGGCTAATTTTATGTGTCAACATCACTGGGCCGTGGGGTGCCCAGATATCTGGCTAAACATTATTCTGGGTGTGTCTGTGAGCGTGTTTCTGGGAGAGATGAGCGTTTGAATCGGTAAACTGAGGAAAGAAGATGGCCCTCCCCAATGCAGGTGGGCATCACCCAAAAGATGGAGGAAAGGAGAATTCTCTCTCTGTGCCTGACGGCCGAGCTGGGACACTGTTCTCCTGCCCTCAGACCAGGACTCACACCCTTGGCTCTCCCGGTTCTCAGGCATTTGGACTCAGACGGAACTAGACCACCAGCTTTCCTGCGTCTCCGGCTCGTAGACCGCCGATTGTGGGGCTTCTCAGCCTCCACAGTCGCATGAGTGCATTCCTATAATACCTCTCCTTAGACAGACAGACAGATAGAAGTAGATACAAACAGACACAGATATCTCTATATCACCTATTGGTCCTGTTTCTCTGAAGAACCCTGATTCACACACCCGTGAAGCTGGGTATTGGCTTGTGACTCATTCTGACCACTGACATGTGAGGGGCAGGGACACATGACACTTCCAGTCAGAAGCATTTTGTTGCTGCTGCTGCTGCTCAGCTTGTCACCACTCTCTTCCTCTGGCTTGATGAACCCTGAAGCCTCATGTCAAAGCACCAGCACCATAAACTGGTGGCGCCTCAACCAGCTGGATCCCTAAGTGAAGGGCCCCCGCTCACCTGGGCCAATCCTTTGATGGACACGTAATGTGAGTAGGAAATACATCTCTGTTGCTTCAAGCTGCTGGGACGCGGGGTTGTTACCAGCACACCCTGGGCTATCCTGGCATCTCCTAGGAGCCAGGCTCTTTCCTCACAGAATAGCTGGAAGCACCCTGTTTCTGTGCAAGAGTCACAGCACTCCATTGTTGAAAACCTTCTTGGCTTCTCATCTCATTCAGAGTGAAAGCCCTGTTCCTTCCACCATGACCTGGAGAGCCCTCCATTGTCCGGCCCCCTGCTCTGATCTCCTCTCCTACCACTCTCCTCCCAGCTTACTCCAATCCAGGCCTGCTGGCCTCCTAGTCCTTCAACATGCCGAGCACACTCCTACCTCAGGGCCTTTGCACTTGCTAGTCCTTCTGCCTGGAATGCCATTCCCCTGCACATCCTTGTGGTTTGCCCTCTCACCTCCTTGGCTCAAACGTCACATTTTTCTGCGAGGTGTTCCTTGGCGCCTGACTCGAAGTGTGTATCCCCTGACTACACACTTCCCTTCTGCCTTCTCTGCTTTATTATTTTTCCGTATTACCTGTCCCTGATTTAATATGTACCTTATTTCTTTGTTTACTCTCTGTCTCCCCACTGGAATAGAGTCTCCTCGAGGGTAGAGATTTTTGTCTGCTTTGAATCCTCACCCTCCCACCCCCCACCACCTGGGCCCCCACACAGAGGAGGTTCTCTCTCAGGAAATTCGTTTGAATGAATGAATACATGAGCTCCTCAAATCTTCCCAACAACCTGTGAGGAGGGGACTGTTAGCTTTATCCTTGGAGGAGGAAGCAGACTAAGCATGTGGCCCAAAGTCACTCAGCTGTAAGTGACCCCAAGGCTGATGTTCTAAAGCTGCCTGTCTGTCTCACAGGCAGGGTGATGGCAATACTGTGGGAGGCTTTTCATCTTTATCTGAAGCGTCTGGCACGCTAGTCTCACTTCAGGCAGGTTCTACTGCCCAGTCCCCCTTCCCAGCCTGGCATAGACTGACAGGGGGGCGGGGGCAGAGGGCTCACCCTCCTGGACCAGGCATCAGCCCCACCTGTGGACGCACGAATCCACCTGCATCTCCCGGGACAGGCCGATGGCGGGGAGGGAAGCCACCAGGCTCACTGCTTGGGACTCAGCCTTGAGGCCCTCAGAGTTGGAGTACGTGCCTGCAGTGCATGATCTGAGAGACTAGGTCACTCCCTCACTTACTCACAGCGCGGTTAAGAGCTCCAGGGCTGGGCTCCAACACACCTGGATTCAGTTCCCGGCTGGGCCACTTCCCGTCTGGGCAACCCTGAGCAGCCCCCTGCGCCTCAGATGCCTCATCTGTAAAATGGGTGTAATCACAGTGCCTACCTCATAGGGGTGTGGTGAGGATCAAGCCAGTAACGCCCAACACCACTTCCTCAGAGAGGCCCTCTTGATACCGGCTCAAGACAAGGTTGACACGAGGGAAGTATATTATAACTTCGGATGACCTCTGACTAACTCTGGACTTTACAGCCCCTCACAGCTGCTATAAGTTGATAACTGTTCCCTTGAGTTCTTTAGAAATGTGATGCCCCCCTCGCAGAGTCTATGCTGACAGCCATCATCAAGACAACTGAAAGATCAGGGTGTAGGGCGTTGCTCCAGTCTCTGATGCACATCCAGTAAAACAAAAGACTGCCAGCAACTAAGACCAGATGCCGCCCCCACTCAGAGGCCAGCCCCCTATATAACTGGCCTATAGTCTTTGCTCTGTAAGATGGTTTTTTTCTGACGTTAGTCGGCCATCTTCCCTCTTGCTAGCAAACTGTAAGAAAAAGTCCTTTCTTTCCTACCACCTTGCCTCTTGCCTCTTGGCATGTTTCACAGCCAGCAGAAGATTCCCCGCCTTGGGCGGTAACACTCCCAGGTTACAGCCGGCAGAAAGAGCTCCCCCATCTCCCTCCAGGCCCTTCGTCATCCTTTTACTTTGTCTTATTTTTTTCTTTATAGCACTGTCAAAGGACAAAACTAAAACAATTCAGTAAGGAGTCGGCGTCCTCTGGTAGACGGAAAACAATCCACGGACCGGAGGAGTCGAGACCGCCCAGGCTGTGGAGCCCTGTTCCCGCGGGATTTGGGGCGAGAGCGCGTTCACAGAGTGGGGGAGGCAGGGCGATGGGCTGGGGGGCGGGGCTCTCCTCTAGGGGCGCCGGGTCCTGGGTTCTAGGGTCAGGGTTGCCGGCTGGAGCCGAGTTAGAGGACCATGACCGGAGTGTTAGGACTTCTTGTCAGCAGTTTCCCGTAGGTGTAGGACTGTGACGTGGCCGCTGGCTCGGCCTCCGTTTTGTGGGTGCCCATATATGACTTTATCAGCACGAGTCACCAGCCGACATTTTAATATTCCTTGTCTACCATCTTTCCCAGGAAAGGTCAGCTCTGTCGTGGTGGGGATGTGCTCACTGCTGTGTCCCAAGAGCCCCTAGCACCGCTGGGCACGTCGCAGGGCTGAATAAAAGTACCTGTGAGTTGCACCGCACCTTGCACGACGACTGACGCGTACTCCATATTCAGTAAGTACTACTGTTGTCGTGATCATGCATTCCTTTATTCACCTGCTCATCTCTTAGTGGATTCACTCACTCACGTATATTTCTTTTTTATTGTGGTCAAATATACATAACACAAAACTGACCATTTTAACCATTTTTAAGTGTTCCAATGCATTAAGTACATTCACATTGTTGTACAGCCATCACCACCAGCCACCCACAGAACTTTCCATCTTCCCAAACTGAAACTCTGTCCCCATTAAACACTAACTCCCCATTCCCCCTCCCCCACGCCCTGGAAACCACCATTCCACTTTCTGTCTCTGGGACTCTGACTGCTCTCGGGACTTCATATAAGAGAAATCACAGTATCAATCCTTTCATCACATGTATTTCTTGAGCCCTCACTACACACATAGGGTGGGTGTAGTTCTTGTAGGCTGCAGTGAGAATGAAGGAGATCAGTGCAGGTAAAGCACCCAGCACAGGGCCAGCCACAGAGGAAGAGCCCAGATGGAACTGGCCCAGGGCCTGCCTGCTCCTCCCTGAGCTGCGAGGTGAGGCGGTGTCCCCACCCCTCCAGGAGGGAATTCTCAGACTCCTGTATTTCCTTCTGTGGCTGCTGTACTCTGCACAGACTCCAGATGGCAGCCTCGTGCCACAAAGAGGCCTTTGGCTGCCGCCTTAAAGGGAGCAGAGAGAGATGCTGGGGGAGGAGGGAGCCGGTCTGCGGCTCCGTGGGCAGCAGGAAGTGATTAAGAAGAAGGTTTTAGTGGAGGGGGGAGGGCAGGGGGGATAGAGGGGCCTAAGTCAGGGTTGGAATCCTCTGCAGACAGCAAGCCCCCAACAAGGAGGAGGAGGAGAGGAAGGGGCAGCATGTTGCAGGGGAAAGAGCACCGGGTTGGTGCTGGACACGCATGGGCTCAAGCCCAGCTCAACCACTCCTCTGCTGTGTGGCGTCAGGTGGGTCTCTTCACCTCTCTGAGCCTCTGCTTCAGCGTCTGTAAAATGGGTCTTCTGATAGACCCTCTGCAGGGTTGTCAGGAAGAATAAGTGGAAAGTTGTGCTAAAAGCTTCTGGCACACAGCAAGTGCCCCATGTTTGTTGGTGTTTGGTCCTGTCTATGACCACTGCAGAGCCAGGAGGTGAGGGGAATCTCTCTTCCTCCCCATGCCATTCAATAAAGGACACTCTAGTTCCTACTTACCAAGTTCTCGCTTCCTGGCAGACCCTAAGCCAGCTGCTTGGCACACCTCAAGAGGTCAGTGCGTTCTCGACGCCCCCTTTACAGCCCCAGGCTCCAGCATCTCAACCCCGGCTGCTTCCATGAGCTCTTCTGTCTTCCCAGCGGGAGCCACCGCGCAAGGGCTGTCATATTCCCATTTTATAGATTCCTCCCCGACCTCAGAAACTTGTTTTTGTTGCCCACAAGAAGTCTGATTTAAAAAGCCAGATACAAAAGTTGACATATTGTATGATCCTATTTATAGGAAATGTCCAGAAAAGGAAAAATCAACAGAGACAAAGTAAGTTAGTGATTGCCAGGGGATGGGGGAGGGGAGGATGGGGAGAAACTGCTTAACTGGATGTTGTTTTGGGGTGGTGAAATGTTTTGGAACTAGCTAGAGGTGGTGGTTGCACAACATTGTGAATGTACTCAACACCACTGAACTGTTCACTTTAAAGTGGTTAATTTTATGTTATGTGAATTTCACCTCGATTGAAAAACAAGTCTGATTTAAGAATATGTTACTGTTGTTGTGACCATTAAAAATAAGAGCTGGGGGCAGGCCCAGGGGCCTTCCAAACCTTGAAATCCGAGACTGGAGCTTTTCTCCCTCTAAAGATAGAGGAAAGCCCAGCATTCATCCATCCATCAGTCTATGTGTCCACTAGCCTTTCAGTCATTCATCTGTCCATCCAGTCACCTACTTGTCACCGTCTGGGCACCTCGAGAAACTCAAAGGTGGGTTTGGAAGCAATTAACTGTTTTTCCAAGTTGTTTCTTTTCCTTTTGTGTGTTAAGGAGATGTAACCACCAGCCACCCTGAAACTGACCAAGCCTCACCACAAGAGCTATGCCCATGACCTTTGCCTTATTTTTAATGCAAAGGTCTCTCCCGGGGGAGCTTAGGCCTCATGTGGAAGCATGTTCTCCAACTGAGCCTGTGAAAGCAAATACCCACCTCTCCCTTTTGAATATTCATTCCCCAACCAAAATAAAAGTTCCTGCTTCTCTTCGTTTGGGGCTGCCATGACTTTGGAAGTGATTCCTCATGGCCTCCTATTTGCTGCTGTCGGGGGAAGAGGGAGAATCTCCCTCTGCCCTTTCCCTTAAGGTTCTTCTGGCTGGCCAAACAATCAACAAGACAGGTTAGCAGGAGAAAATAATACCAAGTTTAATAACATGTATGCATGGGAGAAGCTCAGAAATGAGCAACTCGTCCCTCTGTCTAAGCTGCTTGCTTAAGTATTGCAGCTAAAGGCGAAGGAACGTGTTGGGGGTGGGTAGTGGCCTGGGACTTCAGAGGGCAGAAGGACAATTCTTTTCAGGGTCATCTATTGATAATTTGGTCAGGGAGAGATAGACTTTTTTGATAAAAGGTGCTTGGTGCCCCTTCCATTGTAACATCTATTTTACATTATCTTTATAGCCATCATGATAGAAGATCTGTTCCAGGAATGAGCCACCATGCCAGATTCTCTAGGCAGTTAGTGGGGGAGGTCAAATATCCTTATTGTCTTCAGCTCGAAATAATCCGCATACCAGAGTGGTGCTTCCTGGGGCAGCTTGCCCTGAGCACCATCACTGCAAATACACTTTACTTTGTGAGACAACTTCCACTGGTGTAGAGTCTTATTTAACTCACCAGGAGGTGAGCCCACTTGTTTCGGTAACATACTCATCCTCTGTTTATCCATTAATCTATCTATCCTCTCATTATTCATCCACCAATATATTGTTCTCTCTCTCCACTCACCTGTCTATTCATCTATCCATCTGCCCTTTCATTCATCCACTCATTCACTCACTCATTCTACTCATCCATCCATCCATGTGTCTGTCCATCCATCCATTCATCTACCCATTCACCAAAGCATCCACTCTTCTACCTACATATCCATCCAGCCATCCTTCACCCATCCAGCAGGTGAAGCACCTTCTCTATCCCAGGCACCATAATTTCAATAATAAGCAACTCCAACTTGGTCCCTATTCTCAAGGAGTTCCCTCAGTCCAATGGAAGAGACACACTTTTAATTACAACAGAGTATGATAAATGCTCAATGAGGGAAGTTAGGAGGTTGTGGAAACCCTTAGCAGGGGCAGCTAACTTAGCCTGGAGTTAGAGGAGTGTTGGGGTGATTTGCTCAAGGAAGCAATGGATAAGTGTAGCAGTTTTGGTGGTGGGGAGTGGAGTGGCCGGCAGGAAGGGAGCTTCATGCAGAGGGAGCTGCACCATCAAATGCAGAGGTGAGAGAGCACGGTACCAAGAAATGTTCAGCATGGTCGGAGCTTAGTGGTTGAAGTTGGGGAGGGCAGCGGCCAGAAAGGATGGAAGAGGGACAGCCCAGACCGGATGGATGGGGCTTCAGGGTCATGGCAAAGAGTTTGGACTTCCTGTGGAGGATGATGGGGATGTGGGAGGGTTTTAGACAAGCTCAGATCAGATCTGCATTGTAGACATATTACGGAACCAAGTGGGCTCGCCTCCTGGTGAGTTAAATAAGACTCGACACCCGTGGAAGTTGTCTCACATAGTAGAGTGTATTTGCAGCAAATAGGAGGCCATGAGGAATCATTTCCAAAGTCATGGCATCCCCAAACAAAGGGAAGCAGGAACTTTTATTTTGGTGGGGGAATGAATATTCAAAAGGGAGAGGGGGTATTTGCTTACACAGACTGAGTTGGAGAACAAGCTTCCACATAATGAGGCCTAAGCTCCTCCCGCAGAGATCTTAGCATTAAAAGTAAGGCAAAGGTTATGTGGTGAGGCTTGGTCAGTTTCAGGATGCTTGGTGGTTACATCTCCTTAACACACAAAAGGAAAAGAAACAACTTGGAAAAACAGTTAATTGCTTCCAAACCCACCTTTGAGTTTCTAGAGGTACCTAGTCGGTGACAGACATCCCTCTGCTGCGGGGTGGAGGCTGGCCTGGGGGGCGCCGGCCTGCAGGACAGAGCCGGGGAGGAGCCATCGTGGTGGTCCAGGCTCCCAGTGATGGAGTCGCGCCACAGGCACTTCTGTGGAAGGGGCAGGGCTGAGATGCCCCACATGGGGGTGTTCTCACTGGCCTCCTCCTGTCTTCAGCTGCCCTCAGCTCCTTTAAGCCCAGCCCCCGGACCCCTGCTGGGATCTGATGCGATGTGGCCTCAGGCTTCATCAGTTGCCATTAGGTGGTAGTTGTGGGGTTTGGGGTCTGCATCTGGCTGCTCTGTGGGCTCTGGGCTGCTGTGAGGGGCAGGGAGCTGAGGAAGGAGGAGGAGACCCTTCCAGGAGCAGGGGTCCAGGACCCACAGGGGACAGGTCCTTCTCCTGGTGCCCCTCCCCTCCCCACCCCATCCCATGACCCGGCACAGGGACTGTTCTTGCACAGCCTCTTACTCTATTGCACCTAGAAAGCAGCCACACTGAGGCTGGAATGCAAGTTGGCCTGACCCCTGACCCCCTGCCCTTTCAACTCTGATAATCACTCCCTTAATATTCATCACCTTAAAAAAAATTGCTACAAAGTATTATCCACACCTACATTTCCACATCTACACATCCTTACTGAGAAATGGCATAAAATGATGGCTAAGCACGTTGGCTATAGAGCCTCAGGACCTGGGTCTGAATCCTGCTCCTCTCCTTACTAGATGAGCTGTGTGACCTTGGGCAAGATATTTAGCCTCTCTGTGCCTTGTGTTTGCATCTGCCAAAAGAGATCATGAAAGTGACTACCATGCAGGATATTGGGATGGATCAATGAGTCAACCGGTATAAACATAAAGTGTTTTAATAACAGCTAACATTTATTGAGTATGGGCAACGTGCCAGGCACTGTTCTTATGCTTTACACGTATTTACTAATTTAATTCTCACAACAGCCCTGTAAGACAGGCCTCACCATTATCCCTATTTTACAGATGAGGAAAATGAGGTCCAGAGAGGTGAGTTAAGTTGCCCTCAGCCACACAGCGAGGGAGGAGCAGAGGCAGGATTCAAACGCGCGCAGGCTGAGCTCTTACTGATGCACTCCCAGGGGCGGCAGTGACCTTCAATAAGTGTTGGCTGCAATCATTGCAGTGGCCACCGCCACCGCATCTTCCAGTGTCGTCTGAGCCTCCTGCCCTGCTGCCCGGCCGCTGGAAAGTTGGCTCAAGAGGAGGGACAGCCGTGAGCAGGGTCCTTCCTCCCCTTCATTCCCTCTGAGCGGAGAACCTGAGAAGCCGGGCTCCCTGGCAGGTGGGCGAGAGGAGCAGGAGGAGTGCGGGAGCCAGCCCTAGACGCAGACTCTTCGTGGGCCGAGCCCGGAGCCCCCGCTCCCTGGTTGGCACACATGTTCTCCCCACCTCTCCTACCCGCCTAATAGCGGGGGTATTAGCAATAATCCCATTGGGGTGATGGGCCCTTTCAGGGTCCTGGCTTCTGAGGTCAGCACCCTTCCTCACTGCAGTTAGAAGACCCCAGGCCTGCGGGGGCCTCAGGGCAGAACTGCCAGGACAGGAGGCGGCTCCCTCCCCACACCCACTGCTCCCTCTGGCATCCACCCCTGCCTGCCCTGGCCGACTCCACGTTTCATCAGAAAGGGTTTACAGCCCCCCTGATCCTCACTTTAATTAAACGGAATGTCCTCCCGGAGTTGTTGGGCTGGTTTTTCTTTTCCTCCTTGGAACATTTGCTCAGCCCGAGCTGGAGCCTGGTGCCTGGCTGATTGAAATTTACAGATGAGCAAGGACATGGCCCTCCTGGGAGGGAACTGGAGAGACACAAGCTGGTGCTGGCTCCTCGCTTTCCCGCGGGGAGGGAGCAGCCATGTCCCGGGCTGGTGGGCAGAGGCCGGGCAGGGGTCTGGAGGTGCCACCTTCCCCATGAGAGCAGGCACCCCCTGCAGAGCCTATGGAAGCCCCGGACGCTGCACATGTCTGAATCCTAAATAACTCGTGTGCTCACTTTCTGCAGAAAAACAACAAAATCGAGGGAAATGAAGAGCCCAGGATGCTCCAGTCCTCCTGCCGGATGGAGATAATCGTGGCTAACACCTGGGTGTGTACAGCCTTCCGGAACTTTCTGGACACGTTGCATAAACAAATGATTTTATTGCCTTTTCCCCCTTGATTATGTAAGTGATAGATGTTCATTGTAGGCAGCTTGGAAAATAGTTTTTAAAAACATAGGAAAGTTTTAACCACCTATCCATAATGTCACACGGGGAGACTGTGTCTAGAGAAGTAGAGTGTGGAAGGTGGGGGCCTGGGGGTGGGCTCTGGAGTCGCCCAGTCTTGGCCTTGGTGAGGGGCTGAATTTCCTGCGCCTCAGTAGTCCCATCTGTGGAAGGAGAGTCACACAGTAGTGGCAGTGGCAGGGGTTGTTCTGGGGAGGAACGAGACCCTGCCTCACCTGCTCGATGGATTGAGCCGGTATTGTTGTACACAGTGTTAACCTCCGGGAGATTCCCTTCCAGGTGTGTAATCATACAATACAATGCAACACAATACAATACAAATGATACTATGTATACATAATTTTGTATCCTATTTATTTTTACTCATCACTGAATTTTGGACATTTTTAGAAAAATGACATTTACTTTTCTTTTATAACATCGCTCTTAATGGCTAAGTCATGTTTCATTGTTTCTCCCACCAGCCCTATTGCTGACCTTCTAGGTGAATTCCTTTCTTTAGTTGCTGTTGTTATACATAACACTGAAATGAAAACTTTTCATACAAATTTTGTCCAGCATTTCTGAGTATTTCCTAAGAAGGAGATTCCTAGAAGTGGAATTGCTGAGACAAAAGGAACAAATATTCTTACTGTATATTATTGCCAAATTATGTCAAGAAAATTTTTAAAAAATCAATGTAGGTATCTGTCCTCCATCTGTGAGTATGTTTATTCCCTGCATCCTTGCTGCTACTGCCGTGTATGATTTTTTAAAGTTCACAGATTTAATGGATGAGGAAGATCTCTAGTTGCCTTGGTTACTGGGGGAAAAGATGAGTGTTCTGGTGTTTGGTGGTGAGTGTTTGGTAGTTGAAAGAGCGAGTTTCTCATCTCTTTGCACTGCTGGTTCCTAACCTGTAAAGTGGGGAAAACAGTAATATCTATTTCACAGGGTCGTTTCGAAGATTAAATGGGTTAATACGTATAAACCTGTTAGAGCCCTTCTTGATAAGTGTCAAATAAACCTCAGCAAATTATTATCTTTGTTGTTATTGTTGCCAAATTCCACATGCATAACTCAGGGCCTGTCTTCTGAAGGAAAGGATGCTGTGTGATTTTGTGTAGGTCTCATGTCCTGTCTGGTCCTTAGTTTCTTCTCTGTCTAGGGGCTGAGAATGCCTGCCTTGCCTGCCTCGGAAGGCTGTGGGAAGAACTGAATGAGGCCTTGCCTCTCAGAGAGCTGGACACATGTGAGGGTTCACAGCCTCTCTTCTTGCTTGATGGGTCTCAGATTCCAGAGAGGCCCAGACAGTCCAGGAAGGCTGCCTGGAGGAAGGGCACCAAAGCCAAGACTTGAGACAGAAGTTGGAGCCGGCCAGCTGGACGTGACGAGGAGGTGGCTCCAGGCAGAGCAAACAGCACTTTTGCAAAGGCCAAAGTGGGAGAGCATCAGAAGGTGGGGGGGCTCAGTGCAGCTAAGCATAGGATGGGGGACAGCGACTGGTGAGAGAAGAGGTGGGAGCCTGCCAGAGTGATGTGTGACAGGAGGCTTCCCAGAGCCCCAGCTCAAGGAGTCCACCCGTCCCCCTCCACAGAGCTCTCCCTGCTCCTCATCCGTGAGACATCTCTTCTACTGTTGTTGAATTCCTGTTTTGCACCCCTACCCACTCCCGGCCCCGGAAAACATAGAATGTAAACTCCCTGGTGGGGTGGGGACTTCCTAAGCTTTTTCTTTAGGCCTCAGTGTCCTGGGGGATAAGACGAGAATAATGACGGTACTCACCTCTTATGGTTTTAGCTAGGATTCGATGAGATCATGTGTTAGGGCCTCAGAACAATGCCTGCCTGTTGTTACCATTGTCAAATGAATATTATTATTATTAATGTGAAGGGAGGGTGGAGATTTTGAGAGGGGGCATAGGAAAGATGGAGGGAAGGTGGATGGGAGCCGTCTCGGGGGGGATGACATAAAGTAATCATGGTAACAGCTCATTCCTGGGCACTTCCTGTGTGCTGAATGCTGAGCGTCATAGGCGTCACCTTGTCTGTTTCTCACAGCTTCTCTACAAGGTGGTCCAGTTGAAGAAACAGGCTCAGAGAAGGGGAGTCATATTTCCAAGGTCACAGAGCAATGGGTTGCAGAGCTGGGATTTGAACGCATGTGGGTCTGGCACAGGGCTACCCAGAACTCTCAGAAAGAAAGAAGGGGCCTTTGAGCAGATATATGGGTGGGGTGGGGGATCTGAGAGGAGAGATGGTTCTGGCTGGGTAGAAGGTTCTAGAAGGGGGCTGATAGGAAAAAACACTCATTTGTTCACTCATTCTCTTATTTATTTTTTGGTATCGGTTGGGATATATACAGCTACAAGTTACAGGAAACCTAAATAATAGAGAATCAAACAGTGTAATCAGTTCATTATCTTGCATAATAAGAACTCAGGAGGCAGATGTGATTCAACAGCTCAATGATGTCATCAAGCACAAGGTTCCTTTGTAGTTTGTCCTCTCACCTCCTGATCACAATATGGCTGCCACATCGCCCAACATCACATCCCCTAGCAACTGTATTCAAAGCAAGGAGTAGGAGAGGAGCACCCTCTTGTCTTTTTCTCGGGGAGAAACATCTCTCCCAGAAGCTCTTTTCCCCTCCTCCCCCCAGATACTTTCTCACTCTCATTGAACATTGAACATGTGCTTGTGGCACAAGCACATCTCTGGCTACAAGAGAGGCTGGGAAAGTGAATATTTGGCAAAGGGAATGCGATCAACATGACTGGCTCAGACGAGTGGTCCTCAGCTCGGGTTGCCCGTCAGTATAACCTGGGAGCTTTTAGAAAATACTGATGCCTGAATCTCCGACTAGACCAACTTGAACCTTTGCATATGAGGCATAGGCTGGGTGTTTTTAAAATCTCCTCAGATGATTCCAATGTGCAGCCAGAGTTGAAAACCTCTAGACTCGACCAGTAGTGATCTGTTCCCAGTGACCGGGTCCATCGCTGTCCAAATACAATTAGGTTCTGTTAACAAGGGGCAGGGGGTGGGGGGGATGGCTGTTGGTGGGCAAGCCTCAGGGTCAGCCCCACATTGTTCCTGGTAGTTAATCAAGATCTACTGAGCACCTGCTGTACCCCTCCCTGCCCTCAGGAGATCCCAGCCTGGGCAGGAGGAGGTGGGCTGGTCAACAAACGAGATGCTGGATGGATGTGACTCAGAGGTGGCTGCACGGAGGAGAGAGCAACCTCCCAGCCTCGGGAGAACTGTGCTGGCGTGTAGGAGAAGGGCGCTGGGCCCCAGTCCCAGACCACCCTGCTGTGTGTGGAGCACACTCTTCCACTTTCTGTGCCTCAGTTTCCCCCACAGTAAAACGAGAGCTCTTCCTGCTGGGATTGTCCAGATTCTGCTCCCGTTGAGTGTCTGCAGGACCTGAGCTTCCCTGTCTGGAAGGTTAGGATGCTCATAGCAACTCAACAAAAGGGCTTAACCAGCAAAGGCCATTTGCAGTCTTACAGAGAAGCCTGGAGAAAGGTCAGCGTCAAGGTCAACAAAGATGCTGTCCAAGACGCATTTTCCATCTTTCTGTTCTGCCATCTTGGAGGGTTGGCTGGTCCATTTGTGGTCATAAGATGACGGCAGAAGCTCCAAGCATCACCACCTCCTCCAGCTGCATAGAGAGTCAGCCCAGGGGGAGGTTCCCTCAAGAACATGCATTTTAAACTCTTAATTGAAGAATACACGAAGAAAAGTGCACAAAAAGAAGAGTGCAGCTCAGTTACTTTCCTGTAACCAGCACCAGATCAACAAGCAGAACATTAGCAACACCCTAGGAGTGCCCCCACCCCCTTCCAGTAACTACGCGGTGGTATAGTTTAGTTTAGCCTGTTTATGAGCTTCCTAGAAATGTAACTGTACACTATGTACCTTTAGCGTCTTTTGCCCCACATTATGTTGGTGAGATTCACCCCATTGTTGTGTGTGGTTGTAGTTACCTAGTTCTCATTGCTGTGCAGTATGCCATTATGTGAATCCACCACAATGTGTTTATCCATTCTTCTGATGATGGACATTTGATCATTTTCAGTTTTGGGCTATTATAAATAATGCTGCTATGAACACTCTTATCCACATCTTTGGGTGAACATAATTATGCATTTCTGTTCTACCTGGGAGTAGAATGGTTGGGTCCTAGAGTATGTATTCAGCTTTAGCAGATCGTCAGGCTTCATGTGTTTTTTTTTTTTAACATTTTATTATGAAAAATGTCACACATACAGAAAAGTTGAAAGAATAGTATAGTGAGCACCTGTATACCACCACCTGGATTCTGCCAGTAAAGTTTTACTATACCCGCTTTATCACATCGCCATCAATCCATCCATTTATCCATCCGTCCCCCAGTCTGTTCCTCACACCTCATTGGCTATAATTGCTCCCATGCCTTTGACTCCACCAATCACTGCCCAGGAGATCGTATCACGTGATTGACGTAGACCAATCAAGATTTACCCTCTGGGCTGAGGTAGAGCCCCGCCTCCCCTGTAGCCGCCTCATACCTGAACCAGATCAGGGGTTGGTACTGAGGAGGAAGCGGGGAGTGGCTGTTGGTTCAGCAGTCAACTAAGTCTTTCACATGGTCTCCAGAGACCACTTTGGCAGACGGGAAAATAGGCTGTGTGGAACCCAAGCATCCCCGAAGGAAGAGAGCGTCGAATATTGCTGCCAGCCAGGAGCCTCTAGTTGGCTGCCTTGCCTCGTGTGCCCCTCATTATGTTCCCCTTGGGTCTTGGCAACCCCTGGGGGCTCAGAAGCAGGGGACGGATCTGCTTCTTCTTCCATTGGGGTACGGGGGAAGCAGGAAGCCTGGCCCAGCCCCTGCCTTCCCTTGCCCCCCCGAGTTGGAGCTGAGCCCCCACAGGGACCTCCCATCCCTAGAGTTCCGAACTTGGGGTGCTGGTGTCAACTCAGAAGAGGGCAGGGCTGGGTTAAGAAGCCTGCCTGGCATGTAGCAAGTTTTAATGAATATTCCATTAAATCACCTTTTAAAAAAGGTTTGATTCAACAGCAACTAGAAGGATGTGCAGCTATGACACACAACTATCTACTGGGGCTTTGGGGGGAAAAAAATAAATAACTATAAAAATCTTTAAAAAAAAAAAAAAAGATTTGATTCGGGCTTTGGGCAAATTACTGCTCCTCCTCGGGCCTCGGGTTCCTCATCTCCAAAAATGGGAAAGTAAAGAAAAAGGAGAAAAATCAATAGAGCAATCTCTGTCCCACCCTTATGGCGCTTCCTGCCCCCAAACCAGCAAGTATGATCTGCCACCCCTCCCAGCCTTGTCCTTTCTCTGTAAAGGACTGGAGAGAAAGGCCTCCTGGTGCCACCCCACCAGCAGCACCAGCAGCATCCCGGACCCTGCTGGACATGCAGATGATGGGGGCCCACCCCAGGCCTCCTGAACTGGGGGGTTACCTGAGAAACACTGATGCTCCCAGGGAAGCGGCCGCTGCGGGTCCGGGGACCACACCGGGAACTACTCAGCCCTGGCTGAATGTTGGAACCGCTCTGCCTTTAAACGGTCTGAAGCTTTGGCCTCCCCACTGAAGATTCTGCATTAATTGATCTGGGATGGGGCCCGGGCTGGGAGATCTTAAAAGTTCCCAGGTGGTTCTAACATGTAGCCAGGGTTGAGAACCATTGCTTGAAATGTTTTGTGAGAACCATTGCTTGAAATGTTTTGTGGGAATGTTCTGTCACTTATTTACTTGCATTTATGTATTCATCCATTTAATCATTCATTTAAGTTTGTATTTGTTTGTTCGTTCGTTTGTATTTGCTAGTTTGTTTCCATGGGGAGTACTGTTTAATCTGTCTTCTGGTATTCTCATTGGTTCATCCATCTACCCATTTGAATCAACGCATGGTTATTGAGACTTTACAACATGACGGGCACGTGCTCGGTGCTGGGGAAACTATGAGCAAGTCGCTGTGCTCGTGTGACTGACAGTCTAGCTGAGGGATGAGATGATATCAATATGGTGCATCTGTGCACAGCCAGACAGGTCCAGAGACCTCAGGAGCATGGGGAGGGGCCCGGCTGGGGAAGGAAGACGTTGCTCCAGAGGGTTTTGAAGCATGAGCAGGAGTTCACAAAGCAGAGGGGAGGGCAGGACAGGGAGCATGTGGCAGAGGGCAGGCACCAGCAAAGCCAGGGATGAGAAGAGCCAGGGGAGTGTGCAGAGAACTGGGGCAGCGGATGTGGATGAGGCAGGAGAGCAGGTCAGACAGGGCTTTGCAGGGCACAGTGAGGGCTTTGAACTTGATTCTCAGCACAGCAGAGGCTGCTGGAGGGTTTTCAACAGGTGAGTCTCACGACCTGACTTAAGCTTTAGAAAAGCTCTCTGGCTGTGTGTGGAGAATGGGTTGGAGGGTCGAGAGTAGAAGCCGGAGACCAGAGAGGAGGCCACTGCAGCTGCCAGGTGAACCACGGTGATGGCTTGGACAGAGGGCGGGGGAGACGAGAGGCCGGAAGTGAGATATATTTGGAAGGGGGAACCCCCAGGTAAGGGTCCCACATCAAGGGCCCATGGGGGTCTGGGGTTCGAGAGCTGGTTGGGGGTGGAGGCTGGGAGCTGGGTTCTGGCTGAGGCTGAGACGATGCGATTTTGAACGTCCCAGTTGGCTCTCAAGCCCCAGAAGGGACCAGCTGCAGGCCCCACGTGACCACTATTAGTCTCATTGGGGGTCGGCTTCCTCGCTTTAAATAAAGTCTAATGAGGCCATTGTTTAGTTGCAAAGCTTCAGCTTAAAAATATTCTAAGTGCAAGGGCCCATTTTTTACATTAATGTTTTAATGGGCCAGGCCTTGGCCACGTGCCCTCAGAGAAGTGTTCTTCTTGGAGTGGGGGTTAGGCAGGGGTGAGGAAAAGAGGTCACGTGCTTATCTTCAGGGATTCCGTGTCCCAAGTCCCTTCTCCCCTGGACCAGCTCAGAAACCCTCTGCTGCCAGGAAAATCATAGAATTGGCCCCTCCCGGGTGTGCAGCCACCTCTCGTCTTCCTTTCATCTCTGTCGAGGTGGGGCCCTCTGCTTGCACACCTGAGGGATGGGGACCTCACTCACTACCAAGGCTGCTCATTCTGTTGTTGCACAGTCCTGACCATGAGAACGTGCTTCCTTCGGTTGATCTGGAGTCTGTCTCCTGGGGTCCCCCTCCCACCCCTAGGTCACACACCTTTGGCCCCCTGGGGTCACAGAACATTCTGCACCTTCTGTCTTATTTATTTATTTATTCGTTCATTCAATAAATTTTTTAAAAGCAAGTCACTTCATTTCTCTAAGCATCATTTTTTCATCATAAGATGGGAGTAACGGCTCTACCTTATGGGTGTTTATGGTACTAATGAGACAGAGGTTAGGCAGGGCTTAGTCAGTGAGTGTGGATTACAAAATGCTGGACCTCAGGAAGAGGAAGCCAACAGCTGATCTCTTTTGAGCACTGGCATGTGGCAGCCATCATGCCAGGACTGGGGACGCAAAGACAAATGAGACACAGTCCACTCCCCTCCGGCCCAAGAGGCTCACAGGCCAGGGGGAGACACGCGAGCAGACAGGGTGAGGCGGCACGGGAGGACGGGGGCACCCAGCACGGCCTGGGCAGTGGGGATCCTCAGGGGCTCCAGAGACATAACTTCTCAGCTTAGACCTGAAGGAGGAGTTTTCCAGAAGAAGAGGGGCAAGCGCAGGGACAGGGGCGGGGATGAATGAGGAGTGGCCCTGGTCCAAACCAAAGCTTGTGTGTCCACCTCCCGGCTCCCCTCACCCCTGTAGAAAGTCCATCCCCACTGCCCTGATGGCTCTCATCCAAGGAAGGTGACACCCAGGCTCTTCCTAGACTATGTGTTCGTTTAAATAATTTCACACTCAGAAATTGCAAAACTAGTAAAAAAAAAAATCTGTAGACTCCTCACCCAGGTTCCTTGAGTGTTCTTCCACATTTGCCTGCTCATCATTCCCTCTCACCACACACACACACACACACACACACACACACTACATATGAGTTTATTATTATTTTTTCTCAATCATTTGAGAATAAATTGTAGACACGTTATCCCTTTACTCCTGAGTACTTCAGCATGTGTTTCCTAAAAGCAAGGACATTCTCTTACCACATTCTTACCACAGTGCATTGATCAAAATCAGGAAATTAACACTGATACAATATTAATATCTAATATACATATCTTATTCAAATTTCACCTATTGTCCCATCAAGTTTTTTATAGCAAAAGAAAAACATTTTTTTCTGGGCCAGAAACTCTTTCAGGATCACTCGTTGCATTGGGTTGTCATGTCTCCTTAATCTGAAAAATTCTTCCGTCTCTGTCTTTCATGACCTTGACGTTTTTGAAGCTCACAGGCCAGCTGTTGTGTAAAATGTCCCTCGCTTTTGGTTCCTGGATTGTTTTAAACAGTGTTTCTCGATGTGATCGGCTGTCAACTTTCTCCATCAGAAAGGCTTAGGTGCTTTTTAGAATGCCAGTTGTGGGTCCCAGTCAGGACGTCCTGCATCAGAATGTCTGAGTTGGGGCCTTGGGATCAACTTTTGGTCTGGCACCCTCTCTGATTCTCATGTGCACCGCTGGGTTAAAGCTTTCTTCTTCTGTGCTCTGCGCCTCTGGGCTGGTGCTCCCTGGCGTGGTTCTTGTAAACTCCTTGCCCTGGAGCCCCCTGCAGACTCACTGGGTCAGTGCAGACCCTTACATCCAGAGAGGCTGGTGGCAGAGGTAGGGCCAGTCCCTGAGGCCCCAGAAGACAAGGGGCAGAAGACCATGACGTCCATGCCATGGGATCTTCCTGATCTCCCTCTTGCCCTGACTCTGCCTGGTGCCCTGTGCGTGTCTCTGTGCATGGAGGCCACTGTGATGTCCTGTCCTGTTGCTTATAGCTGTGTGGCCTTGGGAGAGTTGCCTTCCCTCTCTGAACTTCATGATACTCACCTATAAATGGAAATAATAGCCTGCATCTCTTGCAAGTGGTGGTGGGGTGTGAACAGTGTTCCAGAGAAAGTGCTGGGCAGGTAGAAGGCATTCAGGAAATGTGGATGTCCTTCCCGGTCCCTGCGTTCCTGTAATTCTGGGAACGGCTATGGAGAGTGCAGTCGGCTGGCGGCCTCCAGCTGCAGCGCCTTTGGGATCCACCTCAGGTTTGAACAAGTCCACACGCTCCCTGGTGGCCCAGCCAGGGACTGAGCCTGCTGGAGGTCCTGGGGCCCAGAAGGCCCCCGGGGGGCACTCCTCTAATGGCAGTCTTTGCAGTGGGGCTCTGCATTGGTCTGGTGCCCCTGTCCCAGGGCGCTTCCTCCCCGAGCCTCCTTCCTTCACCCTCTCCTTGTAGGTGTGTGACAGCCCTGTGGCCTGAGTGTCTCCCCGCCTGCTCCTGCCCTTCCTCCCCATGTCATTTAAAGGCATTTACCCCAGGAAGTCTCTGGAGCCCCCGGTTTCTCCTTAGACAGCATGCTGATGTTCTCAGAGCCCCTGCCCAGGTCCCCGTTAGCATTTTTTAGCACAAGAAGACTTTCCTCCAAAAGCAAAATATGCACGGTCCTTAACTGTCTGTGCGTCATAATGACATGTTCTTGTCAGTAAATTGTCCTCCTTCATGTTGGCAAGCCCACGTGGCTTTGTGTTTTTAAAAAATACAGTTTATTACGTATTTCCCATTATAAAAAGCAATGCATGTGTCTGCGGCCCAGACAGGAGGTGCTGGATATCGGTGTGAACGCTCAGGGGAGCCAGTGTGCACAAAACAAAGACAGGAGAGGGACCCGGGGCTGAGGCTGGAGCACTGACGCAAGGCTCGTCTATGCCTCCTGGGGGTCCTGTGGGTTAAACAAGGAAGTGCTGGGAGGTGGTTGGTGCAGGGGCTTGTACTTCACGGGGCCTCAACCAATGCTCATTATCATCACTGTTGTTACCACCACCACTGCGCCAACGCCAACTGGGCAGCTTCTGTGAGCTGCCCCACAACAGCTCACGAGCCTGAGGGTGTCCCAGGGAAGGTTCTCAGAGGATCGTGAAAAGGACGGTTTGTGAGGACGGAGAGGGGAGTCGTCCGCTGGCGCCACCTTGGGGTCTCAGAAAGCCAGTCACCAGAACGGTCAGATCTGAGCGCTGAAATGCACCAGGCCCTGTTCTAAGCATTTGACACCTATTAAGTCATTAATCCTCAACCCCCGAGGAAGGTGCAGCAAGAGGTGGCAGTTATTCTCACATTCCCACCTGAGCGAGGGGCTCGACCCACACAGGATTGGAAGAGGAGGTGGCTGGAAATGATTTCTTAATTTTTAGCTCAATGCCCATCTCAAACTATAAAGGGGTGGAAGCTGGAGAAGCCAGGAACGGGTAAACAGGAAGAAGTCTTCTATGGGAGAAGATGTCTACACCTACATCTACACCAACACCTACACATCTACACCTACAGCTACACCCACACATCTACACCCACACATCTACACCTACACCTGTACATCTGCACCTACACACCTACACCTACACACCTACACCTATACATCTACACCTACACCTGTACATCTATACCTACACACCTATACCTATACATCTACACCTACACACCTACACCTATACCTACACATCTACACCTACATCCACACATCTACACCTACACACCTACACCTACATACCTACACCTACACATCTACACCTACATCCACACATCTGCACCTACACATCTACACCTACACACCTACACCTACACATCTACACCTACACCTATACCTATACATCTACACCTACACCTACACATCTACACCTACACATCCACACCTACACATCCACATACCTGCACCTACACACCTACACCTACACCTATACCTATACATCGACACCTACACCTACACATCTACACCTACACCTATACATCGACACCTACACCTACACATCTACGCCTACACCTATACCTATATACATCGACACCTACACATCTACACCTACACTCCTATACCTACACATCTACACCTACACACCTACACCTACACATCTACATCTATACCTATACACGTACACCTGTACATCTACACCTACACACCTACACCTACACATCTACACCTTCACCTACACATCTACACCTACACTCTTACACCTACACATCTACACCTATACCTACACCTACACATCTATACCTACACCTATACCTATACATCTATACCTACACCTACACATCTACACCTACACCTACACATCTATACCTACACATCTACACCTTCACCTACACATCTACACCTACACACCTACACCTACACATCTACATCTATACCTATACACGTACACCTGTACATCTACACCTACACACCTACACCTACACATCTACACCTTCACCTACACATCTACACCTACACACCTACACCTACACATCTACACCTTCACCTACACATCTACACCTACACTCTTACACCTACACATCTACACCTATACCTACACCTACACATCTATACCTACACCTATACCTATACATCTATACCTACACCTACACATCTACACCTACACCTACACATCTATACCTACATCCACACATCTACACCTACACACCTACACACCTACACCTACACCTACACATCTACACCTACTCATCTACACCTACACCTACACATCTACACCTGCATCCACATCCTGTGATTTAGCTACCTAAGATTTAGTATGTATTTTCAACATACATAAGATAAAGTGTTAATATCCTCAACATATGTAAAAAACTCTTCTTATCAAATAAGGCCGATACAAAAACAAAATGTCTCTGGAGTGTAGATTCACAAGATAAATACAGAAGTCCAGAAAACACGAGAAAAAGACCAGCATCAGTGAAATTCAAAGAAATAGAAGCTCCAACGTGGAGATCTCTGGCTGTGAAACGGGAAGGATTTTTGACAATAACCAGCCCTGGGCCGGAAGGGCGTGGGGTCTTTGTCACCTCCGCATACTTGCGGGGGAATGAAAACTGGCTCAGCGTTCCTGGAAGACAACTTTGCAGCAGGTACGAGCGGCCTCATACGCCGATTGGGCAGTTGCCCTGCTGCGAGTTCATCTGAAGGGAAGGGAGCGTTGCACATCACTTGAGTCTCAAGACTGCGAGCCGTTTTTGTGATCTTTTCTACTAACTTGATCAGGGGTTGTGGTCCCCTCCTGGAGGTTTGCTCCTCCAAGCAACCTGTGCGGCTGTGATTTTAGAGGAGAAAGGCCAGGTCTGCAGCCAAGTATTCTGTGAGCTGATGGAGATACGCACCCCGCCTGAGGCCCTGGGCCTGGGAGGGTCCTGGAGAGGCCAGTGGGCATCGGGATTTCCCAGAGCTCAGAGGAAATCACAACATCACCACCGTCAGGCGAGCTGTGGATCCAGAGTGCCACACTGCTGTGCTTTGTCTCCAATGATATCAGCTCCGGGCCGCCACTCTGGTTCCTATGCTAGTCAGGAGCTCTAATTAGCAGCCCCGGCAGATTGATAAAAAGCAGGGCTTCATTATTAAGTGACAGTTTGGTAGACAAAATCCTTCAGACACAGGGCTCTTGGTGGGGGACGGCCCTGATTACAGAGGTCCTCCTAAGGGGCCACCTCGGGGCCCACGGCTGTGGTAACCTTGCTGTTTTTGCATGCTCGTTTTGGGGGAAGCCCTGCGCTCCGCCCTCTCCCTGTTTCAACTCATTGCACTTTAACCACAATTTTGTGAGGAAACTGAGGCACAGAGAGATTTAAGTAACAGTGTTCAGAGTTGCTTGGAGAGTGAGCAGCAGAGCCAGAGCTCACATTGAGGGCTGTCTGACCCCAAAGCCAGTGCCCTGGACAGCTGTTACACTGTCATCCCTGTCCATTCATATTCATTCATCACACATTCAGTCATGTACTTACTGAGCTCCTTCTGTGTGTCAGCTCTGTTCTGGGCAGTTAGGACACAGCAGTGAACTAGAAAAAGCCCCTGTCTTCCCAGAGCTTCCTTTATAGCGGAGGGAGGCAGACAATAAATTAATAAACATGAGTGCTGAGAATAAGAAAATTAAAGCCGAGTTAGGGCACAGAGAGAGAA
This sequence comes from Ceratotherium simum simum, assembly GCF_057802395.1. Classification (NCBI taxonomy): domain Eukaryota; kingdom Metazoa; phylum Chordata; class Mammalia; order Perissodactyla; family Rhinocerotidae; genus Ceratotherium; species Ceratotherium simum. The sequence goes on along the minus strand of NC_141904.1, from coordinate 84,768,632 downwards.
CGGGGGAGAGTGTTATTTTAGCTAGGGTGGTCAGGGAAGGCCTCCGGGAGGAGGTGACATTCGAGCAGAGGCCTGAATGAAGGGAAGGAAGCAGCCTTGAGGAGATCTGGAGGAAGAGCAGACCAGAGGCAGAACACATCCCTGGCCTCCCTAACAGGGAACTGCAGGTGCGTTCTGCCCAGGCCTCTGTGTTCCAAGGCCCTGGGGCTTTGCTTACTCTGTCCCCTCTGTCCCGCTCACCAAGTCTTCCTCATCCTTCATGTCTGGGCAGGCGTCGGACCATAGTTGGACCCAAGTTCCATGGTTAAGTCAGCCTTTGGTTCCCAGCTTACGCGGCTCCCTCCCCAGCAAGTCATCCCTGTCCTTCCAGGCTGAATCAGTGCCTCCTTGGTGACCCCGCAGCCTCCTGAGCAGTGTTCCAAGCACAGGGAACAGTAAGTGCAAAGGTCCAGTGGCAGCAACAAGGTTGGAGGGCTCAAGGGACAGAGACGGCCAAGTGTCGTGAATGAGGAAGTGAGTGGTATGCATTGAGGTCAGAAAGTTAGACAGTGGTCAGATCATGGAGAGCATTATAGGTTACACTAGGGAGACAGAATTTTTTTCTAAATGTGATAGGAGAAACTATTGGAGAATTTTAAGCAGGGAAATGACATGACCTGATTTATATTTTCAAGTGATCACTCTGGCCACTACTGTGGAACAGATTCTAGGGGGCAGGACTGGAGGCAGGGAGACAAGTCAGGAGACTGTTGCAGTGGTCCAGCTGAGCGATGATGGTGGTCTGGATGAGTGGAGGCAGCGCTCCCGAGGACTTCCACCTCTGGGTCTACCCAACAATAGTCCCACCCCTGCCTGTCTCAGCCCAGCTGGGAGATGCCCGGTTCCTCTCCATCCGCCTTCCTGATTGGTCCACAGCACAAAGGACTTGCACTAGAAACTGGAGCAGGTGGGCGCCTCTGCTGGGAGACTCATGTCAAGACAGGGCTTTCCAACCTAAGTGCCCATCAAGGGACGAATGGATAAAGAAGCTGTGGTATATATACACAATGGAATACTACTCAGCCATAAGAAACGATGAAATCCAGCCATTTGTGACAACATGGATGGACATTGAGGGTATAATGCAAAGTGAAATAAGTCAGAGGGAGAAGGTCAAATACCGCATGATTTCCTTCATTAAGTAGTAGATAATAACAACAATAAACAAACACATAGGGACAGAGATTGGATTGGTGGTTACCAGAGGGGAAGGGGGGAGGGAGGAGGGTGAAAGGGATAATTTGGTACATGTGTGTGGTGATGGGTTGTAATTAGTATTTTGGTGGTGAACATGATGTAATCTATGCAGAAATAGAAGTACAATGATGTACACCTGAAATTTTTACAATGTTATAAACCAATGTTACCGCAATAAACAACAACAACAAAAAAAAAGACAGGGCTTTCAAAGGGTTATTTGAAGAGACCGTGGCTTTCTCCAGCGGACCTGTGCTGTGTTCGCCTGCCCAGCATCTGCTCCCCCTTTTCCTGTGGGGATCTACCGCTCCCCGGAGCCTCAGTTCACATGTTTGGGGGCTACTGGTCCATTCCTCAACTCAAGACGTGGCCAGGTGACCCAGGCCTGGCCAGTCAGCACGTTCCACCCTCTTGGCCACACTGATCCGTTAGGAGATGAGCATGTGATCTAGGCTGGTCCAATGAGATCTAGTCCCAGGACTGCAACGGAAGTTTCCAGGACAAGAACTCACTTTATGGTACGGTTGCCAATCTGGTAGGTCGTAAGCCTGAAGCTGCTGGAAGCCACCCTTACCCCCGTTAAGAGTAGAGATAGTCTGAGAGTGAAGCTTGGGCAGAGAAAAGCAGAGCTGGGAGGTGGAGAGAGACTGATTCCTGATGCCATCCTTTGAGCACCTGGATCCAGCTGTGCCTGAAGCTGCCCCCTCTGGAAATTTTTATGAGTCTACAAACTCTCTTTTATGCTCAAGACAAATTTGAATTAGAGTTTCTGTCAGTTTCCTAAGGAGGTGGTAAACTCTCTGTGAGTATTTAAGAAGAGGCGAGGTGGCTTTTGGATCCTTGCTACTCAAAGTGTTGGTGAAGGCCCATCGGCTACCTGAGAGCTTATTGGAAATGCAGAATCTCAGGCATCACCCCAGCCCTACTGAATCAAAATCCGCACTTTGACAAGACCCCCAGGTGATTTGTGTGCACATTGCAGTTGGAGAAGTGAGTCCTTAAAAACAGTTCAAACTTCAGATAGAACCAGATGACCTTTAAGATTCTTCCCCATCCTGAGCCCTTTGACCTGTTTCCATCTTCCCTCTGAAGAGCGGAGGAGAAAGCCGGGGAGGGTTCTGGAATAGCACAGTGGGGTAGGGCTCAGAGCGGGTGGACCCTAAGGAGGTCACCCTGGCCACATTTGACAGGCGAGGCTCACGTTTCGGATTCCCTTTTCCTGTGTGCGCTTATGGTTCAGGGAAGGAGGGCCGGGAAGGGGGGCAGCCGGCCGCGTGGAGACGGGAGAGGGGAGAGGGGAGAGGCGACGAGAGGCGGCTGGCGCCCCGCCCCCGGGAGCTGGCTCCTTAATGGAACGCTTTTCTGCTCTCCCGAGGGAAAACACGCTCTGTTTGAGATGCCCGTAACAAACCCCGGCTGCTGTTTCTCAGGAGAGCAGGCGGTGGTAGAGACAACTCGTCCAGAGAGGAGAGGTGCTGGGCGGGGAGGAGGGGCTGGCGTGTCGTCTCTGCTTGGCCGGGAGGAGGCGCTCCTGAGTGTCTGCCCGGAGACACGACAACTAAACGCAGTGTGAGATCCTGGATCGGACGAAGATTGCCAGCAAGGGCACTAGTGGAGAAATTGGCTGTGGGCTGCAGATTATAGTAGTGCAGCGGTGTGAAACTTCCCGAGTTTGGTAATGTACTGTGGTTCTGTGAGGGGAGGTCCTTGTTCACAGAGGAGACGTGCTCACCTTTTGAGAGAAGCAGGTCCAAATGTCTGCAACTTACTCTCAACGGTTTAGCAAAATCATCATCATCTTATTATTAGTGTGTGTGTTAGAGAGAGATAGAGGGGGAGGGGGAGGGGGAGATAGATCCATAGATAGATAGATAGATTCTGGGTGAGAGGTGGCCAAAAGCAACATTTGCCCAAGATTTGGGAGGCAGCAGTGAAACAGGAGCCATGACTCTTTGAAGGTCTTCAGGGTCAGATGCAGTGCAAGCCCTGCGTGCTGGCAGAGGGGCGGGAGGGGTCTGGCTGGTCCCCGCCTTCCCTGCCCTGCGCCCTGCTGGCTAGTGGCTCCAGGTGGTCCACCAGACATGCCGACAGACGAGGCAGCTACGCAGAGGCAACGGCCTTGCCTAGACTTTCCCCAGGCCTGGCTACTGTATTTGCAGGTTCCAATGCAAAAGGAAAATGCAGAGCCCCTTGTTCAGAAGGCCAGAGAAAAGCGCTGTTAAAGGTACTAAACTATAATGCTGTTCCTCCCTTCCATGGTCTTTCTCTCCACTGGTCATGGTGGTTTTTAATTTGCTATTTAATATTGTTCTAAGTAGAGGAAAACTTAAAGTCTAAATCTTTAGCATAAATTTTACTGTTCATCTTTATAGTTGAACATGAAAGCATTTAACCCATGTGTGAATCACACAACGTGTGTGTGGAAGCTTGTCCGTGCATGTGCGTTTCGCTCCTCCCAGAACAGCAGAAACCTGCACAAAACTAAGTTGTTGTTATTTCACATCCTGATATGCGCACATTCTGCCAATACTCACTGCCTTCAGCTGGCTGATGAGTGAGGAACAGAAAGTACAGGTGGCCGCATCTTTTCCGTCCTCCTCTGCCATCGTCTTCGGTCTAAGTGGTGGCTAACACAGGGCAGTCACTTGAGTAAGAAAGGATAAGATAGGGCTCCTTGGGCGCTGGGTGTCTCTTAGAACACAATTGACTCTTTCTGAGTTGGAAGCAAGTTCTGGTTCACATAGAGAGGGTGGCCTCTCAGAGCCCCTGCTTCCTCAGTTGTAGATGTAACAGGCTTCCCTTGTGCTGGTTTGCGTCTCACTCAACTCCCACACGTTGTGGGTCCCTGGGATTCTGTGTTCCTGGGGCATCACGAATGCTACATGCACGTTGCACACACCTCTTCTGCTCACCTGGCTAGTGACTGCTCTGAGCTGTCAACTCTTTCAGACTCTTACTTCCTAACTTCTCCCACACTGTGTAAGGTCTTGTTCCTGTAATAAATCCCTATTCCAAAATACCCATACTAATCAGAGTGGTTCTGCTTCCCAGACTGAACCTTGACAGACAGAGTTACAGTGGCAGCATGTCAACAACTGGTGGGCCGGCCCCGTGGCTTAGCGGTTAAGTGCGCGCGCTCTGATGCTGGCGGCCCGGGTTCGGATCCCGGGAGCGCCCCGAGGCACCACTTCTCCGTCCAACGCGAGGCCGAGTCCCACGTACAGCAACTAGAAGGATGTGAACCTATGACGTACAACTATCTACTGGGGCTTTGAGGGGAAGAACTGAATAAATAAAATCTTTAAAAAAAAAAAAAAAAAACAACTGGTGAATCTGGGTGTCCACTGAACCATGCTTTTTTTTTTTTTTTTTTTTTAATTTATTTTTTCCCCCAAAGCCCCAGTAGATAGTTGTATGTCATAGCTGCACATCCTTCTAGTTGCTGTATGTGGGAGGCGGCCTCAGCATGGCTGGAGAAGCGGTGTGCTGGTGTGCACCCGGGATCCAAACCCGGGCCGCCAGCAGCGGAGCGCACGCACTTAACCGCTAAGCCACGGGGCCGGCCCACTGAACCATTCTTACCTCTCTGGAGAATTCACATTTTTATAAATAAAATTTAAAAATTAAATATTTTGAAGAATGAACCACGAGTGAATGAATGAGTGGTGGTGTTAACTAAATGTGCTCCTATTATCCTAGTTTTAGACTTTTATTTAGTTGACCACATTAAAGTTTCTTAGAACAGAGAAAGCACCTCTTACGTGGCTCAGAATCATTTTCTATCCACTCATTCCAATACTTTTGGGGAAGTCCAGCTCCATCTTGCTGGATTTTGAGCCCAAATCTCTCTCTCTCTCTGTGTTGGGGAAAAAAGCTTTGTAAGCGTTGTTCTGATGAAAGAGGCTATTGTGCCCCCACCCCACAGAACTGAAGGTCTGATATTGTATATCATAGAACCTTTATTATTTTTCCTCTAAATTCTTAGAAACGTACATAATGCCCGTGCTCTAGTTATGACACCATTATAGACGTTTAAAATGCATCTTCATTTATAAATATTTTACATTTGGTCCATAGAATAGATAATTTTACTAAATAATACTGTAGTTTTTTTTTTAAACAGGCTCTGTATATAGTTTGAATATGTATATATTACATATTTTTTTTAATATAGAGATAAATTTACTTAGTGATCTGAGAATAAATCCTTATTGCAAAAAAGACAGCATATATGATAATACAATATATTCCCCCCCAGGGCAAATACTAAAAAAAGTGACACATATTCACAGTTCTCACAGGAATTGTACGATGTGTAATATTGTGCTATATAAGTAGGTTTGGATGGAAATCAGTTACGGGATTTCTTGCCAAACATCTCACTTAGATTTGCTTACAAACATTAAATACACTGCATTTGTCTTAGAAAGACTTGGTCTAGTTTCACACTGAAGAACAAAGACACGTCTTCTGCCCTTATTCTAGAGGAATTCACACAGGATGGGGGTGGGACCGTGGCACAGTGAAGGGTTCCTCCCATCCTAAACCCTATTATGTAACAACACATATGCATTTTGATCATGGAGTCACCGGTCAGCATCTGCGATGCCTTAGCAATGAGCCTATTTTACAGATGACCTCAGGAAGAGGTTTCAGATTTCCTACAGAAACTACATACCACACGTGAGGATGAAGGGACATGTGTGTGCATTTACACGTGTACAGGTACTTTCTGTTTTCTCTACAATAATGTGCTTAATATTCTGAGGGTAATACTTATTGCAAGAGCTGGTATGCTGGTCACTTTCGGATGAGGATGACAAGAGATTAAAAAACCCACAGTCACAGTTATTTACCATAGTTCTTAAGGATTAGTCGTAAAACACAGTTTGTGAGCTAACTAGCTAAGGAGCTACGGGGCACAAGAGACGATTCGCTACATGGGAACCCATCTTCCTGGCAAAGGAGAGACGCTGAGTTACCGGAGCTTGCAAGGAACTGTCTTCACCCGATTTGCCACCAGCACCAGGGAGCCCAATTCTGGAAGGGAACAAATACTACTTCCCAGTGAGGAAGCAGGCTTGATCTTGGAAGCACTAACACTAGCTCCTGGGTCAGCGGCAGTGAGGAGATCCCGGGGAGGAACTGCAAAGGTGAGACGCAGCAGCTTTGATGGGGTGGCAGTGAGGGCAGTGGCCCAAGAGGGCCTGAAGGGAACCGGGGCATTCCGCTCAAGGACACAGCGTCACCTGATGTCCTCTGCAACTGTCCTGTGCTCTGTAACGCTGGGCCGCCTCAGAGAAACCGGGGCTCCTGATCAGGGCGTTTCCCCAGCGGGATCCCAGGCCCCCGGAATGGCGACAGAGAGATCAACTGCGCTCGTGGCAGTTTTCCAAAGAGCAGGGCCCGTCTGGAACGCTCGCTGCTGGGCAGGTGCAAGCAGAACGGCCTGGCGAGGAGGGCCAGGAAAGCCTAGCTACAGAGATGCTCGATCAGCTGGGCGGCGGGGAGGAAGGACCTCACACCGGCTGCTCGAGAGAGCTGCTCTGGGGATACGGACTGGGGTCCTTGGGGGTCGTTTTGTCAAGCTGCCTCGGGAAGGAGAAAACCAAACACTGAAAGAGCTCCGGGCTCCCTCACTGAGGAACGAGCTCTCCCTGGAAATCCCCGCTACACAAAATGCCCTTTCCACGCGCACAGAGCAGCGTCCCCACAGCACCCAGCTCCCGCAGAGTCCAGATAACAGTCGTGGGTTTCAGCAGTAAGAGAACAGTCGGGAATACCACTAAAAGCCAGGAGGGCGCGGCCTCTCCCGTCACACTCGCTGGCGGGATAAAAGTGATCTACCTTGGCAGTCACCAACGCTTGGTGCTTAAGGGGCTGGATTCAGGGGTTGGAGCCGTCGGGGATCTGCCCACGGCAGGCCCAGGGGGGTGACTGTCCCCTGCCTCTCTCTCTCTCTGCGCGGTGATGGTGTCTGGACTCGCCACTCGAGGTAGGTTGAGATCGACGGTATCCTCAGACGTCAAGTGGTGGTGTGGTCAGCCAGGCTGGGGGTGAGAGTGTGGGTTGCGAGCGCCCCCACCCTAGATGTAGGCCTCTTTGCTGGCTGAGCCGCTGGCCTGGGGCTGTTCTGGACCATTCTCCGGGCGAACGATGTCTTCGCTGGGCTGGATCATGACCTGGACGCGCTGTGGGCACCGGGGAGAATTCGGGCCGGGATGGGGAGGACTGACCGCTCCATTCCCCCAGCATCTCTTCAGTCTCTCCTGTCTGCTCTACCTTCACACGGCACCCAGACTCCGGCCTCGTCCCCGCGTTCTCCAGACCCTCACACGCTCCCGCATGGGCCGCGCCACATCTCCTCCGCTCAGGTCATTGTAGCGACTCCCACCAACCCTCCGCTTCCACTCCTGCCCATCACCCCTTCATTCTACTCTCAGCACAGCCGCTGGAGGGCTTATGTCAAAACCAAAGTCAGATCCCGTCCCTCTACTTCTCAGGACCCAACAGTGGCTCCCATTTCACCAAAGTCCTACAAGACCCCACATGGTCTGGCCCCCGTCACCTCAGACCTCGATGTCCTCCCCTCACCAAGCCCCCCCCCAACTTACTCCACTCCAGCCACAATGGCCTCCTCACACGCACCAAGCATGCACCTGCCTCAGGGCCTTTGCACTTGCTGTACCCTTTGTCCGAGACATCTTTCCTTTCAGATAGTTACCTACTTCGATCTCTACCTCCTTAAGTCTTGCCTCAGTGCTTTCTTCTCAGCAAAGCCTCGCTCAGCACTCCCCAAACCTCCTTCCTACTTTATTTTTCTCCATAGTACTCATGCCCATCTAACATGTTTTTAATTGTTGATTTTCCTCTACTAGAATGTAAGCTCTATCAAGGTGGGATTTTTGCCTCTTTTGTTCATGGCCATGTCCCCAGCACTGACAGTACTGTCTGGCACACAGTAGGTGTTCAATACATATTCGCTGAGTGGATGATCCCCCACTACCTTCCCTACACACATCCCCTGAAACCCTGCCCCTTTGGACAACGCACCATCTTCAGATGTGCCTTGCCCTTTCCCACTGCTGGGCCTTTGCACAGGCTATGCTCCCTTCCTCAAATGCACCCCTTTGCCTCTGCCACTCTAAGACCTGTCTGCCTTTTGAGGCTCAGCAGAGGATCGTGGAAAACGAAAGCACTGCACCTGGAGTTGGAAGAAAGGGCTGCGAGCCCCAGCTCTGCTAATAACTTACTGCAAGGGATGGGTAAGTGGTTCCCGCACTTGGCCTCAGTTTTTCCATCTGTGAAGGAGAAGGCTGGCCCAGGAGCTGCACACAACCCCACCCCCTACCCCTTTCCTTGAGGGTAAGACCACATTTTCTCTTTATCAAGCCCACAAATGAGGTCTAGAGTAAGCCCTCAATACATCTGATCCCACCCTTCATCTGCTTCAAACCCTTGATAGCTCCCCATTGCCCTTAGGATAAAGTCCAAAGTTCTTACTCTGATTTTCAAAGCCCTTCGTGATCTGGCCTGAGCTTCTTATATTCCCAAACTCATCTCTTTATCACCCACTCTGAACCCCTCCCCACTCTACCTTCCAGCCACACTGATCTCCCTTCAGTTCACCAAATGCAGTTTATACCCCTGGGCCTTTACACATGCTTCCCATCCCCTCCTAGGAACATTCTTTCTGCTTCTACTTTTAACACTGACTCATCTTTAGGCCTCTCCTTAGCTATCCCCTCTTTTAAGAAGCCTTTCCTAACCTTCCTCAACCCAGCAGGGCTAACCCATCTCCATGGTTTACCCTGATCATGGTGCTTCTAACACTCTATCATCATTGGTTATTGACTTGTCTATCTCCCCAGACTGTGCACTCCACAGGGTAAGGGCTGTGCCCAGCTCAGTGGGGGAAGGGGACTAGCAATTTGAAGGGTGGAGAAGGGACCTACCTGCTTCAGGGAGCCCTTTAAGGTGAGGAACATGTAGGCCATGTACCCGGGGATGAGGACCATGGAAGACAGAGCCATGAGCCAGCCCACGCCCTGGCCCCACTTGGGGAAAACGTAGCTTCCCATGGTGAGAGGAGTCATCTGCACAGCACTGAAAATGAACACACCCTGGGGAGGGTGGGGAGGGCACGAGAGCAGTCAGTCATCCAGACTGGACAACCAAGGTCCCCCCAGACCCTGAAGCTGCCAGGTCCACCACCCTCCACCCCTGCCCTGAGGCTGACCCTCACAAGGGCCCAGCATCTTGGCAATCCCGCACCCAAGGCCACTGCTAGTACGTAACGTGCCTTCCTGCATAGTAGAAAAAGGCACCTCCTCTGGGAGGACCAATAGCAAAAGCCTCCTTCTCCTAAGAACAAATAGAAAAGGTCCCTGGGAGGACCAATGGAAAAGGCGCCCTCTCTGGGAGGACCAATAGAAAAGACACCCTTTCCGGGAGGACCAATAGAAAAAGGTACCCTCTCTGGGAGGACCAATAGAAAAAGGTGCCCTCTCTGGGAGGACCAATGGAAAAGGCGCCCTCTCTGGGAGGACCAACAGCAAAAGCCTCCTTCTCCTAAGAACAAATAGAAAAGGGCACCCCTTCTGGGAGAACCAATATGAAAAAGGTGCCCTCTCTGGGAGGACCAATAGAAAAAGGCACCCTTTCCGGGAGGACCAATAGAAAAAGGTGGCTCCTCTGGGCAGACCAATAGGAAAAGGCATCCCTTCCTCCAAGTTAACCAGCTTGGCAAGCAGAACAAGGGTTGGATGTCAGCCCCCGGGCCACCACCAGCTGGGTGCCCCTATGCAGGACACAACATATGCAGTGGCCCAGTCCCTACCCCAAGGGACAGCCCCGCGCCAGGCCCGCTGAGGCCCAGCTTCCTCTGGTGGGAGGGAACGAAGGATGCTGAGAATGAGAGGTCTCCCCACGCGAACGCCTTCGGCTTCAGAATCAGGCCCACCTGGGTCGAGGGCAGCGCCAGCTAGCTGCATGACGCTGGCTGGGTGAGCCCCGGGGCCCCCGGCAGGAAAAGGGGGCAATACGGCCTATTTTGCAGAGGTTTGTGAGGATGCTGTAATGTGTCTGGTACCACGCAGAGCACAGAGCAGATGCTCAACAAGCAGGAGGCGGCAGTATTACTAGAGAACAGGGGGATCTGGGGCCTCTGCCACCCGCCTTTGCCTCCAGAGGTTTGTCTCTGGCCGAGTCGCCCCAGGGCCTGGTCTGGACTCATCCTAACAGGGCTGGTCAAGCCTTGTCCTTACCGCTACAATGATTGGGGTGAAGAAGGACCAGCAGAGCTTCCACCAGATGCAGGGCCTAGAGCCAACCATTTCTTGGATGTTGTCATAGAATCGGTTGACACCTGTGACATCGGAGGGAGAGCAGGAGGGATAGATGAGCTGTGGGGACTGCAGGCTTAAAGCCCCAATCTGCCGCCTTCTCACAGTGTGACCACAGGCAAGTCACCTAACTTCTTTGACCCTCGGTTTCTTCGTCTGTCACATGGGGCTAATGCTCCGGGGGGGTCCTCACGATCTAAGTATTCAATAACCAAATCCCCTCAGCAAGTGGGCTGTGTAGGAAAACAAGTCACCTTCACAAGAAAATATCTACCACTCAAAGGATATACTTACAAAACATGTCCCCACCACTCTCAATGTCCCTGCCACTCAACACCTATCCCCGCCGTTCCTTCAAAGCTTTGCTGGACGGGGTGGTTTTCCTGATGACCCGATGCTAAAAGCAACTGGCAGTAGAGTGCAAAGAACTGCAGATCTTGCAACAACACCACAGACGTCGTGAAGTTGACGAGAGTGACGCTGGGCACGGCTTGAATTATAAGCAGTCACTGCCCGTGGGGACCGGACAGCCTTAGCTCAGTTAGAGAGGGCGGAGGGGAGCGACAAGGAGGGTGAGGCAGCAGAGAAGGCACGATGAGAACCAAGGACTAGGAGGGACCCTGGAGGACCTTTCGAACACATCACCTGGCTGTGAGAGTCGAGGTGCAGGGAAGGGCACCCTTTGGACTGTCCCGCAGTGGGGTCTGGAAACGTGGCCACAAAATAAACAGATAAAATCACTGCTTCCTTCATTCTCAGGTAGTGCATACTGTTAATTATAGCTCAGCTTTTGTTCAATATTTAGCTTCAGAATGTTTTTTGGTAATTTTGGTTTCCCTTTCCTACATAAAATCTCAAACGAACCTTTTTAATCTCAAAACTTATGAAGAAATTTTGGCTCCCATTTTAAATGAATTTATTTAACTTTTCTTCTTACGGTATATCGTAAACAAGGGACCTCCTGTGCTAACTTCCTCCAGTTGCTGTGAGGACTAAATACATCATTGTATGGAAAGGGCCTGGGGTTCAAGTTGGGTTTGTTGAAGGATGACTGAGAAAGGAAAGAGGGAGGGAGCGAGGAGGGGTGGTGCTCACCGTAAAACCAGGAGATGGAGACACACTCAAAGAACACGAGAAACAGCAGGCTCATGCCACTGGCAGAGTAGTAATCAAAAAGTTTGAAGACGTAAATGCCCCCCTGCAAGAGGAAAAGACGTGAGAGTGGGTCCACCTTCCCTCAGCGCCCAGTGCCTTCAGAACACAGTCCACAAGGGCTTTAGAATCTGATCAGGCTACACTGCAGCAGAAGGCTTGAGGGTAGATTAGAAGAAGCACTGAGGGCCTAATGACCATGGAGGATGTGGTCACTGACTCCCTGGTGACTGGGAAGACAATGTCCAGGTGGCAGAGGGAAATGCCCCATGTCTGGTAAGGCTCGGGGCAGAAAGGGGAGTTGGTCACCACAGCCATCTCTCCACAATGCTCAATCAGTCATGTCTCTCCCCTGCTTAAAATGTTCCATGGCTTAAATAGACAATACTATAACACACAAATAAGTACAGAGATATAAAATAGAATAATAAAATAAAATCCAAATGCTTGGGCCTGCAAGGTCCTGCATGTTCTGGTCCTGTACTCCCTACCTATCCTCTCACTCCCTCGGCACCCCCACCCCCCAACTGGCCTTCTTTCTGTCCCTCAATCTTGCCCAGCCCATTCCCACCTCAGGGTCTTTGCACCTGCTGTGCTTTCTTCCCCTAGCCAGAGCTTCCCCTGGCTGGCTCTTCCTTGTCATTTGAGTCTCAGCTCAACTGTCACTACCTCAGAGGGACTGCTCCTGACTACTCTGTCTGAGGTAGAATCTCTCTCACCCCCCCAGGGTCATTCTCTGTCCTACTATCCTCTTTTCCTCACGGCACTTAACACTCTCTGAGATGATCTAATTTGTATGTCAGTCTGTCCACCAAAATATATGCTCCAGGAGAGGAGATACTGTGTCTGTCATGTTAACTGCTGAATCTCCAGTGTCATGCCAGGCCCATAGGAGGTGTTCAGCAACTACGAAGGAACAAAGGAATGAATGAGCAATGATTCTGGGTCTGAATTGTCTTTGGATCCAAGGGTAGTTTTGTGGATCATAAACCAGATCCATAGGGCTGAGCCCATGGCTTTAGGGTCATCTACATTTATGGTACAATTCATCAGTTCTGTGTCTATCTTCTGACCAGACTGGGAGGGCCTTGAATGAAGAGAGCATTGTTCGTTAATACTGATAGAAAAAAAAAAGTGGGAATGAGAGGAAGGGGCAGTGTCAACTTTAAAGGCCCAACTCCAACTTGAGGTTTGAGTCTTTGAGACCTCAGCCTTTGCATCCCCTCCTCCAGAAAGCAGGCCCTGGTGCCCCAGGCTGGGTTACGGGCTGTATTCTCTAGCTGTGTCTTATCATTTCTAGCCAGTGTCTGTGTCTCCCACCAGCCTGGGAGCCCCTTGAGGGCAGGGACCCCATCTGACTCATTGCTGTGTGTGCAGGGCTTGGCGCAGAGATGGTGCTCAATGAACAGACGAACAGTGGGATAGGACAAGGTTGGGGCAGAGAGGAGCTGGGAGTGGTCCCGGGGCAGGCAGCACCACAGGTGTGCCAGGTGCCGCCTGAGCTCACCTGGGTGATGTTAGAGAGGCCGATCAGGTAGGAGACGATGCAGACGGCAGCGATGAAGAGCTCCCTGCGGTTGCGGAGGAGTCTGGGGTACTCGTCCACCAGGGCTGTGATGAAGCCTTCTACGGTGCAGAACTTCAGGGGGCAACGGAGGTCAGCCAGGTGCAGCAGCCCTCAGCCTCAACCCACCCACAGCCTGACCCTCTGGGGAAGACCAAAGAGGCCCAGCAGCATCGGGACAGCAGGGCCAGGAGAGCCCCGGGAGCCGTGCCTGATTCAGCCTCTGCCTCCCTTTGTGACCTCAGGACAGTCCCTTCCCTTGGGACATCTGGAAAATGGGGAAGGTGGCTGAGCTGATCCCTGAAGTCTCATGTGGTGGAACATTCTAGAGGTCGGAAACTCTCGGCCATCTTTTTGGGGGCCTAAGACAATGGGCTCCTCTCCCTGCTTGCTCCTGGACCAACGAGGCTGGGTGGGGGGTTCCTCAAGGTGCCAGGGAGGGTGTCCTCACCTGGCTGTCGATGCCCAGCATCAGCAGCATGGAGAAGAAGAGGATGGCCCAGAGCGGAGAGATGGGCAGCTGGGTCACCGCCTCCGGGTACGCCAGGAACGCCAGCCCGGGGCCTGTGGAGGGAAGGGCAAAAAAGACAAAGAAAAGAAAAGGCCCTGAGCACTGACAGCATACCCAGGACACCACCCACTGTCTAAGCTTTATTTCATTTCATCTTCGGAGTAACCTTTTGGGTGAGTGTTATCAGCCCCTTATTCTAGATGAGGAAACAGAGTGTGTGTTGGGGTGGGAGGCTGTAGGGTTGGGTCCAGAGGCAGGGGAACCAGTGAGATGAGATGAGGGACTGCAGTGGCCTGGCCAGCAGTGGGGACAGTGCAGACACAGAGAGGTGGTCAGATGGAGAGGTACTCAGGAGGCAGGATGGGCAGGTCCTGGTACTGGTTGGTTTGTGGCTGCAGGGGAGGGAAGGGTCCAGGACGTCAGTTTGGGACATGCTGTTTGAGTGTCTGGGGGGCAGGTATTCAAGAGATCAGGGAAAGCCTTGGAGGAAGAAGGAGAGAGATTGTAACCTCCCAGGAGTCTGGCTCTGGAAAGGAGGGGTGCGGCTCACGAGTTCCAGAGCAATGAGATGGTGGGCTGCCCGTGTAGAGGAGATGTGGACCTCAGCGGAGAAGGGTCCTTTCCTCAGGACCAGCCCAATTCTCCACGATGGGGAAGGGACACATCTCGTCTCGTTGCCTCCCTGATCCTCATGGTCTCTGCATGCACACAGTGGGTCCCTCATGTTTGCTGCTTTCCTGGCTGAGCAGGGGAAGGGGGGCTGCCTGGGCTTTTCCTTGGACCCTGTGGCATCAATGCCTGTGTGGCCAGCAGAGTAGGCACAGCCTACTTGGTGGAACTGGGACATAAGCACTGATTTGGGTTCTTGTGTCGTGGCAGTGAGCCTGTCTGAGTTGGACTAAAGTTTATATCCCAGGGGGCAAGCGTGGGTCTTGTCCTCCCAGGTGTCCAAGATTGTGCTGGAAGTGTCAGTGTGGCCAGGCTTTGCAATCAGCCGGGTCTGGGCTGGACTCCAAGGTTCCCCCACCTCTCGAGCTCCGTGAACTTGGGCAGGTGGCCTCAGTGGGCCTCAGTTTCCTCATCTATGAAACAGGGATACAACAGCATCGACCGCACAGCGTTGGGAAGATTCAGGCATACGGTACGCGTACATGCTCGGCGCGCTGCCCGGCACCTGGTGACGCTCGATGCCAGCGCGCCAAGCTGGTGACATGACGACAGCGCAAACGCGGCGCGGTGAGCCCCTCCCTCCCAGGAGCCCGAGCCCTCCACCGTGCGGCGCTGACCTGAGGCAGCCACATCAGCAATGGACCTCTTAGTGACATGGGCCATGAAGCCCACGATGGAGAAGATGACGAACCCTGCGAACATGCTGGTGCACGAATTGATGCAGCAGACAATGATGGAGTCCCTGCAGAAAAAAAGGGGAGTCAGGGACAGTGGGGCCGGCACGAAGGTGGCTAGCGGGCAGTGGTTAGCGAGGGGCAAGGTGGAGGAGGGTACCTGGGAGCGGCGGTACGTGGCTGGCGAGCACCCCCACCGCAGGGAAAGGAAGGAATCGGAAGGAGTTTGGCTCAGCGAGGGGCGGGGCCGCGGAGGGGCGGGGCCGCGGAGGGGCGGGGCCGCGGAGGGGCGGGGCCGCGGAGGGGCGGGGCCGCGGAGGGGCGGGGCCGCGGAGGGGCGGGGCTCCTGAGCTCCCGCACCTGTAGACGTTGTTGTGGAAAGAGTTGTAGCTCCCAAGCGCGATGAGGGATCCCAGGCCCAGCCCGTAGGAGAAGAAGATCTGGGTAGCCGCATCCAGCCACACCTATAGGCAGAATGTTCAAAAATTAGTCAAAATTACAATCATAGCCACAGCGCCCCAGCGCCTTTTACATGTGCTAAGCAGCTCTCCGTGGCCACAATCCCAGTTTACAAGCGAGGGTCAGACGGGCGCCGTAACGCATCCTAAACCCGGTTAACGGCTCAAGCCTCAGGTGTGCTCCTAACCCAGCCGGTGCCCTCCAGGACCGGGGCCGGGAGGGCCGCTCACCTCGGAGTCGGACAGCTTGCGGAAGTTGGGCGTGATGTAGAAGAGGATGCCCTCCTTGGCGCCGGGCAGCGTCACGCCGCGGAAGAAGAGGATGATCAGCATGATGTAGGGATACGTGGCCGAGAAGTAGACCACCTGGGAGGAAAGCGGGCGGCGCGGTCAGGCCCCCCCAGCGGGGCCATGCTTTTCCCTCCTCCACTTCACCTGCACAGGCACCTGTTGAGGCGCTGGGCTTGGTTCCAGTTCATCTTCCTCCAGGAGGCCTTCCTGGATTCCTAACCTACTCTGCTTGGCCACTTTTCTGAAGCCGCTGCTTACAGTCTGAACCAACCAGCTCAGCCCCCGGTTTTTCTCTTCTCTTACCCCTCCTATTTTTTTTATTTCTGTTTAAATTATTCAAGTAATACATGTGGTGACAGGAAAATTTTAAAATCACATATGAACACACACAGACACACACACACACACAATTAAAGTTCCTTTCAACAGCCCCTAGAATGTAAGTTACATGAGGGACAGGCCTTGTCTTGTTCACTTCTCTGTTTTCCCAGCACCTAGAACAGTCCATGGTATATAGTAGACACTCGATAAATGCCTGACAAATACATAAATGCATGGATGTTAATATTTTAATATTCCTCTTTTGAGATATTCCTTTGCACATATGATAACATTTTCTTAGAAAATGAGGCTCAAATTATGTACTTAACTTTTCATTTAACATATTTAAAGTTAAAAAACACACAGCACATACAGCTTTGTTTCTTGTTTTGTTTACTAAACGTTGTTTTATTGTTCTGTAAGAATGTGATTTTTAATTATACAAAATAGTCCCTCAGGAGGTTTCACCATCCTTTTTAAAGTTTCCCCACTGTAATCCATTTAGGTTACTTCTAATTTTACGTGAATCTTAATAATACTACACTGGAAACCCCTGTATAAAAAATTTGTCTACAAAATTATTATACCATTCTTGGGAAAAATTTCTATAAGTGGAATCACTGGTAAAAAGGAATATACTTCTCAAAGGCTTCTAATCCATATTGTCTAATTGCCTTCCAGAAATTGACCTTCGTCCAGCATTACAGAGAGCGCCTTTCCCACAAAGATGCCAGCACTGAGTGTAATTATCTTAAACATTATTTTTTGCCACATTGATAATCAAAAGACTGATGTCATTGTCTGAAACTGCATTTCTTTGCTCACTAGTGCGAAAGAGCAATTTTCAAGTTCAATGACCTTTATTTCTCAGAGTCTGATTTGACCCCATTTCCTGGTCAGTATGAATTGTTCTCTGGGTTAGTTTCATCTCCCTGACTTGGCTCTGAGATTCTTCAAGGTTAGGAAAGGCAGCCACAGTCCAGTAGAAAAACCACTGTACTTGGC
This sequence comes from Ceratotherium simum simum, assembly GCF_057802395.1. Taxonomy (NCBI): domain Eukaryota; kingdom Metazoa; phylum Chordata; class Mammalia; order Perissodactyla; family Rhinocerotidae; genus Ceratotherium; species Ceratotherium simum. The sequence goes on along the minus strand of NC_141904.1, from coordinate 84,751,407 downwards.
ATTAGAAAAAGGAGATTCAGAACCATCTGCATCACCTACAAGCTATGTGACATTGGATCAATTTCTTATCCTCTCTGAGCCTAGCTTTTTCTTGTCTGGAAGATGGGTACAATCAGCCTTGCTACTCAGAAAGGTTGGTTGTATGAGCACATACAACATGCTTGATATATGTTGCCTAGGTCTTGCGCTTCAGTGTGTCTTCTATGTTCATCATGAAGCTAGGTACACAGTAGGTGCTCAGTAAAGCTTACTGATGGATTGGCTGACTCAGTCAAAAGACACAATGAGAAGGACCTCACTTTCTGTCTCCACGAAGCAGTCAGTCTCCTAATGCAGCAGGAACTTAAGACACCACAAAAATGATTATGATGTCGTGTACTGAGTGCCCACTATGTGTTGGGCATGTGCTACATACTCTCCATAGATTATTCCCTTCAGTCTTTGTGGCGAACCTGTAAGGTACTATTATCGTGACCATCTAACAGATGAGGAGACTGAGGCTCAGAGAAGTGAAATGACTTGCCGAAGCGCACACAGCTAGGAACCAGGACACTGAGATTCAAACTCAGCTCTGTCTCTTCCGAAGCCCTTAGGCGCTACATTCTTCCACCTCCTAAAGCTGGGCCGGGAGACACCTGTGCCCTCCTCCTGCCAGCCTGGTCTAGGGACAGAGCAGAGAGGTTTTGACACCAACCTTGGATCTGAGAACCGGATGGGTCCAAAGGTCCCACCAGACTGAAATAGGGTGTGCCCATGCCTGAGGGTGGAATTCGCTAAGTTCTGTTCTGCTGGTTTCAGCTTCTTAGGCAGTCCGCACCTCCCTGTCTCCAGCCCCACTCAGTTCAAATCCCTTCTCTCCCTCCCTCCTCGTAAGACCTCAGACAACACACTTGCCCTGAGTTTCCTTCAGGCCAGGGCCAGTGAGCGACTCGCCATCTTCTGTCCCTGGACTCCTGGGGTGGGGCTTGAAGGGGGAAAGAAGTGGGGGTGAGGCCAGTTCCTCTCCCCACAATTTGATCGGCAAGTTCCCCAGATGTCCCCAGGCTGGACACCCCAGCTTGGCGTGGCTCTGCCCTTGCCCATAATAAAAACAAAAACAATAACTCCCCTTGCTAGCTGCCTAGTTCTTTCCAAATCTCCGTCTCATTTGATTGGCACAACAAACCGATGGATAAGCATAGTTATTAGCCCCATTTTACAGAGGAGAAAACTGTGTTTCAGAGAGGCGAGGTGACTTGTCCGAGGTCACACAGCCAAATAAATGGCCGAGTTGGGATCTGGACTCAGGGCTGTTTGAATACAGAGCCTAAGTATTTAATCATTAATCAATCCACCTCTGTTGCTCCTCAAAGGCTGGGATGTGAAGCGTTCATCTCTGGATCACCCATACCACAACAAGACTTGCAACAGGACAGTTTGCTCAATGGTCCATGAGCAACAACTGCCCTGTTTTTTGATGGCTCTGTCAGGACCAGGGGAATCTCAAGAGACTTACTGTGAGCCTGGCACTGTGCTAAGAGCCTGACTTGCATTATTTTCTTTAATCCTCACAACTGCCCAGAAGGTAGGTAATGTTTTCATTCCCATTTTATAGGAAAGGAAACTGAGGCATGCAGAGATGAAGGGACCTGCTTAACTCAAGGTTGGATGGGGTTCCTGGGAGGTGCAGACTCTTTGCCCAGGGCAGAGATCCCTCTGTAGACCTGTCCCTCTCCAGTCTCCACTGTGCACATCCTTACCTTTCCAGTCCAGCCAACACCCTTCCAGATACAGAAATACACAAGGATCCAGGCGATGGCCAGGGTGATGGCCAGAGGCCAGCGGATCTGACCTGGCTTGTCCAGCCCGTCTGTCATCTGATGCATGTTGCGCCTGGTGGAACAGTGGAGGGAGGAGAAAGTCACGTGGGGCTGGCAGGAGCTGGAGTGACCGGGGGTGCCCAGGGCGTGGACATGGGTGACACCCTCCACTGTGATTGTGCTGACAGCTGTGATCACTGAGATGCAAGAGCTGGGTGGGGACTGCAGGGCCATTATACTAATGGGTAGAAAGGGCTGTTTGCTCAAGGGACCTGCCACCATCGTTGCTCACCGGGATGGCTGCGGTAGCCTCCTGGCAGGACCCCTGCCCTCACTGTTGCTCTGTCCCGCTCCAGCCCCAGGGATCCTTCTAAACTGCGAGTCTGACCACGTCACTCTTGTACTTAAAATCCGACAGTGAAGAGCTCCCTGTGGTTCTCAGAAGGAAGCCCAGACCGCCCAGGCTGACCTCGCAGGGCTTTCACGAGCTGGCATCCCTCTCCAGTCTCGGCTCTCAGCGCAGCCCCCTCACACCCTCAGCCCCTCACCGGGGCCGTGCTGGCTCTTGCCTGCTCCCAGCCCTCACGATGCTCTTTCTTCCGCCAACACCTGTCTTCCTTGCCTTGTTTTTCATCTTTAGATGCCGCTCCTCACCTGGGCTGGTCCAGGCGCCTCCTTGAGGCCCCGACAGCCTCCTGCGTGTCCCCCCTCTGAGCGCTGGCCATCCAGTGTGTCATTGCCTGTTTGCTCATCCCTGTCTCTAGGCAGATTGGCACATAGTAGGTGCTCAAGAAATGTTTACTGAATAAATGGCTGAATGAAAAGCCTGAATGTGTGCAAAAGGGTTGCATGTGGGAGATGCTGGAAAGCAGAACCAGCCGGAGCAGAATCTGATTTTTGTTTGTAAGGAGACAGCCCAGCTAAGGACATTTCAGCACAGCGACTGGTGTCACGTGTTCGACACCTCCTGAGGACAGCTCCCCCTGAGCTTACCCAAGGTGCACTGGACCCTCCAGGCTGCTCCCAGACCCCTTTGAACTGCCCAGCACAGATGCTTCCTTCATACCAAAGAGATCTGGGTCCCAGGACCTCATCTTGTAAAATCAATGCCCCCAACACACGTCTTCTATGACGCGTCCCCTGAAGATCCAGTCAGCGTGGCCTTCACCATGGACAGCGTGTGCGCGCGCGCGCATGTGTGTGTGTGTGTGTGTGTGTGTGTGTGTGTGTGTGTGTGTGTGTGTGTGTGTGTGTGTGTGTGTGTGTGTGTGTGTCTTTACTCCCAGTGACTCTGGGTTTCTAAGTAGACCAGGAGTTTTCTAAGCAGTTTTCAGGATGAATCGGGATTTTGTCGGCCTCTCCTGGTGATTCCTCTCGGCCTGCACTGGTGCTCCCCTCCGCTGGCTCACTGTCCACCCTTCTCCACCTACTCCGGGCCCAGTTGCTGCGCCGTGGCTGCGGCACCGGCTCCCTCGCCCTCCTGCTTCTAGAGGGTTTGACCAACGGCAGGAGCTCAGGGGTGGGAGGAGAGGGAGTGGGGATGTATCCCCCACTGGACGTGGCTCCGTCTGGAGCTGGGTTTCTCTACCGAAGGTCAGGGCAAGTGTCTAGCGGCCCTTCCGCAGGCCAGCTCCCTCTGGGGGAGGAAAGGGCTTCACCCTCCCTTGTGGCTTCCTGAGCCCACTAGGGCTCCACAAACAGCGCTTTACCTAACTCGCCCATCACCCCCTGAGGCCGCCTCTGTGCCCGCGGGCCCTGGGTAACACTCCACCACCCGGCTGGCCCCGCACTCACTCCCAGAACTCCACCACCGCGCTGGTCATGTTGGTGGTGTTGACGATGCTGTAGTTGGAGAAGCAGCGGTCGGTGTTCCAGGGGTTGTCACACTGTTTCCATGGCAGTGTCTGCAAGACAAACCCCACTGAGCCCCCAGGGGCTGGCAACAGCGACCCCTGCACACCTCAGGCACCCTCACATCCCCCAGCGTCCTCAAGCCATTATCTCACCTCCCCTCCCAACAGCTCCTGGATGCAGGGCATGTTGTGATCCCCATTTTAGAGATCAGAGAGGGGCAGCAACTTGCTCAAGATCACACAGCTCTTAGGTATCAGAGCTGAAATTTGAACTTCAGACTTTTCACTCTGAAACGCAGCTTTCCAAGCTGTACCATAAGGTCTGGTGTGTCCACCCTGGAGCCACTTCCCAGCTACGTGACCTTGGGTAAGGGGTCTCGCCCATTTGACCCTCTGCACACTGATGTTAACAGTGAACACTTACAGGGCTTGTTCTTGGCCAGGTATAGGTTTAAGGGCTTTACACATATTTACTCCTTAATCCTCACAACAACCCTAAGAGGCGAGTTTCACTTGTACCCCCATTTTATAAATGAGAGCACTGTGGCTCAGAGAGGTTAAGTCTCTTCCCAAAGTTGCACAGCTGGTACGTACTAGGGTCAGGATTGGAACCTAGGCCGTCTGGGACCATATGAAATGAGCTAATGACACCCACCTAGGAGGGGTGTCATGAGGATTAGACGTCAGCCCACACGAAGAGCCCGGTTCAGTGCCTGGCCTGGGCGGGTGCTGTTATAGTGCTAGGAGTTGGGGGAGACAGGGTGACTGAAGACAAGCCGGGCCCCCCACCCAGAGGCACGGCCCTGGCCGTGGAGGGTGGGATGCAGGTCCGGCTCCCTCTGGCGGGCGGGCCCAGGGCACTCACCGTGGTGAAGGAGTTGTACAGGTAGTAGATGGCCCAGGAGATGATGACGATGTAGTAGATGTTCAGCCAGAACGACAGCACAGCAGCGGCAAGGCCCACGCCTGGGAGTGGAGCACGCCAGCACGACACTCATTTATTAGAGTGATAAGAATAACTGCCCAGTTCGTGTCATTGTTACTGTTTTCCACATTGTCTACAGTCTCACTGGACCATGGAGACAGGCAGGGGCTTGGCTAAGGTCACACACGTCTGGCATGTGAGGGAGCCAGGCTTGTGTCTGGGCCCAGCACAGGCTGGTCGCGGTGGGGGCCAGGTAAGCATGACCTCTACGTGTCCACCTGTCCGGCACTGAGCCAGGAGGCAGAGAAAGCGGCAGCCAGCCCTGGCTGGGGAAATGAGCCCATAGGGTAGGGCAGGGCAGGGCAGGCTGACGCGCATGCGGGGCTCTGGACTGGGTCCTCCTCTCCACCTCCACGCCCTAGGTTCTGACAGGCATTGTCATCTGTCACCTGGGCGCCTGCAAGGGCTCCACTCTGCTCAGATGTGGACCGAGCAGCTCCCTCTGTCCAGAGGGGCGAGGGTGTCGGGAAGGCCCTGGCTTCACCACCGTCCTGTGGGCAGCACCCACGGCCCACCCTGCAGACTCACCCTTGAACATGGGGGCCAGCTTCCACACGCCCAGGCCCCCGATGGACGTGTACTGGCCCAGGGAACACTCCAGCAGGAAGAGCGGCACCCCCGCAAAGATGAGCGTCAGGAAGTAGGGGATCAGGAAGGCCCCTGCAGGGGTGAGAAGAGATGCTCGTGGCCCCGAGGCTCTGGAGAAACCCCTGTCGGAGGGAGCATCGCGGCGGGGCGTTCTGGGGTCCCAGCCACGATTTCCTCACACTCTGCCTCTAAAGCAGCACCACAGCCAGACTGAGGCCCAAGGACATCCTTGGCTCAAACTACATCTCCACACTTTGCAAAACGGAGAGGGGCACTTGTAGGTTGCAGTGACAAAGGACGATCACCCTTGGGGAATCCTTTGGTGAAAAGACGAGAAACAGAACAGAGCCTGGTCCTTCCTTTGGAGTCTTTATGGGACCCTTGCCCTAAGGTGGCCCTGGAAGACGCCCGCTTGGGACGTTCTCCGGGGGTCAGCCAGGCCGGGAGCCGCCAGGCCGGCACCTACCGCCGCCATTCTTCCCGCAGAGGTAGGGGAACCTCCAGACGTTGCCCAGGCCGATGGCGTAGCCCACGCAGGACATGAGGAAGTCAAAGCGGCCCTTCCACGTGTCCCGGTCCGGGAGGTCCGCCGCCCTCTTCTGCACCTTGACCACCAGGGTTTTGGGCTTGTCGTTGGCCACAGGGGCCTCGCTGACCTCTGTGGAGATCTGCCCGTCGGCCACCTTGCTGCCGTCGGCTGCCATGTCTCGGGGTCTGGACGCAGGGGTCCCGGCAGAGGGACGTGCGGTGTCAGCCCCGGTCCACGCGGACAGCAGTTTTGCGGCTCACGGTCACCCTAGGAGAAGAGAGGGCTGGGGTGACAGGCACAGAAGGGTGGCAAGCTCCTGGAGTTGCCCCCAAATAACAAACAAATCACCCACAAACACACCTGGGGCTGAGACGGCTCCCCCCAAAAGCCCCCTCTCCCGCCGGCTCCTGCTCCCAGAGGAGGAAGGAGCCTCTCGTGTCCAAAGACCACGTGTGAGGATGCGGTCTGCCAACGTCTCCTGGACCAGCTTCTACTGGGGTCACCTGCGCCGTGTGCCCCCCGTCATGTGTCCTGCTCAGAGGAGAAACCCGAGGCAACCAAACTTCCAAACAGAAATACTAAGTGCCCCTCATATTTGTCTCGCAGGATGCGATTCGACCTTCACTCTCTGAGGCCATGATAGCCACAGCCGGGTGAGCAATGGACTTCAGTGGGCTGAACAGGGAGGTGTCCTGGCTGCAGGCGATGGGTGAGGGCGGCACATGAGCGCAGACTCTGATCATGATCAAAGTCCTCTTTACCACTTTTGCGCTGCGTGACTTTGAGTAAACTTCTTAACCTCTCTGCCCCCCCCCATCTTTTAAATTGAGGATGATAACAGTACGTCCTCATCAGGTGGTAGTTCTCCCCTTATTCAGTGGGGCACCCTGTGCCTGGCAAATGGTGAGGACTTGTTGCTATGTCATCAGCAATTCCCAAGCCTGCCTGTGTTTCCATGTCGTTGGGAAGCTTTGTGAAGATACAGATTCCCAGGTGCCACCCCAGATGAGCTACATCAGAATCTCTAGGAGATGAGCCCCGAATCTACACTTTTCACAAATTCCCCAGAACGAGATTCTTATGCCGGGAGCCTAGCTCCAGCCCTGAGGTGAGGAAGGACCACTGGCTTAGATGCCTCTCTGACCCTCAGTCACCAGATGTCCCCATGACACTCTGCCCCTTCTCACCTCTTCAGGTCCAGAGGCAGCATGGCGTCGAGGACAGTGTGTGACACTGGACTCAGACCAGCCCTTGGTTCAAGTCTCCAGTCTGCCTTCTACCAGCTGAGTGACCCTAAATCCCACTCCTGATTGCTCTAGCCTCAGTTTCCCCATCTATAAAATGGGGTGATCCTATCTGACTTATAAAATTGTGGCAAAAATGCGCTTTCCTGGCTGTAAGAGGGCCTCCCCCGACCGGTTCAGAAAGAGAACCTCATACACAGTTCTGATTGTTTTGGCTGTTGTTGTTACCTGAGGATTTTGTGGCGGGTCAGCTCCAGCCCAGCTCGCTCTGCAACCCCGGGGTGAGAGCCTGCAGAGCAGAGGAGAGGAGGGACACTGGACCAGCAGGTGGCGGCTGACGGGCAGCCCCGGGCAGAGGGCAGCCTGCCAGCACCTCTGCTGTCTCAGCCCCACGGAGCCACCCAGCCAGGGTGACCACAGTCAGGCCATGCAGCAGGGCACTGGCCCACGGGGTGCTGGGGACATGCAGAAGCGGGGCCCGCCGGCCTCGGGACAGCTGTGGATGGGCATGAGGGCAAGGTGAGGGAGATGTTCCATAATTTTATCAGAAGGAAAAGAGAAATCAACCGAGGGCCAAGGCTCTCCAGGGCCCCACGGGAGCCAACCAATATTTTCCCCCATCCTCCACCCAAACGTGCAGAAATATTGTCAAAGACCAGGTAAGAACAGGGGAGAAACCACCTTGTTTTGTGGAGCGAGGAAAGCAGGTTTCAAAAGTTTATTTAGCATGATCCTATTTTTGCTGCCCCCCAAATCTGTTCATTAAAAAATAACTAAAACATTGGAAGGATATAGCCTAAGATGTTCACAGTGATTAGCTTATAAGTGATTTTTGTTTCTTTTTTGCACTTTTCTGGATTTCTATAATTATTTCTAAATTTCCACTAAAACATAGAAATAAAATAAAATATATTTCTAAGTTTCTATAAAAATGTCTTAAGTTAATAAAATAAAAGAGTAAACTTATGGAACCCTCACAGCAAACGGGAATGTGTGAAGCACTGGTCTGTGGCCTCTCAGATGTGGAAGCCGAGCCAAAGCAAGGTGCGGCGTGGGCCCTGCCCTGGTGGCCTCCCTCGTCAGCTCTGCCGGCTGGGGGCCCTGCTTGCTGTGCACTCGCCCTCCGGCCCCTCGCATGCAGGCCCCATTACCAAGCACCACTGTCTCTTCCCGGAGTTCACGGAGAACCAGACCACCTTTGGACAATCCAAACTTGACCGCCAGCCCCGCCTGTTGCTCTCCAGGACGACCCGCAGGCGTGTCTCGGATGCCTGGCCCTGCGCCGTCAGAGGGCACTCTGCACTCAGGGGGGCAAGCCCTCCCATCGTCAGGAAGACCCACTCTGTGGTCTACCAGGGAGTCTCGGATTTGCAGGGGAGAGAGAGCCTCAGCAAAGCGGGGAGAGGCTACAGTGGCCCCCGTTTGGGGGGTCAACCATTAACTCCAGAACAGTGATGCCCTCAACTGTTCATCTCCATGATTTACCCTGTGGGGTCCAGCTGCCATGTTTGTTCAAAACGATCCTATCACCTTGGACCAAGCTGATGACCTGACCCTGGCTAGCCAGTCAGAGCTCCTTCCCTGGGAACCTGGCATGGGACTGAGAAGGCCAGTCTCTGCAGCGACGTGGGGACTCTGAGGCAGCCATCTTCTGCCACCTTGTACTCAGAGTTGCAGAGAGAGCCGGTCTGCTGAGGAGGAGGGAAATCAGAGATCCAAGAGGGAGAGAGTCTTACAGGCATTCTGCTTTGCGGTTCCAGGCTTTCCTAAGACTGGCTATGTTCCTGCTCTCGGAGTTTATCAAGTATCCCTATAGTCATAAAATAAATCCCCCAGTTTGGCTTACATTGGCTCAGGGGGTTCCTGCCACAGTCTTGAACCTGCACACACCCCTCCCACCACTTGACCACGGTCGCAGGAAGGCCTGTGGCCTGTGGGAACGACGACTTCTGGCCTCCACCCTGGACTTACTTGTTGGTTATCACAGAGACTAGAATCAAACTCCAAAATCTACCGGGCTTTTGACACTGGTGCTGTGCACTGGGCCACGGGATCGCCCGACACCATGCGGAAAGAGAGCGAGCAGTCAGGTGCCGCTCCGGCTCAGCTCCCAGCAAGCAGGCACGACGGATGGCAGGGCGTGTTCCACAGGGTGAAACTGGGCATGTCCGTCCTCTGAAGAAACCACTCACCATCAACACGGAGGGTCGGAAGGTCGGCAGGTCGGGGGGGAAGGAGGGTTCTAGTTCAGCCAACGTTTATTCCGTCGCCCTCGCCATGAGTACAGGGAGCACCTCCTCATGTCAAGCTCGGAGGGCTCAGAGACAGCGGCTGCTCTGAAGAGCTCACCACAAGGGAGACACACGTGTGTGATTTCCAGAATACAGGGAAGTATATTCAGATTTCAGATTCAGCCAAGTGCCTATAACCGCCCTTGAAGAGCCACACAACCATATGTGGAGCTTTCCTTTTAGAAGACGTGCAATATGGGCAGACCAACAACACAAAGCCACGAATTCATAAAACTGATGCTTCTTTGAGGGTCCAGATTGCGGGCCTTCAACGTGCCAGGCAGCAAGGCCACCGGGGCTAAACCACACAGACCTCGGCCCCTCCCACACTTACGGATGCTGAGCGAGTTACTTCACCTCTTTGATCCTCATCTGCAAAACGGGGGCGGGAGGGGGGTAAAAATAATACTCCCTCACAGGGTTGTGGTGGAGATTAAAGGAGATCACACATGTGCAGCGTGTGCAAGAATGCCAGCTCACAGGGAGGGACATCTCGCCTCCGTGATCGTCACCATCTGTGTATGGATCGGTGGCTCTTAATCTGGTGTTCACGGCTTCCCAGAAGGCCATAATGATGATGATGATAATAGTAATAATAGCAGCTAACATTTATTAAGGGCTAACTATTCAGGCCCCTCAGTGTCTTCCAGTATTTTCAGAAGCCGGAGGGAAATCGTCCTTTTAGTCGCCATGGGAATAGTAGCTAATAAAAACGTCAAGTCCTTTGCTCTGGGCTCTCTTTATAGCAACTCAGAGCAGTCTAGCTGATCACCAGGGGCCCATCAGAAGGTGGGAGCAGTACATTTGGTTAATTAAAAAAAAAAATCATTCTGTAACAAATACAGCCTGGTAAGAAAAAAATCCCAAACATCTCACAGATGGGAGGAAAGTGCTAAGGGAAGCCATTAGTGAAGACGCCTGGGACCCTGGGCTTAAATAGAGCAGTTCCAGGAAGCCGCCTCGCTCAGGCCCACGCGCGGGGAATTCTAATTCCTGACAGCAGCTGGTGAACCTGTCGCTTCCCTCTCTCATGCAAAACAGCACGCGGGCACGTGCAAGTTCACGGCTAGGGATCCCGGCTGTCTTTCTAGAAAATTGTGATCTCTGAAGCAGAAGCAACTTTTCTGCAGTCCTTCCCTGCTCCCTCCTGAACAGGCTTCCGTGCTCTGCGGCGGCGCAGGGGCTGCTCTGCGGGGCTGTGGCAGGGAGGCGGCGCAGCCCCTCCCACTCCCGGGGGTGTCAGTCCGCACTGACACCGCACGGGGGGGGGGGGGGGCTCGCCAACTCATGATTGGGCAATTTTCCAAGGCCTCCTTCCAGAGTCTTCCATTTCTTCCTCATCTGGTGACAATACCCTGCAGACCAAGAATCTGGCTACACATTCCTTCAGATCCTTAATATGCCACCATATTAAGGAATTCCACTGGAGCAGGGGTCCAAAGGGCACTGTCAATGTGAAACCACAGGTGACCAGTCCTCTGTACCCCCTCACCCGCTCAGTCGATCCTTCATTCAACAAGTGCTTACTGAGCACATGCTGCGTACCGAAAAGGCGATGGAACAACTGTGTCAAGTATTTTGTATTCTGAACTACACCCTGGTCACCGGAGGTTGAGTCAGTGAACTAAGAGGGGCCAGCAGAAAGATTCAGTTTTGTAACTATTTACTGAGAGCCTAACGTGGACGTGCAGCTGGGCTGGACACTCAGGTTACAAGGATTGATGAGACAAGGTCACAGCCTAGAGGGAGAAATCTCTCTGCCTACTGTGATAAGGGCTGCCAGAGTGTATGAACAAGACACTGTAGGCCTAGAAGGAAGGAGTTCATTCAGCCAGAGAAGGTATCACAGATGAGAGGACATCTGAGCCAGGTTTTCAAGGCTGAATAGGTGTTCGTCAGGCTCAAAAAGAGGGAAAAGGCATCCCAAGTGGAAAGAAATGCATGAACAAAAGTAGGGGAGGTTTGAAGGTAGGGAGGTCAGTTTATGAAGGGCCTTAAAAGCCAGGCTAAGGAACTTAGGGACCAACTGCAGGGATGGGGCGGGGGTGACAATGTGATCAGATTAGTGTATAGAAGACGACTCACTCAGGCAGACTCTGGGAAGCATGGAGTTAAAAGAAAGAGACTCAAGGCAGGAAGGTGGTGAAAATACTCCCATGATGCCACATCCTTCCTCAGCGTGCACTCTGCGACCAAGTCCTAAAGGTATTGATAAAAATGGGGCAAACCAAGCAGAAAGAATACCTCTGCCAATCCTGAATGAGGAGACGCTTTGTAAGAAAAAGAAAACGTGGAGTTTGGAAGCTGCAGACCAGAAGTGGCAAAATTGGCCTTTGGGCTTGTTTTACTTGGCCCAAACAAAATTTTTTTTCAGTTTGAATTAGGAGCCAGAAATATGACTTTCTGGGATACAGTATTTCAAACAGAGGGAACAGCAAGTTCAAAGGCCCTGAGGCAGGAATAAGCTTGGCATGTTTGAGAGACAGCATGGAGGTCAGAGTGGCTGGAGTCCAGTGCGGGAGGGAACAGATCTAGTCAGAGGGGGGCAGGGGCCAGCTCACACAGGTCTCAGAGACGACTGCAAAGGAGTTCAGATTTTATTCTAAATGGGAAGGAAGGCAGTGAAGGGTTTAAGGGGTGGGGTGATCTTACTTACATTTAAGAGTCTCACTTTGGCTGCCCAGAAGAGACTGCAGAGGGGCAAGGGGTGAAGGAGGGAGGCTCATCAACAGGCTGCGAGTCCACGCGAGAGATGATGGTGACCCATATGGCAGCAGGGCAGAGGTGGTGAGGCGTGGGACGGGGATCTGTTTTGGAGGCAGGGCCTGCAGGCCTCGCCGGCCGCCTGATGGCAGGCTGGGGGGAGGGGAGCTTGTGGCCACCTCTTGGACAATCCTCCTCTGTCCCACTGCACCAGAGGGATGGGAGGCTGCGTGGGGTGGGGACTTAGGCAGAGGCTGAAAGGCTGAGGCCAGAGCCTCAGAGCCGCCATTGTCCAGGGCCAGGGCGGGCCCAGAACCCACTCGGAGGAGTGGGCACCCTGAAGAGCCAGGAGAAGGGAGGGGGAGCAGCAGGCCCGGGAGCAGGACCCACCCCCTCCCTGACGCTGCACGCACCCCTGCTTTGTTTTGCTCCCGTTCTGTAATTACAGAAATTACAGAGGCCTGCTTCAGACTGCAATCACCCAACTCCCTTTTCTTTCTTTTTGAAACTCTGTGGTTCAAGAAAAAAATTAATATTGGGTTTGGCTTCATTCCAAGGGGAAACATAATGCAGTTTATTCTCTGCTTTAGGGAAAAATGCCAGGCTCAATCAATTGGACAAGGCTTTACTGAGCATCTGTTGTGTACCCAGACCCACGCCAGCTCCCACCAAGGGAGAAGAGCCAGCATCTATTGAGTGCCTATTGTGTGCCAGGCACTTCACAGGTGTGATACTATCCAGTCCTCATTCCATCTCTGTGAGCAGAAGGCTACTGCACCCATCTGACAGATAAGGAAACTGAGGCTTGCCCACCTGGGGCGACTGTAGAGGCGTCTCAAATTGCTGAGTGATTCAGGGCCTTGTTTCTCAAAGTGTGGGTCTCTGAGAGGCAGCATCAGCATCACCTGGGAGCCTATTAGAAATGCAGAGTCGGGCCGGCCCTGTGGCTTGGTGGTTAAGTGCGCGTGCTGCGATGCTGGTGGCCTGGGTTCGGATCCCGGGTGCGCATCGAGGCACCACTTCTCCGTTCATCCTGAGGCCGAGTCCCACATACAGCAACTAGAAGGATGTGCAGCTACGACACACAACTATCCACTGGGGCTTTGGGGGGAAAAATAAAATAAATAAAATCTTAAAAAAAAAAAAAAAAAAGAAATGCAGAGTCGTGGGCCCTCTCCAGACCCAGAGCATCAAAAGCTGCATTTGAGCAAGGTCCCTGGGATTCAGGCACACACAGCAGCTTCAGAAGCTTAGGCTCGGGATGACCCTGATTAATTCACGGAGCTTGATTCAAACCCCTGCATGACCAGGAGCTAGATATTTAGCTTGCCCGGGCCCCTGTTTCCTCCTCTGTCCATATGGACCCCTAGACTTCATAGGACTGTTGTGAAACTCTGAAGTGAGACAATGCATGGAAAGAGGCCAGAGAAAACAGAGAGAGTGCCTGGTACACAGGAAGTGCTCAATAAAGAGCAGCTTAGACTGCCATTCAGAGAGATGAATAGCCGCGGAAGCGCTTGGTAATTGAAAAACGTGGTACAGACGTGAGAACCAGTTAATAGCTGATGACCAGGTGCAGAAGGTTAGAGGGCGGTTGAAATTATGCAGGCGGATGGCAGTGCTGTGGGCGGCCCTTGCCACGCATTGCCCTGGAGGTCAGGGAAGGCTCCCTGGAGAAGGTGCTCGGATGGAGAAGGGGCAGCAGGAGAAAGTCTCCAAGGCCTCAGGTCTCCTCTGGGGCCAAGAGTCAATCTTTGCCAGGGTGCAAGCTGCAGGCAAAATGGACACGGTAGGCCCTCATCCTTGGACCCTCAGCCAGTGGGGCTTGGGGCCAGGACCTATGTGGCCTCCTTCCTGGTCCAGACTTGTTCTATGCCACACAGGTACACCTGGTCTATACCGGCAGCCTACCAGATGAAGAAAAAGGCCCAGAGAGGGCTGGTGGCTGGTCCAAGGTCACACATCACACAAGCGGTATGATCCTTACAGACCTCTACCACCCCAACGCTCAGCCCACTACACACTCGCACGCAAGAGATGAAGGTGAGCAGCTCTGCATCTTGGTGCAAACCCCTCAGCTGCCTCAACATACCTGAGAGGTAATCTGCAGACCCAGGTGCATTTCTCAATAGCATTTACTGAATGCCTACTCTTCACAATAACCCAGCATGACTTTCAAGTAAGTTACTTATTTTCTCCAAGGGTTTGTTTCCTCATCAGGAAATGGGGCCACTAGTAACCACTTCACACAGGGTGAGGGCTGGATTTGAATTTTCTAGTGCTATGTCCAGTCCAACAAGTGCTAAATACATTGAAGCTAAAAGGATTAGTATTGCCATCTTGCAAATATGGTACTGAGGCTCAGAGAGGTCAAATGACCTGCCCAAGGTCACACAGGATTTAACCCAGGCCCTCTGACTCAGTCTGATGGTATCTGTCATCCAGCAGGTGCTCCCCAGATCCTGGCCTGTGTGACATTCTCTGAAGCCTTTAGATGTGGCCGTGTGACCTATCCGAGCTGCCTGCTGGGTTCCGGAGGGGAAGAGATGCGACTGCTGGCCTCACAGCCCAGGACAGACGAGGAAGCGGAGGCTCAAGCCCTTCCCCTCCGCTTACAGCCTCTGAGGCCTGGAAGTCTGGTTTTCTAGGCCGCCTCCAAAATCAGAATGTACGAGAGGGTCAGAGGACCCCCCCCACCCCAACAATCCGAGTGAGAACAAGACCAGCCAGAGGCTTCAGAGACCCTCCAAAGGTGAAATAAACTCCAGGAGCCGAGGTTCTCTCTCCTCTGTGGTCTCATAGAAAAAAAAAAAAAAATCCCAACTTTTCATTAATAAAGAGGGAAGAAAAAGAGCTCGGAGTGTGGGAAGGAAGCGAGCTGGGCACACTCACCAGCATGCCAGGGCCAGCTCGAAAAGCTTTATGTATATTAACTTGCTATTATCACCCCCTCTCATTTTACTGATGGGTAAACTGGGGCACAGAGGGGTAAAGTGACTTGCCAGAGGTCTCCCAGCAAGGAACTAGGGGGCTAAGACTTGAACCCAGGCAGCTGGGTTCCTGTGTCCACGCTCTCAACCACTCTATTCTGCGGTCCCTAGTGGAATGCCTGCAGAACCCCAAGCCCCACTTCGGGGTGTGTAAGAATGGCCCTTTTCCAGCAGGCAACTCCTTCCAGGGTGAACCCCTACAAGAGACGCTGCTGGCACGGGACCCTCAGAGGTCTGGCTCCACGAAAGGCTAACTTGTCCCCATGGTCATATGGGGCACACCCTGCAGGTGTCCCAGGAGGCAACGAGCGGTCACACGGGATCAGGGCTGAGCAGCTCTCCCCGGCCCCGGGGCCTGGGGCTCTAATTAGAGTCCTCCAGGAGGCAGCCAGCCCCAGGGGGCGGCGACCCCTCGGGGAGTCCCCAGCTCTCCTCCACTGCAGACACTGCCCCAGCACGCAGCAGCACGGAAGCCCCGCCTCAGGCTACGTCTGCAGGGAGGGGAGGAGGCACAGTTAGACCCCAGAGACCCGGGTTTGAATCCTCGCTCCACACTTTACTAGCTGTGTGACCTTGAGCCAGTTCCTTCCCCTCTCTGTGCCTCGACTGCCTTCTGTGGGCAAGGAGAGGAGTTGGACTTTGAGTTCTAGAGCCTCTTCTGACTTCAGTCCTCATTCTCCTCTCATCCTGCCTGTCTCGCTCACACCATCAGCGGTCTGCTAACATCTGTTCTGGCCCCTAATTGTCTGCAGTGCTCAACTGAGCACCTCGCTTTGTCAAGGCAATTTTAAATCCAATCTAACCCGCATCGACCGTGCACCTCAGGGAGCCAGGCCCCATGCTGGGTGCAGGGGATAAAGATGCCAGCGAGTCTGAGTCGTGCCACCACTGAGCTCTCAGGACCGCTGGGAGACGGGCATGGATAACCAGCATCCACGTGATGAGCTCTTCCCCAGCCAGAGAAGGAGGGATGGCGCCCTGCTGAGGGGCCAGGTTCAGGCAAGCAACTGACAGGATGGCATTTGGGCTGGTGGAAGGGGACAGAAGCAGGGACATTCTTTTTATAATCATAGCTAGAGAGGCAGGACTGGAATCCTAGCTCTTAACCACACACCTAACTGCTGCTGGCTGATGTCAGGCAGAGGGAACAGAGTGAAAATGCAGAGTGCGTTTAGAGTCAGTGGGGCCTGGCTTGTCGGCTAGAATCAGGGGTGACATAGGGAGCGTCGCTGGGGAGGTGGCCAGTCGCAGCAAAGGCCTCTGAATGAAGGAGGACGTGCGTTGTATCCTGTAATAAGAACAATAATCACACCGCTTATTAAATGCTTAATATGTTTAGTGCATTTCATGGATGATCCTATTTACTCTCACAAGACCCCACTGCACAGATGTGGAAACCGAGGCTCAAAGAAGTAAAGCAATTTGCCTACAGTCCCAGACCCAGGAGGTGGCAGCTTGATTCCTAGGCCCGTGCTTCTAACCACACATCCCCCCACCACTGTGGACAGACACTAGGGGTGCCCTGGGGACTACTGGAGGCTTTTAAGGTGGGGAGACTTGATCTGATGGTATTTGGCAAGAGCCTGGCAGCTGTATGAGGGAGAGAGAAGGCGGAAGGGAGGATGGTGACTGAGCTGGGACGATGGTGGGGGCAACGGGGAAGGCCTGGTCACTCTACACAACTTGGTTTCTATCCTGACAAGTAACTATTCTGTCCTATCTCCCCAGCTACACTGTCACCTCTGTACCAATGGGACCTGGGTCTTCAACTTGCTCTGCTTCCCCCACAGCAGCTCAGTGTTAGATGCATATGTGCTCTCCTGAGTCCCACCCTCTGTGACAGGGGATGTGCTTATTACAAGTCCTCAAGAACTGTCTGCTTCAGAGAAGATGGCACTCCTCTCCAAAGCAATGGTGTGCTAGAAAGTGTTTAACAACAGGCTCTCGAGAGCAAACAAAAGGCCTGATTTGGGGGCCTGCTGATTTCTGCGGTATAAATGCTCCCACCACGGCCAGGTCAGAGCACCACCATGAGGTCACAGGACTGGGAAGAGATGGGCACATTCTGCGAGCGGGCTCTTGATTGTCCTGTAAGGACATCACGCCCTTGGCTGGCACCAGAGCAGACACTGCAACCCCTGTGGATACAGCTGGAGGGGGGCCAGAGGCCAGCCCCTCAAAGGATGCTTAGGAGTGGGAGGGACAGAGAGGGGGAGAGCTGGAGGGGTGGGAGAGAGGAGGGCGGGCAGAAGGAGAGGGAAAGGAGAGTGAAGAAAAATGGAGGGAGAGGAGGAGAGAGGAAGACAGGAAGAGAGTAGCCGAGTGGCAGGGAGAAGGGGCGCAGGAGGGGGAAGGGAGGACCACAGAAGGAGGAAGACAGAGGAAAAAGAAACAATTAGGACAGAAGGCAGGCAGGAGGGGAAGCAGATGTGCTGTTCATTCCCTATGTGCTGCATGGGCTCTACTCTGTGATCTCACTGAACCTTCCTGAGAACCCAAGGAGGGAGGGAGCCTATACCTGAGCAATAAGAAACGTGTGGTTCACGGAGTCCAGGGTCGCAACTGGCTGAGGAGCTGTGAGTGGAAGGCGGGCCGCAGGGCCTCCCCTCTGACCTCCTTCGTTGGGTCCAACTGGATTTGCTGTGGGCCCGCCGCTCAGTCTCAGCCTCCACGGAGGGCTCCAGGCACCTCCTGAGAAGGTCTCCTGTGTCCCCTGTGCTGGCACAGCAGGAACCCCGCTCTGGCCCTCACAGTCCTGTTCCAGGCTGCATCTTCCGTCCTGCCTTCCTTTGCCGGCTGTGGGAATTCTAGAGGACTTCTGCTCCAGGGGACGCCCCTGAGGAGGCGCCCGGCTCAACCGGCCAGAAAGGATGAATTCAGACCAGGAAACCAGAGTGACATGATGACCACCTGGCATTCCTTTCAATCGGGCCTTTTAAGACACACTTGTAAGAAAACCAGGGGGTTAAACAGCTGTTCTCTCCGGTTCAAGATGTGCTTGAAGGACTCTGAGGGCATTAGGATAAAGACCTTTAAGAACTCAGATTTGGGAAAAAGAAAAACATAACACAGCAGGGACTGGCTGAACTAGGTGACAGTCTGTATTAAGTCGCATGCAGACAAACGGCCCAAAAGGAGAGCTGTCTCCATGTCACAGAATGGTACTTCAGTGATGGTGGCCCTGGGCATCTCCACCTGGGACTCCATTTCCTCCTCTCAACAACTCTGCAAGCTTTATCAGCCCCATTCTCGAGATGAACACACTAAAGCCCCAAAGATAAACTGTCTGGACCAAGATCACACGAAGTCACAATAAGAACCACCAGAGATCTCAAACTGGTGGCCCGTGGGCCGAATGGGACGCACATATGTGTTTGGTTGAATGGCATCAGCTTAGAATTTTAAAACTTGACTTTACATGCTTTATGGAAAGGGAGTGGGTATGTGTTTTCCAGTTTACTATAGTCCCCCTATGGCTGTCATCTTGTCTCTGAGCTCTTTACTCATACCTTTGACCTGCCTGGCCCTTGATGGCCTTTGAGTTTGCAATCCTCATATACATGGTGCAATCCAGTCACTCCTGAAAGCTCTTTCTCTAAGTGGTAGAAGAAGGACAAGATCACTGTTGCCCCTTCCCTAGCGGATATGCAAAACCCCTGGGGTGGTGATGTTTAAAAAAGCACGTTCAGTATTATAATTTTAAATTTGGAAAACAACAAATCCTATTGTTCTCTTAAGACAAGCTCAGTTGGATTTTTAAAAAATGTTGAGACACTGCTTTAGAATATTTTGCAAGAATGAGGAGGGTGTGTATTTTCAGAGTCTATTAAGGGTCAGATTCCAGGGTCTCAAATATTTCCCACAAGAGAAAGCTGATTTTATTTTTAAAAGACTCAAATGAATGCTCACTTTAGCCAATGCATCTGTTCCTGATTCATTCACTTAGCTTTCAAAAGGAATCTTTATAGTATGAATTCCCCCTCTTTGTCAAGTGAAAAATCCCACGTAGCGAGAAGAACCTGCACATTTGGGAGAATGGGATGTTTACTGAGCAAATTTTCTTAAGACCCATGAACAATGAACAAACTCATGAATAACTTCCGTTTGGGATGCCAAAGAGTGTTCCGAGATTTATTTGTCATGCCCATGATAGGGATGGGCAGAACTGCGGAAAAGTCCTGGGCAGAACGCAGTTACCTTAAGCTATTAGGCAATCAGTACAAGAGCACGGTGGGAGCCCCTGGGAGAGGCTGATCAAATCAAATCCTCAGAGCAAACTTCATTAAACACGATTCCCAAAGTGGACGTGTACCTATCTTGCAGTTAGTGCATTGGTGTAAATCCTGGTGAGATGTCAACTGTCTCCACTGTCCATGAATGAGTCTCCCGACCCCTCTCCTGCCTGCACAGGATGGAGGCGTCAGAATCCCAGGGCTGCAGCTCATTGCTTCACACCCTGCATTCCAGCCCAAGGATCAGCAGTGAACAAATTACCCTCCTTCTCCGGGAATCCAGGAACAGGTGGCTATCTCTGGGGGTGGATTTGCTCAGACAGGTTCGTGCAAACAAACAAAATGGTTGCTTGCAACTAAGTCATCAGCATCCCAGCTCTCCCCACTGCTCTGGAAACAGCTGAACGCCTGAGTCCAGCACCCTCTTGCTGCTTCCAAAACGGAATGGGGTTGTCTGCCAGCTCACCGCAGCACATCTTTGCCAGCATGCAAATGATGCACTTGGGGTTCTCAGGGTGTTAACCCCCTGCTCTCCAATCCCCGACTGGGGAAGCAAATGTATTGCACCAGCTGTGCAGGAGAGATAAATGAAGAGCGTGGGTGAGAATCTTTATTTTCCAAAAGGGTTTGTAGCGCGGGGTCATTTAGACACTAGCATAGAGAAACGCCTTTCCTCCCCATGTGGTTATGCAGAGGCCGCTGGGACAATACATTCGCAGGGAGGTACATCAATCATGCTTTCTGAATGCAAAATATTGACGTATATTTTTGGTGATGGGGGCTGCTCATTTGTTCTACTGATATTCACCAGTCTGGAATGAAGAGCCCTGTTGTTTATTGTTCTTGTACTTATTGTAGCCGGTTTCTCTCCTTCAACACCACAAATTAGAAGCAACACATGGCTGGGAGCAGACCCTTCCCCTAGCCTCCCCTCTCTGGTTAGTAATAATAGCTCTGTTGATTGAACTACACCCAGGAGCCAGGCTCTATGCTCTGCCTACCTACAACAATCCTATGAGGTAGGCCTGTTATTCCCATTTTGCGGATGAGGACATGGAGGCTCAGAGAGGTAAAGTGACTTGCCCAAAGTCACACAGCTAGGACGTAGAAGGGTGGGCTTTGACTTGGGCTCCAAAGCTGATGTCTGAGGCTACCTTGCCCTACTGTTTCCCCATTCTTCTTGGGCTGGCATCATCCTCCTGGCCCACTGCAATCCCCATGAGCACTCTCCTCAACAGTCTATAGAGAGGTCTAGGTGCTCAAGCGCCAGCTTCCGTCTGCGTCCCTATCCCAGCGGGGCCCTCCCCTCTGGGCAGCAGTTTGAGGTTTAAATCCCAGCTCCACCTCTCGCCGGGCCATGTGACCTGGGGGAAGGGTCACCTCCCCTCCCTTCACCTGACTTTGTGCCTCCATGAAGTGAAGGTCATTGTCCCTTTCTGGCGAGGTTGTAGGAAGGATGGAACCAGACAAGGCACGTTTCCCCAAGCTGCCCCCACCCCCGCCAGCCCTAGCCTCCTTCCTGGGGAAGCTCCAACCCGAGACACAGGCCCCTCCGCTCTCTCACTTGCTCTCTCCACGGCTCCCGAATCAGCATTCAACACACATCCCTCTGCCTTGTGCAACGCCATTATCTCTGAGGACACAGGCTCCGTTGTCAAGGCAACCAGAGTCCTTCCACCAACTCTATTTAATAATTTCTCCGCAGCGGAGCTGGGCTGGCTTGGGGCAGGGGAAAGAGCACCGGGTTAGGGGTTAGAAGCTCTGGGTCCTAGCATGGGCCTAGGACTCAGTTTACCCATCTGTAACACGGGTGTCTGAAAATGGTGGGGTTTGTGACTTTCTCTGGCCTAGAAAAACCTGAGAAACAGCTTTTGAGGTGCAGGAAATGGGGAGGCAAGGGGACCAGAGCCACTGGAGAGGGGTTGGAGGTTTGAGTGACATTTTAAACCCACAAGAAGAACCAGAAGCTGCCTTTGGTGACCACGCTCTCTCCTTCTGCTTAATTGCCTCCAAAATGTCAGTTTTCAAACATTTTTGCAATCTCCGTGACCCACCAGGTTCAGGGCTGGGGTTGGTTAGGAGACACAGTTTTGCCTGCAGCCATCACAGCCCTCACTGTGGCCAATTTGCAAATGTGCAAACTGAGGCTCAGAGATGGCAAAGGGGTTGTCCGTGGTCACCCAGCAGGTGGAAAGTCCAGCCGTCTAGAAAGGCAGGATTAGTGGTGCCAAGAGAAGACAGCCAGTGCCCCTGCCCGTCCTCTGCCCCACTAAGCCCCAGCTGACCCTGTTCTGGCCCCAACGTGTGGCCTGTGGCTCTCACTAACGGAGCCATGTAGACAATCAAAAGCAAGAAGTAAGGACCCTCTATGCGTCTCCCACTATGCTGTTCGCCGGAGACACCAGAAGACACAGCATTCCTGCACTTGGAGAATTTATGGCTTTGACTGTGAGCAGCTCTTCAAAGGGCAGAAGCAATACCTGATTTATCTTCGTGATCCACAGTTAGGACCCGGCACAGAGTAGGTGCTCAAACTTTTACTGGTCCAGCTGTTTGCCCACATCTGCCGCTGAAGGGAACTTGTCTAGACCCCACCAGAGGCCTCTAAGAAAATCTCCCAGAGCAGCCACTCGTGTCCCCAGCTCCAAGGAGCTGCTACGGACCCCGTGCTGGGGACAGGACCAGTGTGAACGAGACTTTGTGACTCCTGTCTGGCTTCCAGGTTGGGGAGGGGACTCCTGCCTTGGCCCAAGCTGATGGCACCGCTTTTCGGGACAGCCATTGCCAGCACAGCTATTTAACTCCTCTGGGGCTGGCGTTTGCACTTAATACCCACGGCATAATTAACAGCGCTGCATCTGCTCTGTCATTAGCGGCATTCACTGCCATTTGGAGAAAGAGCTCTTATCTTCCCCAGTCATTAGTCTCAGGAGGCTATTATGGGGGAGATAGAGGAGGAAGTGGGGCGTGCAGCCTCCCTTCCCCTACGGGGAGAGCTGGCGCCCGGCGCGGGAGCAGCAGAAGGTCCCATCCAGTTCAGATCCCTTGGCTTTATGGGTTGAGAAAGCAACAGCAGAGAGGGGGAGGCCCCTGCCCACTGCCCCCCACAGGCAGCTCACCCACTTCTTTCCCGGGTCTGCAAGCCCAGGCCTTGGACCTGCAGACCCGGATCTGAGTCCCAGCTCTGCCGAGGGTCAGTGAGCCCAGTGACCTTGGGCAACGGCGTGAGCTCCCTGGGCCTCAGTTTCCTTCCTAAGGATCCTGGGACACTGCTTGTAAAGAGCTCGACACGTGTCTGCGGCACAGGCAGGGTTTGCACAGATCTGATCCTTTGGTGTCACGGGCTGAACCAGCCTGTTACAAACGTGTACGTAATACGTGTCTGTATTTGAATTCCATCCATACGGAGCACTCTCAGTAAGCCGACTTCTTCCCCAGCCCCAAGCTCACGTTTTTTTTTAATCATAAGTGGGTCCTTGACTTCAAGCTCTGGAAACATCCGACGTGGAGCAAAGGGGCTCAGGCAGCTGCAAGGGCTGCAGCAAGACCGAGCGCAGAAGGCGCCTGGGAAGCGGTGGTCTTTGGCTATAGGCGCTCTTGTTTTGTATTGCGGATACTCTGCCTCAGCCCGTCTCCCCCACTGGTATCTCTGCTCAGGCGCTTTCCAGAGGCAGCAGGAAGCGTGGAAAAACACTCAGGGGTGGCATCAGCAAGACCTGGGTTCAAACTCTGCAGTGCACTCTGCTGTGCAACCCGGACGAGCAATGCCACCTCCCCTGACTTGGGGTCCTCCTCCGGCGGCGGCGGGATGCGGCCAGTGGCAGCTGTCCTAGCATGGTTCTCACCAGCCTCGGGAGGCCCAGGACAGGAGCCCAGGAGATGCTCCATACTTGGTGAATGGGGCCAGGCGGGCCACACAGCCAAGGGACGCGTCACACCCTCAGGTATCCCTGCCTCCCTCGGCAGCCCAGAAGGAGACGCACGTGTATTTCACAATCTTCATCATGTGCAGCGGTGCAAGGGCAGAGGGAGGAGTAATGGCCAGGGTGAGCGGCTTTCATTCCCTACCTTCCTGGCTGGGCACACTCAGAACCACACAGCCCCTCCTCCAGCAGGACCCGAACCACCCGAGGCTCACATTCAAATACTTCCTCACACCCTTCCTGGTTCCTTAGATTCTTCTAGACAGCCCCACAGGGATTCATTTTCACCGGAATCCGTCTAGATAAGCATGCTTGTGTGAGCGCATGTGTGCATGACAGCAGTCGTCCCCTCTTTTCCCCCCAAATCCAGCCACTGCTGGGGGCCCCCTGACCAAATAAGCACACTTCAGACCCCCAACTCTAGGCCGAGGAGATGTTAGCCTCTGGCCAGAGCACAGGGGAGGTTAGAACAAGACGCCGGGGCCCTTTTCTCCCAAACCTCGTGGCTGTGCCTTCCCAGGCTCTCTTGCAATCTCAATCTGTGTTCCGTCTCCCACAGATCCCGGCTCACTGGGGCTCCTTCTCAAGGGGCTACCTGGTGAACTTGGATTTGGGCTTCGTCACAGTGATTCCCGTCAGCTGGAAAACCAGAGGTCAGGGAGGAGGGTGTTCAGGGCTCCCTGACCCTCAGCTTCCCCGTCTAAAAGATGGAGATGATAACGGCAATAGCAATATTATTATTTCCACTTGGAGCTCCCAGGGCTGTTGCAAACTTCAGAAGAGAAAGCACTTGGACTGTGAAATTCTCCATAAGTGTGTGTGTACTCACATGTGTGCAAAGAGGCCTCATTGGAGTCAAGGTCATTCTGATTTGGGCTTTATGAGAAAACCGGTTTTAAAAAACAAGGTCTCTTTTTGTTTGATAGAGGATTCTTCTCCAGGATATTAAGGACCACATTTTCTTTCCCTGGGATACTTCATATAAGATCAAAACAAAGAACAGCCACAAGAGCATTTTTTCACACACTGTAAAGTGCCGTTCTGATGACCGGGGGTATTGTTACCAGCACTAAGTCCCAGCAAACTGCAATACTGATAGCAAATGTCGTTCACCTCCTTGTGGCTGCTGCCCTCTCCCTGCACAGAACTTCCTCGCCAAACAATAAGGCCATGAAAGCAACCTGCTGTCAATGTCTTTTGGGGCATCTCTGACCTCCAACGTCCTCTGGCCAGGGCTCAGTTATCTCAAGAGCTGGCATGCGACACTGACCTTGCAGACACCACATAGCTGACAGGTGGGCAGGGCTGCAGGTCACTGTCCGACGCAGCCACTAACTCCTGCATCTTCCAGCCTGGCCTGCATGCCAGGATCCTATTCGGCCCCGGAAGCTAGGGGCCCCTTCTGCAGCCAAGAGGGCCCCTGGCACCCTAATGTGGCCTGTTCCACCTAGCTGCATACCCCAGCTTGCAGAGTGCCACAGCCAATCGCTCTGCAAGACCTGGCCTCCTTGTAATTTCCAATTTGTGAGAAATGTAAAAATAGAAGGCCATTCGCTGCAGGCAGCTCGCATCAAATTGGATGCCACTTTCGTGTCATGTCAGATCACGGTAAACGGAGCTGATGGCTTCGTTGGCCGCTCTCAACGGCTTCCAGAGCAGTGAGAGGGTGGTGACGAATTGGGGGACACTTGAGAGTTAGGGAAAGTTGGCTGGCTGCACAACATTAACACCAGCTTTAAATGAATTCACAGTCTAGATCACAAATATGCCAAAACAGGAGGCACCTGAGTGCGAATCCCAGTTCTGCGACTGCAATGGAGCCACCCAGGGCACAAATTCCTCTCTCTGTGCCTGGGCTTCCCCAGTCATCACACAGGAGCTATCAAGTCACTGGCCTCCCAGGGCTGTGGCAAAGCTCAAGGGACAGAATGAATGGGGAAGTGTTTTCTAACCGTGCAGCTCCTTAAATGGGGAGCCGTGGTCCTTGCCAAGAGAGCAATGTCAGCGGCTTTTCCAGGGCAGGATGGCAGCATGCTATGGCTGAGTTTGGGCTCGAGAGCCACCGATTTGCCCAGCGATCCTGCAGCAAGGGCCTTAGCCTCTGTCTTGCAGTTTCCACACCCGCACAGGAACAGTTGTACTGCGTACCTCACAGGGTTTGAGGAAAAGTAAACGCAATAATATAACTAAAGCACGCAGCACAGTCCCTGGCAGATCATCAACTTGCAGTAACTGTTAGTTATGACTGTTATCGATATTACCATTGGAACAATATTAGTGGGTTTTTTTTTTCTGTTTATGACGGAATCCAAATATCACAGCCTGCATTCACACCTACCGTCTATGCCAGGTAACATTTTCTCGGCTATTAGCCGGCTTCCCACTGACTTTTACAGTCCCTGCCCCGGGCTCCGGGTCTTCAGATGATCGTGGAGTGAAGATGCTGGGTGTTCACAGAGCCCACGGAGGCACATTTCCTGGGAAGCCCTACTTTGGAGTCCGCATCTGCCCTCTCAGCCTTTTCCCCTCTTAAGTACCACCCTCCTTCCCTCCACCTCCCAGTGACCTTCAGAGAATGGGGCAAAGGTGGGGAAAGGACCACCGGTGCTGGGCCCATTGAGGGGCCGGCCGGGACGCCTCCAGGCAGCAGACAAACGTCTGATGGTCCGCACTTCGAGGGGCTCTGCACTCTCTGCCGTTGCTGTCAATACCACGTTGTTTTCATCGCCGCAGGGGCTGTGCTCTGCCCCCATTCTCCGGGCACAGGGGAGCTCCGGCAACTCTGCACGACGGAACTGAAGGGGCAGTTCTGACACGGCCAGGACAGGCTGCTGACACATCTCCGTTTCCATTTGGGGAGCCAGGCGATTAAGGGGCTCTAACTGGGTTTGGCGTTGGGGCTGCGGCTGAGGGAGAGGGCTTAGGTCAAAGGGAAGGAAGCTAGGCACACCTGGGCCAGGTCACAGGGAGGGGCTCAGGCATCCCGCCTGCTCCCAAGGACAAAGGGGATGGACTTTGGGATGCGGAGGGGCTGGAGGCTGCAGGCAAGGCTTCATCGACTGGGGCTCACACTTGGCCTGTGATCCATACACAAGCAAGAGAGGAGGAAAAGGACCTCTCCGAATTCCAAGTGGCCTGGGACGTCTCTATCTCAGCTACTAAGCTTACAGCCAAGCATAGGAACGGCGTCTTTACGCGATGGCGAGAAGCTGCCTGACATTTGTGCTTGATTTAATGTTGCTCTTAGCATATGCCGGAAGGTGGAGGAACAGCCATTGCTCAGACAGCAGGCCCGAGGGGCTTCCCTATCAATCATCAAATCCCAGCCATCACCCCACCACTGCACTTTATGGAGGTGAAAGCTGAGGCCCAGAGACCCAGCAAGGGGGCAAAGTGTTGGTCTGGAAATCAGAAGTGCAGGGTTCAAACCCCTGTCCTGCCTCCTCCTAGCCGTGTGACCTGGGGCAAGTCACTTCTCCCCTCTGTATTGTACTTTCCTCACCTCTGAGGTGGAGATTAGAATAGTTCCTGCTGCACAAGGTCACTGTAGAAATCAGAAGTGGGCACACTGGAAGCTTTCGTACTCCACTCCTTCCTTCCTTCCAATGGGAACGAGATCTTACCCACGGTCACCTGGCCAGAAAACGGCGGCACCCCAGCTCAAAGCCCGTCATCCAGGCTCGTTCCTGGCCGTCGTCTCAGAGGCCACATTTTATAGCCTTCCTGGCTGGATGACACAGGTCGATACTGCAGCTAGCTAGCATCCATGCAGGCTTTATTCCATGATATTTATTGAGTGCCTGCTGTGTGCTGGGCCATGCGGAAACGCATTCACAGCATTCAGAGCTCCTGGTTGCCAGGCACGTGAAATGCACGGACAGCAGAGCTATTGTGCTTCTTCCAGCTTTGATGGACTTGCTTTTTCCTCATCTTTACCCTCTGAGTTGCCTCCTCCCTGGCCCCTAGGCGCCCCTCCCAGCCCCATCCTGAGTTCCTGGGGGACCCACTTCTCAGCAAGCCTCCAGCCCTGGGATACAGGGTCGCACATCAGGAGGAATGGTTCCCGCTATCTCTGCCACAGAAGCTGCCTCTCTCCCGTGTGGTTCTCAGGGATCGCCCCACTCTCTAGATGCTCTGCTAGACAAGCCAGGCTCTGTCCCACTGCCTGGGGCTCACTGTTTGTCCTCCTACTGCACCAGCGCTCGGCTGGAGAGAGAGTGCTTTCTTTGTTTGCCGCCTGCCTGACAATTTATTTCTGAGGTTCAAGAGAAGCTCAGCCATTTTGCCCAGGCTGCTCTGGGAAAAGGTCCCTCCCACTCCTGCAGGGACTTACACCTCCAAGGGCAAGTTCTCCTCTCCCTCCTCTGCCTGGGGGAGGGTCTGAGGCTGCAGGACCAGGACCACAGCAGGGGCTGGGTCAACTCTCCCCAGCGAGAGAGCTCCAAAGAGAAAGAGAGACAGAGTGCGAGATGCCTGTAGTTTCCACTGGCCTCCTTTGTTCTGGAATCTGGAAGTTGGGGCAGCCTTTTCAGACTCCCTTATGGATGCATTTTCCCCAAAGTTCCAAAGAGGGAATCTAGGCAATACTCAGCACCCAACAGCCCCTCTGTCGCCAAACATTCACCTTGTGTGTCACAGAAAAATGAAGGTCGATCCCAAAGTCCAATCACACAGCCTGACAGTCTCTGATTTTGGGGGTGTCACCAAAGCTCAGGAGCCATTTTATTCAGCCCCCCCCCCAGTTCTTCACGGGATGAGGCTGAGCTTCCTGGGAGAGGCAGGGAGAGCTCCAGCCCCACACAGGGAAGAAACTGGGCATTATCATTTGTCTTTTGAAAATCTGATTTTCTCCTTGGGGTCCACGTCTATTTGGGGAGATTAGCTCAGAGCCCCAGTGGGGGGCTGCCCGGTCTGAGTTCCTGGTATGACGACCAAGCCAAGCTAGAACAGGGCATCCGTGGGTGCCACCCCTGGGAACGTGAGGGTACAGAGGAACCCCACGCATGAAGATGTGATGGTCATTGCCCCAGGGGTAACCGCGGCGGGCAGGGTCGCCCCTTTTCCCCACCCCCAGGAAGTAAATGCCGGCACACAAGGCAAGAAGGTGAGAAGGGTCCCCGCGGTAGCAAGGAGAGCCAGTCCTCAACCCCTCTGGGGGAGCCCCTTACCCCACATTCCTCGGGTAAAGGAGTTGGGAGCGCGGCGCCAGTGTGTGTGCACTCAGCCCGACAAGCTGTGGTCGGCTTTTTAGCCAACATTTCTTAAGAGCTTGAGCTGCCCCAGGACAGAAAGGAGGCGTCCCATTCCCGAGTCGCCTGTCCCCCATAGCCCTCGGAGAACAAATCAAGGGCACAGCTCTGCCTCGGCGCAGCTGACCCCGAGACGGAGAAGTGGCGCAGGCCCCCAAACGCTCCTATCATTCTGTCCCGGTCCCCCGCCATGCCCCGGGGAATGAACGCGGCGCTTCGACGGCTGCAGCAGAGGCCAGCGCCAGCTGAGGGGTCCAAGGAGCCCGGCGACGAGGAAAGGGCACGAGATTCTCGCGACCCTGGCGCGAGTCCCCCTGCCCCCCACCCCCCGCCCCCCATCCCCCGCGCGTCCCAGGGGAACGGCCCGAGCGCGGGTCGTCGGGCGGAGCGGCGCCCCTGGCTCCTGCATGTGGGCCGAAGCGAGTCTCGGGAGTCGGAGTCTCGGGGTGCCCGCCCGTCCTGTCCGGGCCGTCCCGGGCTCTGTGCCCCGCGCCCCGACGCCGGCCGCCCGTTCCTACCTGCGGCCGGGGCTGCGCTGCCCGCGGCGGGCGCTGCGCGGGCAGCTCGGCCGCTCCGTGCGCTCGGGGCGCGGGGCCGCTCCCGGCTCCTCGGCCGCTCGGCTCGGCGCAGCTCCCCGCAGCCTCGCCGCTCGCTCGGTCTTTCGAGGGCGGGCGGAGGGACGCGGGGGAGGGGGGCTGGGGAAGGAGGGACAGAGGAGTGCGGGCGGGCGGGCGGGGGCGGGGCCGCTGCGCCCGAGCCCGCCCAGCCGGGGAGGGCCCCCCCTCGACCCCGCCGCCCGCCGGCCCCTGCGCTCCCCCGGCCCGCGCGCCTCCCTCCCCAGCTGCCTCCGCGCAGCATCCCCGTCAGCAGCGTCTCCCCTTTCGCTTCGGCCCCTCTCCCTTCGCCCCCTCTGCTCCCTCTTTCTCGCTCCCATTCCCCCCAATTCTCCCTTCTCCCGCTCCCCTCCTGCTCCCCTTCTCTCTCCTTTCTTCTCTCTCTCCCTCCCTCCCTCTCCCAGCCCCCACCCCATCCTTCTCGCCTGCTCCCCCCTCCCCTCCTCCTCTCACTCTCGCCTTCCTTGTCGTTCAGTCCGTTGGCCTCTTCCCCGCCTTAGCCTGGGGTCGTCAGTCGGTCTGTCTCGGTCTCTGTTTCTCAGTCCTTTTCTACTTGGATTGCCCTTTCGGCTTTTCTCTTTCCAGCCTTGCAGGTCTGCTTCTGTTGCTCTGTCCTTTTGTTTCTCTCTCTCTGTCACCCTCTTCTCTCTTGGTGGGTCACAAGGCCCCGAAGTGTGGGTGGGGGGGTGGCTCCTGCCCCCTCTGTGCTCTCCTCCCCGGGGCAGCCTCCCCTGCCTGTTACACGGGGAACCCGGCTGCTGACCTGGAGCTGACAGGCTCTTGGTACTAGGTTGGGTGTGTGCATGTGGCGGTGCGGCGCGCTGGGCAGGACTCCCTGTCTGCTGCCAGGGGTTGGACGTGGACACACAAGTGGCTGTGTGTGTGGATGGACAGGTAGGTAAACAGATGACCAAAAAGGCAAACACAGCCTGGAAAAATACCCAGGGAGGGCGGCAGAATCCCCAAGACATCTTCCTCCTTCCAGTTCTCGAGGTTTGAGGGATTGTCCCAGAGAAGCCTCTCTGGCAGCCAATCCCAGCCCAGCGTCTGAGGACCCCCCTCCCTCTCCTTGCCAAGTCCTGACCACCAGCCCTTCACAAAGGCTCCTGGGAATGAGGCCACGACTGCCCTTCCCTCTGGGTTCTGCAAGGACTCACAGACAGGATTCCTTCTCTCCAGCCCCGACCTACCCTTCCCCTCCTCTCTGTGTGCCCAGGGCTGGCATTTGCTGACTGATTTGCCACCCCCACCCCATATTGCCCCTCCCTCTGGGCCATCCTGGGGTCCCACAGCACGCAGTGCTCCCCCAGGTGCCCCTGACTCCTGCCTCTTTCCCCGCACTCGCATCCACAGACTGGGCATCTGGATGTCTTCCTTGACCATCCATTCCTCCCCCTCACTGTGCACTAGCTCCCATGTGCTTATTCCCTCCACTGGCACTTCAGGTAAATACTTACTGAGCTCCTTCTACCTGCCAGCGCTGGCCTAGGCTCTAGGGATACGGTGGTGGACAAGACAGGCCGCAGACCTCAAGGTGGTCCTGGTCCAACATGGGAGACAGGCTTCTGTCAAATAACCACACAAGCTCAGATTGACAAGCTCTGCCAGGAGCGCTCATTGGAGGGACCCCCGTCCAGCTTGAGATGGCAGAGGAAGCCTTCTTCAAGGAAGCGCCCTTCAAGCTGAGGGCCACAGGATGAATAGGAGCTGTCTGGTGGAGATGTGGGGCACAGCTCTGAGCAAAGATATGAGGGGAGCAAAAATGGAAGCTATTTTTGCTTGCCTGACATTCATTTCAACTTCTTCAGGTGACAGCACCTCAATTTTGATTTTGGGAACTTCCTCTCCTCCACTCACATTCCCTTAGTTGGGTGGGGTTCCCTCCTTCCAGAGGTGGCCAGGTGACCCAGGCACAGTCAGAGCACATCACCCTGATCTCAGTGGGGGGACATGTGACATATGCTGGGTCAATGAGAACTCTCCCTGGGACTTTTGCTACAACTATTGTCAAACAGAAGCTTGATCTCCACCACGGTTCCCAAGCCTGGAGCTGCTGGCAGCCATCTTTGTCACACCCTGAGCAGACTCTACCTGAAAATGAAGCCAACATAGAGGAAGGCAGAACTGAGAGACGGAGAGTGGGCTGAGTCCTGATGAATATTGTTTGAGTCCCTGAGTCCAGCCATGCCTGAAGGGAGATCAGTTATTTAAATCTCATTAAGTTCCTTTTTGTCACTTAGGCAAGTTTAAGTTCAGTTTATGTTGCTTAAAACCAAAATAGTCCTGATAAATCCAGCCAGTGCTGGATTGAGAAATTACTTTATGTTAAGGATTACTTATTTAAAGGAATAGTAACCATTTCTATTCCCCTTTCTTCCTTCAGTTCTCCTCGATAACCTCGCTCACAATTTGTCTCTTTTTTTGTATATTCCTGATCAGAAGTTAATTCCCCTCTGCTATCATTGCTCTAAATGTGTTTTGCCTACAGATGGAAGCAGACTCTGGCTGTCAGGTCAATCTCATAGGCTGACTATCTGATGCTGAATTCTCTCCACAGCATTCCCTGCTCCCCACCCCCATGACTGTCCAGCATCTGCCTGTACATCCCCAGTGCTGGGGAGCTCATTATTCCACCAGGTAGGTGGTTTCAAACAACAAACTGTGTCTCAGCGGAGCTCTGAGAACTGTCTCCTGTGCAGTGGTGCTGAGGGTAAGGGACATTGTACTATAAAGTTGAGGCGGCTGCGTGCAGGGTCTCTATGTCCTTCCTAAGAGCCCAGGTGAAAGTCTTCCAGAGAACTCGCCTGCATCTCCCACGGGCTAGAGTGATGGGTTCTGTTAGAACAGTGCCCTGAGTGAGGGCTGGCAATCATGGGTAGTAGATAGGATAATTTTCAATAGAGTAGAATAACTTGGCATGAAAAAGCTCTTTCATATTCGTCTCCCTGTAACATCCTTGTGATTTCTGTGCATGAGCAAGTCTCAGGTTGGTGCTAATTTGTCTTTAACATCTCTTGTACCACTGACTAATCCCATTTTAACTAGGATTCCAGCCTTGGGAGACAACAATATCTAGTTAGAATTGAATGCATTGCTCTCTTGTCTCTGTTTATTTTAATGGAGACCTATTTCTGGCAAGTAATCCTGATCTTCTAGTTATAGTATGATGTACAGTTTCTTTTTGAGATAAATTTATTTAATCTAAAAAAGGAAAATATTTAAGTAAATAAAAATAGACACAGTGCACAGATTTTTGCAGAACTCTTGTGGCTGGTTTGCAAATGACTAAAGTTTGAGTAACCTAATTTAGAGAAACATTTCACCCATGTGTTCATTCACTCAACAAAACACCTCTGAGTACGAGGCATGGGGAGGGCTAGATGAGACAACACGGTTGATGGGAGATTCCATTTGAGAGGGCAGGGCCTGAGCGTGGAAGGCTTACCACCACATTAAAGAATTGGGATTTGACCTTGGCGGGCACTGGGGAGCCATTGCATGTGCTGGAGCAGACGAGTCAGGTAGACTTTAAGAGAGCCGAGACTGGCCAGATCTGCCAGGTGGATTGAAGGGGACAGATTAGAAGCCAGGAGACCAGCAGGAAGCTGCTGTAGTGTTGTAGCTGTGACTTGAGGAGGGCTGGCACCTTGCAGGGTTCCCAGCACACAGGAGGCACCAATACGTGGTTGAAACTATTATTGTGAATATTATTGTTGTAGTCCTCTCCTTTCCTTGACTTGGGGTAATTCACTGAGTCACAAACCTACAGGGCGCCAGACTGGAAATGGCCCTTAGATATTACCCAGTTGAACAGTTCTATTTTAAAATAGGTAAACCGAGGCTCAGAGGGAGGCAGTGACTTGCCTGAGGGCACTTAGCTATCTGGTGGCAGAGCCAGGAAGATGATGACTACCAGCTACATTTTGGGGTACTTGCTGCATGCTGATCGCTGACACACGGGGAAATGGGCCCAGAAAGACACTGGCCCAAACTCACACAGTGGGGGTCCCAAGTCATGCCTGGCCACCTCCAAAGGCAGTGCTCTGGGCCATGAAGCTCATTCTTCTGCCTCCCCAGGCAGCCTCCTATTGGCCATAAGTGATACTGTGGGAAGAGGGGGGTCAGGATGCCCAGATCTGTCACGGATCCTCTGAGTGACCTTGCGCGAGTCCCTCCCCCTCTCTGAGCCCCAGTCTCCTCACCTGTAAATTAAAGAGCCTGCAGTTCCCTCTGCCATCCCCAGTCACAGGCTGCTGGGCGAGGGGCTTAGGAGGAAGGCCAGGCCCGAGTCTGCTCCCAGCAAATTGCCCAGGCCTCCCACCCTGAACCCCTGTCAGCTGCTTCTAGCAGACTCTGTCTCCACGGACAACAGAATTCCATCTTCTAAGTTCTCTAAAATTATAGTAAAACCGAGAAGCCTCCCTTCTTCGACCTAAGAAAATACCCCCCCATAGGGAAACAGGACTTCATGTTTTGTTTTCAGAAGGGATGCTGTTACCCTAACCACACCCCCCTCCGGGCCAGAAATTCCATTAGCAAAAGAGCCGCTGCATTAATTTGCGTAACCACTTGAAAAACCACAATAAACCTCTTGGGGGATAATAGGCCCGAAGATCCTTTTGTTATCCTGTCCCCAAGTCACCCTGGGGCAGTTCCCTGGCAGCAGCCTCTTTGCTGAATGTTCAAATATTTGTGTGTGTCGTACTATGCTGGGATCAACACTAAACGCCTTGACAGACAGCCACTTCCAAAGGGCACCCCCCAAAAGATGAGTGGGGAGCAGCCCGTGCTCGGTGGAGCCTGAGCCTATCCCCCTGGAGATGGCTCGATGAACATTTCTCCACAACGTGCAGCATTGGGAGGAATGTACAGGCTTCAGAGCTGGACAGACCTTGGATGAGGGACTTTCCCATTCTGGGCCTCCGTTTTCTCGTCTATAAAATGGGAATAGTGAGAGCATCTACCCGACAACATTGCTAGGAGAAAGCCAGGTAACGCTCGGGTGCCTGGTGAATGCTCGATAGCCTTTTATTATTCAGGGGCCATGAGCAAGGACTCGTCCTCTCTGCTGCCCCAGTCGACAAGACTGTACTTGAGGGTCGAAGGTGATCTCAGACGCTGCCGTCTCCAGGAATCTCCCCTGACTTTTGCCCAATTCTGTATGATTTCCTCTTCCCTTGAATTCCTACAGGTCTTGTTCCTGCCTCTCTGTAGGTTCTTCCGTTCTCCCCTGGGTGGAGGCAGGGACTGCTGTCCCGTGGAGCCTGTACACACTGGGGACTCAAATGACTTGTCCAAGGTCACACAGCCAGTATGACCTGGTTTGGACCCAGGTCTGCCGCCTACTCTCTGGGGGGCCTCTGTCTGGAAGAGTCACTCATCTCTCTTGACCTCTGATTCGTGGTCTGTGAACTGGGAACGAGCTAGGAGCCTCCCAGTGGCATCTTGAAAGCTGAATGACAGGCTGGGAGGGTTTGCAGCACTGGAAAGGGCTCAGGAAATGCTGGTTTTTATTGAATAGCACAGATAGCTAACATGCTCAGAGCGTACTGTGTCAGAGACTGTTCTAGCTGCTTTACTGACAGTAATCCTCCAATGAGCCTGTGAGGGAGGTACTACTAACATCTCCATTTTACAAGTAAGGAAACTGAGGCACAGAGAAGTTAAGTAACTTGCCCAAGAGCACACCTAGAAGTGCTAGAGCTGGGATTTGAAACCAGGCAGTTTATCTGGGGCTTCTAACCATTTTCATAAGATGTAGAAAGTGTCACATCTAGGTAAGGATTTTTTTCCCCTTATCTATTGAGCATCGCTACGTGGTGCAGATGCGAGCATGAGCTCCAGAGTTAAGTAAGAAAGGAGTAAAAAGCACATCACCTCTTACCAGCTGTGTGACCTCGGGTGAGTTGCTCGAACTCTCTGCTGTGTCTCTGCTTCTTGGGCTGGTTGTCTGGGTTCAGCAAGGTGATGGCTACTGAGTGCCTTGTGTCCAGCCAAAGTGGCGGTTCAGACGCTGCCATCTCCCCGTGATGGCAGCCCCCGCAGAGGGCTTTCGGTGGCTTTAAAAATTATGGCACCTTGGGTGCAGCTTTTGAGATAAACGTCTATGAGGAATAGGCTGCTTCTAAGGAGGAAGTGGGGGAACACTTCCCCAGCTGCAGGCCCTTGGGTGCCTCTCTGACCCCAGTCTTGCCCACACTTGGGTGAGAGGAGCCACCAGCAGCCAGATATCACCAGTCTCACTTCCCTGCCTGTCCACGGACCACCCATAGCCACCAACACAGCTTACCTGCTGGCCTGCCTATGTAGCCACCCATAGCAGCCAACACAGCTTGCCTGCTGGCCCACCCTGTAATTTTTCAAATTGAGGTATAGTATGTGTACATTAAAGCGCATGGAGAGACTGATCCTGCGTGTATAGCTCGATGACATTTTACGTGTGCACACTTGCATGTAACTACCACCCAGAGCAAGATATAGAGCATTTTGAGCCTCCCAGAGATTCCCAGTCAATACATCACCCCAAGAGGTAACCACTCTTCTGACTTCTGGCATCATCCATTAGTTTTGCCTGTTCTTGAACTTCATATAGAGTCATAGTCTTGTGTGTCTTGCTTCTTTCACTCAGCATCATGTCTGTGAGATTCATCCTTGCTGGTAGGTGTAACAATAGTTCATTCTTATTTGGGGCTGTGTAGTATTCTGTTGTATGGATATGCTACAATTTATGTACTTTCCTGTTGATGCATGTTTATGCTTTCTCCCATCTGGGGCTATTATAAATAGTGCTGCTGAGAACATTTTTATATGTGCCTTTTGGTGCACATATGAACGCATTTCGTTTGGCAGTTTTCTTTCACACTTACAGATTCACTAATAAAGCGTCATGCATTTTGAAGCCAAGACTCACTTGCAGAATTGTCTCTCCAATCCCTCCAGTGGGATTGCTGGTCCTGGGTGTGTGTGTGACTTTGGTAGATATGCCAGCAGCCCATTTAAGAGCTCTGCGTCCTTGTTACTAAGAACCAAGACCTGCCTCTTTCAACTGGAAAAAAGGAGCCCTTGAAACAGGCTCTTCTTGAAGTTCTGCCCCCAGCCCCAGGAGGCAGAAGACGATGTGTGCAGGGCTCTGCCTCCACACTCCACAGGTGCCAAACGGAGGTCTCGCCCACATCTTTCACTCAGAGGATTCAAGAGCTACTTAGTTCCCTCATCTGACAGCTCTGCTTCTCGCTCCATCGAAATATTCAACCATTTGATGTGATTCTTGTTTGATGCTGCATTCTAGACAATCACCTCTATTTATATATTTTTTAAAAAACAAAAGTTTTTCTATTCCAGCCGTAGCTGGGGAAGGGATGATAAAGATGGCAGGTGGACTTATCTCCTTGGCTTGCTTCAGCGTGGCTATCACCAGGCCCCTTTCCGTGTGACCTTGGACAGTCAGGACCTGGGAGGGTCTGGTCTCTCTTCCCAGCACAAGAGTGGTCACGGTCTAGACAAGGGTCACCAAACTTTCTCCATAAAGGAACAGATAGTAAATATTTTAGGCTTTGCAGACCATATGGTCAGTGTTGTGACTACTCAACTCTGCCACTGTAGTATGAAAGATAATATATAAGCAAATGAGCATGACGGTGTTCTAATAAAACTTTATTTACAAAACCAGGCAGAGCGCCAGATTTGGCCAATGATCCATAGTTTGTCAACCCTGGGTCTAGACTCTCCTCCGAGTGTAATCCAGGGACCAGCAGCAGCATTGGCTTCCCCTGGAAGCTTATTTATTGTTTATGCAGAATCTCAGCCCTCATCCCCCAACCTGCTTAATTAGAATCTGCATTTAACAAAATGCCCAGGAAACTCATGCGTACAGTGAAGTTTCAGAAGCACTGGACTATGGAAGAATTTCCCCTCCTGTCAGATGTCTATCACTGGGGGGCCAGGAGGGGATTTCAGGGGGTACCTGGATGTGGCGTTAAACAGCACTGATCCACAAATATGGAAAGTGACTTCCTCCTCAATCCACTTCTGACCCTGCCATTCATAGCGAAAAGAAAGACTCTACCAAGCGTTTAACAACTCCCCAATGCTTGCTAATCTCCCTTTTTAACAAAACAGCTGGCCTCAGCCTCCCTCCTGCAACCTAGAATTTAACAACATTGTTCTTTATCGTGATTCTTTTAAGTTGGCTTCTGTTTGGCAAAGGATACTACCTTTCTATTTGCAGTGGTGAAATGTTTCCTTAAATGAATTGATTGCTGTTTAAAGGAGGTTGATTTAAAGAAAGATATGAGGGCCGGCTCCGTGGCTTAGCGGTTAAGTGCGCGCGCTCTGATGCTGGCGGCCCGGGTTCGGATCCCGGGAGCGCCCCGAGGCACCACTTCTCTGTCCAACGCGAGGCCGAGTCCCACGTACAGCAACTAGAAGGATGTGAACCTATGACATACAACTATCTACTGGGGCTTTGGGGGGAAAAACTGAATAAATAAAATCTTTAAAAAAAAAAAAAAAAAAAAAATAAAGAAAGATATGAAGTCAATGGCAGTCTGGGCACTGCCCAGATCTGGCAAAATTCCTACAGTGAGGCATGAGTGTTGAAAGAAGAATTATGAATGTGGCCTGTGAATGGCTGAAACTTAGAGAACCCAGGCGCAGAGGGTGGAGTTGGGGGCTCACCTGGATTCCAGTTGTTGCTCTGAGTGTGTGACCTTGGGCAAGTCACTTCCCCTGTCTGGTTCTGTGTCTCCTCAGCTGGATAGTTACGGGACCAGGACAAGACAGTCATTTGAGGTCCTGCTAATCCCTGGATCCTCCTGTGCATGTGTCTCGGGGGGCAGTAATGTGTGAGTGGGGGGAAGCTCAGGTTTCCCACCTCTGATTCAACTAGAACAGTTCCACTTTGATAAGCTGGGCTTCTACTTACGGTTTTGTTTGCTACCATTTTTGTGCAGCTGAAGACAAAAGTTAGAAGTCACTGGCTTTAAGATCCCAAAGGGCTGTCTGGCTCATTCCATTTTGTTCTTTAGCGAGTCTCCCTTGCAGATTCCTTTGGTTGCAGGAGATGGAATTTGAGTTCAAACTACTCGAAACACCAAACAGATTTGGTGCCTTGCACTGCCAAAAAGCCAGGGGGATCTGGTTGGTAAGCTGGATCTGTTCTCTGTCTCTCTCTCCGTTTCTCAGTTCTGCTTCCTCAGAGTTGGCTTCATTCTCGGGCAGCCTCTCCCCATGTGTTGACAACACAACTACCAATAGCTCCAGACCAACATCCTCATCGTCTTGTCAGGAAAGACCCTCTCATGCCCAGCATCCCCAGGAAGTTCCTGGGGTCGACTCTCATTGGACCACAGGCCGTATCCTGAATCAGTTGCTGTGGTCAGAGTTACCTGATGCTCTCTTTGGCCAAGCCCGGGTCACATGCGCCCCATCTCCACAGAGCCTTGGTGGACTCAGCCTGCCCGAACCACGTGTCAGGCCCTGTACTCGGCCCTTGTGTGTGTGAACTCATCTAATCCACACAAGGCCCGGGTGGGAGGTCCCATCCTTGTCACCCATCATATAGAAAATAGAGCTCAGTGAAGAGAAGTTCTCACCCTAGGCCCCCAGGCAGGATTCAATTCCACACACTCAGCCACAGTCTTGACCAGGATGCTATCCCATGTCCTGCTTGGACTGAGTTTAGGAGAAGTAATTTCCGCCCCCACCCCCACATCAAGGGTTGCAACCAGATCAGGGAAAATAGTTGCTGAATAGGCAAAACGTCTAAATTATCCAAATACCACCTTAAGAAGTTTGCACTTAACCTAGGGAGACCTTGAGAAGGGTGTGATCAGATCTGAGTCTAAGAAAAGTCCTTCTAGAAGATTTGCTGGTGTCCAAAGCTTCTGTTAAAGTGTGTCTGGATCTTGGCTGCAGAGGGGGTCTTTGCTTGGGTTCCCCCAGAGGCCGAGCCGAGACAAGGACTTGAGTGCAGGCGGTTTATTTGGGAGGGGAGGGAACATGGTAGAGAAATGGGATGTGAGATTGGGAAAGGAAGGCAGCC
Source organism: Ceratotherium simum simum (assembly GCF_057802395.1). Taxonomy (NCBI): domain Eukaryota; kingdom Metazoa; phylum Chordata; class Mammalia; order Perissodactyla; family Rhinocerotidae; genus Ceratotherium; species Ceratotherium simum. The sequence goes on along the minus strand of NC_141904.1, from coordinate 84,712,365 downwards.
AGTACAGGGCGCACGATCCAGCCAGCTACCAGGTGGGCACCTGGCACTTAGTTCCAGGGACGAAACTCTAGGAAACAGGGTAGCACATGCACCTCAGAATTACCCCACCCAAGGGGAAAGGGAGCTGGGGTATCTGTACACCAACTCTTGCCAGCCATTGGTTGAGGACTGCTCCAAGGATGCTACTTTCCTGGCACTTCTGGACTAGCAGGCACTTGGCAGAGCAGCCTTCTGGGGTTGTGGGGAAGCCCCCAGACACAGAGATGCAGGTGATAGAGTGGGAGGTGAGCCAGAGCCCCTGGAAACGTCAAGCCCAGGGTTATGGATGACATGCTGTGTCTCTTGGGGAAGAGGTGGGCACTGCAAAGGTAGTTGATGCCTGATGGGGCTGAGCCATGGCGTGTTACCCTGAGTCTGCTCAACTTTATTCGTTTTCTGGAATTTCTGCCTTCCAAGAGTAAGGGACAGCTGGGGTGTAGGACGTGAATCCTGATCTTGGAGTCAGAAGTCCCTGTTTCATTCTAGGACTCCGTAGCTGGGTGACATCTCTTGGCCACAGTTCTTCCTCTGTTATGCAGGTACAGCCAGGACTGCCCTGGAGAGGGGCTGGCAGGCAGCAGGAGTTCGTGGCACTCAGACCCTGGCCCCGACTGGGTGGCCGTCAGGGCTCAGGGCCTCCATACAGCTCTGTCTCAGGAAACCCAGAAGCAGCAAATGCCTGCTGCACTTTCATGAGCTGCCATCAGAATGGCAGCTAATCACAATATCATTATTTATGAGAAAAATGGATTCAGCATTTTTACTCCAAATGGAAGCTATTGACATTCCAAGAATAGTCCTGGGGAGGAAAGCCCATTGCAAAACGCTCCTTCAGAAACAATTTGCAATCACTGGGCCAGGCGTGGGGCCAGCAACGTGGTCCTTGCTGGTTCTCACTGATAAAGGGAATAAAGTGCTCTACAGGAGGCCAGGGCTGGGGTGGGCAGGAGCCAGGAGAGGAACAGACATCTTAATGGGAGAGAAGAGAAGAGCCCTGGGCATTCAGCTTATCTGCCCAGGCTGGTGCAGCTGGAAAGATCCTGGCAGGTGGGGGAAGGAGGGGCCACAAGGTTTCCGCACAGGTCTGCTTCTCTCTGCCCTCCCCCCCTCACTTTCTCTCTGACCCTCTTTCTGACTTCTCTTTGTACCTTCCTTTTCTCTTCCTCCCTCTCCTTTCGTTCCTTATTTTGTTCTCCTTCATTTTTCCTCTTGAAAAGATATCAGTAATTACACAAGTATTTCTGCTATTTCCTCCTTGTAAACTATTGCAATATTTAAGACAGCAGTTCCTTTCGTCATCCCACTTAATCCTTGGTTGCTCCTCCTCCCTTCCTGGACGTAACATGAACAGTTTGCTGCATGGCCCTCCAGACTTTTTGCTTTCCATTTGCATACATCTATATATACCTAGAAAACCTATAACAGTGTTTATGTTTGTGTGTGTTTATCCTATAAAAATAGCGTTGTACTTTAGTTATCATTCTGCTACCTGCTTTTTTTTTTTAAAGACCTTTTTATTAAGAGAAGTTTTAGGTTCACAGCATAACTGAGAGGAAGATATAGAGATTTCCCATACCCTCCCTGCCCCCCACACGCATAGCCTTCCCCATTATCAACATCTTCCGCCAGAGTGGTACATGTGTTACAACTGATGGACCTACATTGACACGTCATTATCACCCAAAGTCCATAGTTTACATTATGGTTCACTCTTGGTGTTGTGCATTCTGTGTATTTGGGCAAATGTATAATGACAAGTAGCCATCATTATAGTATCATACAGAATGGTTCCACTGCCCTAAAAATCCTCTGTGCTCTGCCTATTCATCTCTCCTTCTCCCACAACCCCTGGCCGCCACTGATCTTTTCACCCCACAGTTGTGCCTTTTCCAGAACATCATATCGTTGGAATCATACAGTATGTAGCCTTTTCAGATTGACTTCTTTCTCTTAGTGATATGCATTTAAGTTTTCTCCATGTCTTTTCATGGTTGATGGCTCATTTCTTTTTAGCACTGAATAATATTCCACTGTCTGGATGTACCACAGTTTATTTTTCCATTCACCTACGGAAGGACATCTTGGTTGCTTCCCAGTTTTGACAATTATGAATAAAGCTGCTATAAACATCTGTGTGCAGGTTTTTGTGTGGACATAAGTTTTCAACTACTTTGGATAAATACCAAGGAGTGGGATTGCTGGATTGTATGGTTAAGAGTATGTTTAGTTTTATAAGAAACTACCAAAGTGTCTTCCAAAGTGGCTGGACTATTTTGCATTCTCACCAGCAATGAATGAGAGTTCCTGTTGCTACACATCTTCACCGGCTTTTGATGTTGTCAGTGTTTCGGATTCTCGCCATTCTAATAGGTGTGTAGTAGTATCTCATTGTTTTCATTTGAATTTCCCTGATGACATATGATGTGGAGCATCTCTTCATATGCTTATTTGCCATCTGTATATTTTCTTTGGTGCAATGTCTGTTAAGGTCTTTGCCCATTTTTTAATCAGGTTTTTTGTTTTCTTACTGTTAAATTTTAAGAGTTCTTTGTGTATTTTGGATAACAGTTCTTTATCAAATGTGTATTTTGCAAATATTTTCTCCTAGTCTGTGGCTTGTCTTCTCATTCTCTTGACATTGTCTTTCACAGAGCAGAAGTTCTGAATTTTAATGAAGTCCAGCCTATCAATTATTTGTTTCATGGATTGTGCCTCTGGTGTTGTTTAAAAAGTCATCACCATACCCAAAGTTACATAGATTTTCTCCTGTGTATGTTCTAGGAGTTTTCTCATTTTGCATTTTACATTTAGGTCTACGATCCAGTGTGAGTTAATGTTTGTGAAGGGTGTAAGGCCTGTGTCTAGATTCATGTTTTTGCGGGTGGATGTCCAGTTGTTGCAGCACCACTTATTGAAAAGATCATCCTTACTCCATTGCACTGCCTTTGCTTCTTCATCAAAGGTCAGTGGGCTATATTTATGGACGTCTATTCCTGGGCTCTCCATTCTGTTCCATTGATCTATTTGTCTATTCCTTCACAATACCACGCTGTCTTGATTACTCTAGCTTTATAGGAAGTCTTGAAGTCAATTAGTGTCAGTCCTCCAACTTTGTTCTTCTTGAATATTGTTGGCTATTCTGGGTCTTTTGCCTCTCTATATAAACTTTAGAATCAGTTTGTCAATATCCACAAAATAACTTGTTGGGATCTGGACTGGGATTGCATTGAATCTATAGATCCAATTGGGAAGAACTGACATCTTGACAATCTTGAGGCTTCCTATCCATGAACGTGGAATATCTCTCAATTTGTTTAGTTCTTTGATTTCTTTCATCAGAGTTTGTAGTTTTCTTCATATGTATCTTGTACATATTTTGTTAGATTTAAATCTAAGTATTTAATTTGGGGGGGTTCTAATGTGAATGGTATTGTGTTTTTAATTTCAAATTCCACTAGTTCATTGCTGATCTATAAGAAATCAATTGACTTTTGTATATCAACCTTGTATCCTGCACCTTGCTATATTTGCTTGTATGTAGGCAATCATATCATCTGTGAATAAAGATAGTTTCATTTCTTCCTTCCCAATCTGTACGCCTTTTGTTTCCTTTTCTTGTCTTATTGCATTAGCTAGTACTTCCAGTATGATGTTGAAAAGGAGTGCTGAGAAGGGACATCCTTACCTTGTTCCTGATGCCACGTGCTTTCTTCACTCAGTGACATCTTGGTGATTTCCAGGAGGAAGGGGCCGCCGTGGAAGCTGGGGGGGGGTCCCTTGCATGGGGGTCCCTGTGAGGCTGAGCCAGTGCAGCACTGCCCAGGCCCAGGGGGCAGGTGTGACAGGAGGAGAGGGCACTTTCTTGTCCCTGTTTGTGGCCGGCCTGCAGCACCTGTCCAGCAGCTTGAGAGACACTTGGGGCCAGCACCCTGAGCCCAGGCGTCAGCAAGGACAGCTGGGGGCAGCCTCTCAGGCAACAGCCGATGTGGCTGCTGGAGAGAAAGAGTGCAGTGGAGGCCACAGGTGGCTGGTGAGCACCTGGGGGACGTCCGTGTAGGGCCCCGTGTGAGGGGAGGCGGAGCCAATGAAAGGTGACTAATGTCTGCTGCCAGGGCCCCAGCTGGACTCTCACGCTGGGGAGCCCTGCGGCAACATAAGACACAATGATCCTTTGTATTTGCATACCAGTTTACAGTTAAAAAAATTTCATGTTTCTCAAGATATATCCATTGTTATCCCCAATTTACAGATGAGGAGGCTGAGGGCCCAGAGGGACAGGAACTTGTTCCAGGTTGCACAGCCAGTGAACAGTGGTGCCATCTCAAGTCTTGGACTCCTAGTCCAGCACAGAAGAGTGGAAAAGACGAGGCTGGAAGAACTAATGTGATATCTTGGGGGGTCTTGAGCACCAGACTGAGACATGAGGATCTTGTCCTGATGGCAGTGGGGAGCCAAGGAAGGTTCTTGAGCAAGGGAGTGACTTGGAAGCTCTGGGAAGATTAATCTTGGTGTGTGGTGTGGGTTGGGTGGAAAGAGAGTGGGTGGGGACCGAGAGGCATCCGGGAGGTGGCTGCAGTTATCCAGGGAGGAGTGACGACACCATGAGGAGAGACCCTAAGGACAAGCCCCACACAAAGAAGCCCCAACTGTCCACTGGGAGGGCCACATGGACATCTTGTGGTGTCCACTCCAGGGCCACTCCACATACTGTGGTGCATGTCATCCACCACACCGGGGCCTGACCAAGGTGGGAAGTGGGTCTGAAATCCAGTCTGTGCTCTATTGGCCAAGCGAACGTGTGTGACTGCATCCACCCAGAGGAGGGCACTGGTCTAACTCACATGAAGGTTTGCTACAGGCAAGTGCAGCTCTGGTCATTGCCCCAAATTCCCTCCGGGGCACCACTCCTCCTCCCCTCCCAGGTCATGTGGTTTAGGTGGGGCTGGACTCCCTTCAGCTCTAGAGATGGGCACATGACCCAAGCCTGGCCCATCGGGGTAACTTCATCACCCCCACGGCTGTGATTGGTTCCGGGAGGAGCACATGACCAAAGCTGACCCAATCAGAATGAATCCCAGGACTTTTGCTGATGACAGCCATGTTGTCCCCACAAGAAGAGTGCTTGTCTAAAAATCAAAGCCAACACAGAGGCAAATGTAGTCAAGGGATGGTAAGAGTGAAACTCAGTCGTAATGAGTCCTAATGATATCATCTGAGCCCCTGGATCCAACCATGCCTGAAGTCTCCCTTGGACTTTTCTCTTATGCGACCCCATAAGCCCTCTTCTTCCAGACAGTGTTTAGCTTAAGCCAGTATGCATTGGGATTCTGTTGCTTGCAGCCTAAAGTATCCTGAGTGATATACCAGAAGGGGCACTTAGATCAGGGGTAAGCAATCTACAGCCCATGAGCCAAGTTCAGCCCACCACCTGTTTTTTATAAGTAAAGTTTTATTGGAACACAGCCATGCCCATTTGCTTACGTACTGTCTATGGCTGTTTTGCAATAGAAGGCAGAGTTGAGTGGTTGTGACAGAGACCCAAGGCCCACAAAGCCTAAAATATTTTCTATATGAACTTTTACAAAAAATGTTCGTCAGCCCCTGACCTAAAACAGTCTCTGTCATCTCTTATTAAGATGGAAACTGGGGCCCAGAGAAGGGCTTGCCTGAAATTGGGGCAGAGCCAGGCCTAGAACCGAGGTTTGCTGACTCCCAGCCTCAAGCCCTGTGTGCTGTCTCTCCTTGTTCCTAGACTCTGCCCTGAAACATCCATGGGTCCTTCTGGGGGTGCGTGATTCATTTGACAGCTGGATCCCTCTCCCAGGCCCTGACAAAATTTTTCCCTGCAGCCTCCCTGTGATGCTCCTAGGAGTCGCAGGGAGCCGGGGAAATTGAATTCCAGAAATATCCGAGCCTCGCATCCCAGCCGGTCCAGCCTGCCTCCTCTGGGAAACTGCTAACTGGAGCTGGAGCTGACGTGGAGGACAGCTGTCCTGATTGGGACCCTATCCGAATCCCACAGATGCTCTCCTGGTCGTGGGACCCAGGATCAGAGGAAGGCCCACCTGTAAAATGCTTTTTCCGTCCTTCGAATAAGACAAGACAGGGGTTCGGAGGCTCCTCATCTTAAGGGGGTTGGGAGGTGATTTGGGTTATCAGGAATAGGGGCTGAGAAAGCTCAGAGACACAACAAATGTACAGTCAGAGAAGGTTCGGTGGAGGAGGTGCTCTGGAACACTCAAAGACAAATTTTGTGTGTGTGTGTGTGTGTGAGGAAGATTAGCCCTGAGCTAACATTCATGCCAACCCTCCTCTTTTTGCTGAGGAACACCGGCCCTGGGCTAACGTCTGTGCCCATCTTCCTCCACTTTATGTGGGACAAATAAAGCCTCAGCACAGCCTGACAAGCGGTGCGTCGGTGTGCACCCGGGATCCGAACCTGGGCCGCTAGCAGCAGAGCACACGCACTTAAGCGCTATGCCATGGGGCCGGCCCCCAAAGACAAAATTTTAAAATGTTCAGGAAACCCTATGCTACCTCTCTGAACCCTCTCCTCCCCCAGCTGTCTATATTCCAGCCATACAGGCATGACCCAAACATGTCAAATCCACACCTACCTCAGGGCCTTTGCTCTTGCTGTTTCCTCAGCCAGGAGTCCCCTACTCTCAGAGCTTTGCATGCTTGGTTTCTCCTCATTGTTCAGGTCTCAGCATACTTGTCACCACATCTGAGAAGCCTTCCTTGATCACCTTTCTTAAATCTCATCATTCTCCAACTCATCCTCCTTTTTTAATTTTTTTGTATCACTGGCCTCTAGAATAGTCCCCGGCCTGAGGTAGGGGGAGATCAATAATATGTGCTAAGTGAGTAACTGGGGATACAACAGCACACAGCACTTGCTCCCCGGGAACTTACAGCTTGGGGGGCGGGAGACACAACCCCATGTGGAGTTTTGGAGTGAGAGACACCACATAGGGGAGGGGAGGGGACTGCAGCAGCATGGAGATGGCTCCCTGACGTGGACCTGGGAGGCAGGGAAGACATTCTTGAGGAGGTCAGGGTGGTCAGGAGTTAGCCAGGAAAGTGTGAAGGAGAAGGGAAGGGTCCCTGTAGAGGGAACAGTGTATGCGAAGGAGCGTGAGTGAGGAACTCAGAGTGAGAAAGGAGGGGGCCGTGCAGGGATGAGGCTGGACCGTGGGTGCGGCCAAGGCCAGGGCCTGCTGCAGCGTGGCCAGGAGCGGGACTTCACCCCGAGGGCAATGGGCGCCAGGGCAGAGGTGGAGCAGGGACATGACAAAGTCAGCCGTGGGCTTGGAAGCCTCATTTCAAGGATGTGTTAGGATCAGAAGGCGGGGCCCAGGGGATGGGTCAGTCAGAGGGGAGGGTCTTTCCCCTGGAAAGGGGTGGTTGCCAGGGAAGAAGATGGGGTGGCCTGGGCTGGTGGCCCCCCAGTATCCACATCCCAGGCCATTTGTTGGGACGGCTTCCTGGAGGAGGTGACCTGGAGCAGCCCCGGACCCATTTAAAAAGGCGGAACGGGGAGACCTTAGCACAAGACCCGGTTTGCTACAAGTGGGCTGTGTGTGCTACAAGTGCACCTCTCTGTGCCTCAGTTTCCTCATCTGTCAGACAGGCAGAACTGTAGCACCTGTGTCTCGAGTTTTGTAGGATTAAATGAGACAGCACGCGTCAAGTGCGTAGCACAGAGCCTGGCGCAGGCCCAGCCCCTGGAGGAGTGGGGACTCCCTCAGGGATTATCAGGGGCTGGCTTGTTCTGGCTGGAGGCTCCTGTGGGGAAGGAGGCAGTGAGCCGGGAGTAGGGAAGGGTTGCTGGAGGTTTAGGGGAGTCTAAGGCATTTGGAGAACCTCAAATCTCTCTGGAAGAGACTTCTCCTTGGGGATGGCTCAGGGCTGGGTCTGTCCCCGACAGGGCTTCCAGCCCCTAGGGCGGGTCCGAGAAAGTCAGTCCTGGGACTGGGAGGGGGACCCTCCGCCCCAGAGTTGGCAGCTGGGAACAGAATCCCTGCCTTCCCGTCCTGCCCCTGTTCCTTTGCAGCCACCGTGTGCAGGCCAGGTGGAGACAGCGCAGTGTGAAAGGTGACAGATGGCCGCAAATGAGGGGTGAACAACCCGCTAAATCATCAGCTGGGAAATTGAGCATCTCGTCTCCCATCTGCAGGAGCCTCTCCCTGTGGAAGGGAGCGTGTGTTTGGGTGTGAGTGTGGGGGGCGTTCCGTGTGCGTACAGACGGACTCAGTGTTGTGGCTAGGGCGTGTGTGCACACACGCTCACACATATTTCCCTACACACATGCACACATGCATGATCACCACAAGGCTCACATACACACGTGCACACATGCTCATACCCACACATGCACACCCACATGCTCACACTTCCCTGACCCACGTTCACATGCACGCTCACATTTGTCCGTTCAGCCACAGGCTCTTGTACACACCACTTACATGCTTTTTTTACATCCAGAAACACCAGCCTACACCTGTCCACACCCAGAGCACAGGGCACCCCAATAGGTAGATTTGTGCACTGCACTTTCTCACACTAACCGAGCCCCACTGAGACCCAGACACTCATTTGGGTTGGCTCCTCGCACACCTGAATCACCGTGGGGTGGGCTGTCTCCTTCTTCACAGGTAATTCCCAGCCCTGAGGGAGGGGTCCACTTCCCATCGTGTTGAGGACAGGCTCGGTCACGTGACCAGCTCCTGCCCGTGAAACAGGAGAGGAGGAGCCAAGGGTCACTTCTGGGCGGGAGCTTTAAGAGCCAGCTCACAGCTCCTCTGTGTTCCCTTTGCCCTCTGCCGTGGCAACGACCAGCATCCCAGGTGGAGGCTGCCCATCTGTCCCGGGCCCCAGGGGGCAGTGGACAGGGAGCGGAGCCGTAGGTGACCGTGGATTAACTGGTAGATGCTGAGAAATAACTCTGCGGCTGGGAGCTCCTGAGATCTGGGGGTGTTTGTTCCACAGCAGACGGCAGCCTTGGCTGACTGAAGCAACTCTTCGACGCACACGCTCCCACTGGGCTCAGACACTTCACACACACGCACACACACAGGGCTCACACTGACACTCACGCTGTGCTCACACGCACACTGTGAAACAATAGAAAAACAACACATGTTGGTCTCTGCCCCCAGTTCCTGGCACAGAGCTCCTAAAACGCTTGTAATTTCCTAAGGGATAAGACCCCTAGGGGCGTCTCTTGTTTCATGCTTGGTCTTTGACCCCGTCCCTCACGCAGAGCTCCGAAGTCCCGTGGAATTTCCTGAATGATTGAGTGTCTTTCGTTCTAAGGGGATGATTCTTGGTGGGCTCCTGGATGGCTTCAGGGTGGGGGCTGGTCCCCCGAAAGACCAAGCCATGATTAAAAGCTTCGAAATTTCAGCTCCAGCCCCCATCCTCTGGGAGGGGAGAGGGGCTGGAGACTGAGTTAATGGTCACTCATGGCAACACGATGAAGCCTCCGTAGGAACCCAGAAGTATGGGATTCAGAGAGCATCTACATGGCGGGAGGGGGGCGCACCCCGACTCCACAGGGGTAGAGGCTCCTGCACTGAGGAACCTTCTGGACCTCGCTGTACGCACCTCTTCATCTGGCTGTTCGTGTGTATCCTTTCTCACATCCTTTATTATGTGATAAACTGGTAACACAAGTGAGTGTTTCCCCGAGTTCTGTGAGCCCCTCTAGCAAATTATCACACCCAAGGAGGGGCGTGTGGAAACTCTGATTTCTATCCGGTTGGCCAGAAGCACAGGTGACAACCTGGGACATGCATTTGGCATCTGAAGGGGGGGCAGTCTTGTGGGACTGAGCTCTTAACCTGTGGGGTCCAACGCTAACTCCAGGTAGACAGTGTCAGAACGGAATTGAACAGTAGGGCGCCCGGCTGGTGCTGCAGAATTGCTTGAGCACATCTGCTGTCGGAAGTGTTCAGTGTGGCAGTAGTGTGACAGTAAAGGAGATGCACACGGGGGAGCGTTTTTTCTTACGCACACACTCCTGCAGGGCTCACACACACACACACACACACACACACACACTCACTCCCCTAGGTCACACGCTCTCCTCAGCACACTCCAGGCTGGTCTGGCACGCAGTGCCTCTACCCTCTGATTAGGAACAGGGAGGGGTGGGCACGGGGGGATGAGATGGGAATAGATGCGTGGTTCTGGGATGGAGTTGCGGGTGAATTGTTTCATTCAAAGGGGCTTGTATGTTGTCAAAGGATGCAGGACTCAGCCGAGGCCGAGCAGGCAAGTTTCTGCGGGTCAAGGAGCACTTCCTGGGGAGTCAGGAGTCTGGAAACTGGGCTTCCAGCCCCAGGTGACTGTGACCTTTCCCGGTCTGCCTCTCCCTGGGGACAGGAATTGCCCTGAATCCAGGAGGGGAGGCTAGCTGAATCCGAATAACAGTGAACAGCCCGCCGGCGCCTTCCCCTGCAGAAGTGCCCACTGCGTGCCCAGCGTGCGCTCCCAGAATCCTCACAGCAGCCATCAGCGGAGGACGTTTGCGAGATCTCAGGTCTCAGGACCTGAAGACCTGAGACTTTAGGTCTCAGGACCTAAAGTTTCCCGGGCAGACATCTGTGGGTGGCTTCCAGCCTGCAAGGCCCCACACTGGGTGTCGGTGTGGCCGATGCCATGGTGACCCCTACCCATAGACACACCGGACTAGGACCCACAGCAGGAGGGGGCAAGCGTTAGCTTGAGATGGAGTGACGTGGGGGTCCCAGGAGTGGCCACATCCCGGGGAAGTTTGGGAAGACTTTCCCTTGGGAAGGCTATTTGAGCTGTCCTTCAGATGCGGGGGAGGGCATGGGCTTTGGTGACAGGAAGACCTGGGTTCAAGTCCCAACTCCTTTGCTTCCTGGCTGTGGAACCCTGGGCAAAGGACTTAGCCTGACCAGACCTCAGTTTCCTCATCTGTGAAATGGGTGTAATCACTGCTGTAATCGTCATTGGGTTGTTGTGGTGAGGATGAGATGAGAAGATGCTCAGAGCAGCCCCAGGCAGGGCCAGTCTGTGCCTCTTAACTTAAAGGCCCACTTCTGATGTTTCTTCCTCCAGGAAGCCTTCCTTGATCTCTTCCTCGTCCAAACTCACAGAGCAGTTTGTCCCTGATTAAAACACCTATTCACATTCTGGCCTGAATTAGAGTTCACTCATTCATGAATTTGTTCTACATTTTCTTAAGCAGCTTCTCTGAATCAGAACTCGGGCAGGGGGCTGGGGTGTGGCGTTGAATAAGACGAGGTTGCTGTCCTCCCACAAGGCCCCACCTATTTACCTGTAGTCAGCTGAGGGCTGTGGCCAGCTCTAGCCTTTCCTTCTGGCTGGCGTGGTGACTGGCACGTGGGTGTGCACCAGGGGCCGGGAGACAGAAGAGCAGAGTGGGAAGGGCTCAGGCCTGGAGGCAAGTCCCAGCTCTGTTTCTTTCTTGCTGAGTGACCCTGGGCAAGCCCCCGCACCTCCGTGAGCCTTAGTTTCTCCGTCTGCAAAGTGGCAGGAGTTGGGCCTGATCATCTCTAAGTGTCACTGGGCTCTGGCCCGCCAGAGTTGCTGAGCTTGAGTCTGTCCTCACACTGGAGGGGGGCTGGCGGCCCAGAGCCCACCGGCCACGCTCACCCCTCCAGGCCCAGAGTGTGCCCTGCCAGGAGAAGCGAGGGAGAGGTTAACGCCGCAGCTCTCAGGAACCGCCCCTTGTTCGGAGGGGCTTGAATTAGCTTCCATCCACTGTGCTGAGTTGTGATGAATCAACCCCTCTGACAGCTCCGAGTGCCGGCTCTGTGCTCAGCCCGAGCAAGCCTGGGGTGGCCACTGGCCCAGGTCCCAGGTCCCAGGCCGGCCGAGCGGCCCACGGCACCCCTGCTTCCGGCAGCGTTCCAGCAGCTCCGCCGGCTTCTTGCCCTCCTTCGTCTGCATCCAGCCTCTCCCTCCTCTCCGCCCCTCACTTGCCCTGCTCCCTAGTCCACTCCCGTGCCACGCCGCGTCGCTCAGCCTCCCGGGCTAGTGGCGGCCTCTTCCCGACTCCTGTCCTCGGATTGAGTGAAACAGCGCTCCCCCAGCTCCTGGGTAACCAGGGGGGAAACTCACACGCTCTCAGAAGCTCATTTCCTCCCCGGAAAGAGGGGTTTTATTTAGCTGAATACTCGTATACCTTTCTGGGGCTTGGGGGTGAGATCTCCAATGGGAATGTTGGACTTGAGGAATGCAAATTGAGGGCAGAGCAGAATGGCTCCTGCAGTAAAGGAGAGTTTTAGAGACTGTGTGGGGAGAAGAGAGAGGAAGAAATGAGGGCACATTCTGGTCGGTCCTTCTGCCTTGGCCTCCTGGCAATTCCCTGGCCATAGCACAACCTTTCACACCCCTGGGCCTTTGCTCAAGCTGTTCCCTCCACCAGGAATGCTCAGGCCTCTCTTCTTGGTTTGAGCAAACTCCTAATCATGCTTCAAAGCCCACTCTACTTTCTCCCATCAGCCCTTTCTGGGTTTTCACTCAGCTCTGAAAAGATTGTCCCAGAGGCATTTATACTCTTGCTCTGGATCTATCTGTGTGCACCTCCACCTCCCCCGGTGGCCGGGCTGCCAGCTCCTAGAGGGCAGGGACCTTGTCTCATTCCCTGTTGTAGCCCCAGGATCAGGCACAGAGCCCGTCCTAGAGAGATGCGCAGGGAATGGCGGGGAGGGGATAGAATCGGTCGAATTCCCACTGAAGCCTGAAGGAGGTCCTTTGGGACTAGTGGAAAACTTCTAGCTCGGGTTTTGGTCGTGTGTGCCGCCTGGACTGGAAGCCCCGTGAGGGCAGGGCTGACGTCTGAGTTCTCTCGGAGGCCCCCGCACGGCCCGGTCCGGGGTGGTGGCTGAGGGGAGACACGGGGCGGCTTGGGGCCGAGTGAGGCCTGGGGCCGGACCAGAGGGGAGCGCTGGGGGCCGGAGACAGGCAGCAGCCGAGCTCCTTGTCTGGCAGCCTTCCCTCTCTCAGGCTCCGTCACTCACCCGCGCCCGGAGCCTGGGCTGCAGGGATCTCAGGCTGCCCAGTCCTGCGCCCGCCAAGGGACGAGGCACAGAAGGCGCCCACGTCAGACTGTCGTATGCAGGCAGGGTCCGCATTAGGAGGCAGGACCTCCGCTCTGTCACTTCCTCACTCTGTGTCTTTGGGCAGGTGACTTAACCTCTCTGAGCCTCATTTTCCACATCTGCACGACGGGCATAGGGACAGGACCTCCTTCCCAGCGCTGTCCTGTGGTTTCAGTGAACCGACGAATAGAAGCCTCGGTAACGTGTCTACTGGAGTTGATGTTCCCAGAAGGGCCTCCCACTCCTTTTCTTCTTTTCCACTCTTCCTTTACTTTCCCCCCTTCCTTTTCCTGCCCATTGAGCTCCATCTTTTCCTTCCTCTCAACCTTCCCGATTTGCCATTCAAAGGCAGAGAGAGAGAGAGGGCACAAAGCTCGATTCCAAGGAGCTGATGCCCTCTTGGGGGGATCAGGCCTCTGTGGCCACATTCTGACCCGCGCCCCTGAGGCGTGCCTCACAGGCCACTGGGCCTCCTCCCTTCACAGCAGGGCTGGCTTCCTCCGAGTGTGATTAGTGTCTCGGCAGCTGTGCCATCCCCTGTGGGGTGGGAGGGTTGCAGCCTCAGCCTGCTGCCTGGGGCTGCTGCGCAGGGGCTGGAGGAGGATGAGAAGGCTGCCGGGACGGCCTGGGGCCTCAGGACAGCCGCCCTCTGAGGGGAACAGTGGTCACAAGGGTTCTGATCATCTGCTCTGCGTGGGGCTCGTTTTCATGTCTGTGGTCACACCAGCACCCTGAGGTTGTGCTGGCGGCAAGGGCAGCTGGGAACACAGCAGAGGCCATCAGCTTCCCGCCAGGCCAGCTGCTGTCTGCGGGCCCGCCGGGATTCCAGACTCGGCGTGCGGTGTGCGTTTCCACCAGCCTCCTGTCCTCTCCTGCCTCCCGTCTCCCCAGAAAGCAAGGGTTTAAGACCCGTCTATGAAAAGGCACAAGGATGCTCATTCACTCACTCATTCTCTCACTCAGCCACTAATTGCCTCACTCGCTCATTCATTCATTCACACATGACTTCACTCTCTTCTCAGCGTGGTAGCCAGAGGGATGCTGTTCAGCGTAGATCAGGAGCCACCTCCCTCTCTCCCAGCGGGCATCAAAGTCCTTCAGCGGCCCCCAGCCCCGTCCCCTGGGACGCCCCTCATCTCAGCCACACCTGCCCCCTGGCGGGCAACAGGCAGACTCTCCTCTCAGGGGTTTGTATTTACCCTGCGCGTTCCCTCAACTCGGGTCCCTCACGTGGACACCTCCTGCCCTCACTCCCTGCGAGTCTAGGCCCAAATTATGTGGCCTCAGGGACTTTTGTCTGATCCCCCCATTTCATTTTATCCTCCCTATCCCCGTCCCTCCTTTAGTGTTCTCCGTAGCACTCGTTGCCTTTTAAAGCTCCATACATTTTACTTACCTATTTTATTTATCATCTGTCTTCTCTGAGAATTTACATTACGTCAGGGCTGGAATTTCAATTATTTTGCCCACTCACCAGCTGTGAGACCGTGGGGGAAAGTATGTAATCTCGATGCCTCAGTTTCCTCATCTGTAAAATGCAGCTGATGACTCCCACAACCTCACAGGCCCGAGTGAACACGGTGAGGAAGGGATGTCAGGGGCAAAACTCCGCACAGACGGTGGCGATGCAAACCCACGGACTCGGGAACAAACAGGACGCACGTCACAGGGGGCTCTGTCCTGTGGCTGAATGACGGGTGGTGCATTTCAGGCGAGGGTGGAGGGGCAGTGCCCACTGCAAGGTCCTGCCCTCTCCTCACGAGGGCTTCCTCTTGGCCCTGCGGAGCAGGCAGGGTGCAGTGCAGGCTGTGCTCCTGGAAGCGGCCCTCGGCCTTTGAGGGGCGGGAGGTGGAGGACGGATCCCTGGGCTCGGGCCCCTCTGTGGTGCAGCTCTGAGGTGTGCTCTCCGCCCCAGTCTCCCACAGCGGTCAGCTCCTCAGTGAAGAGCCGTTTATTTCCTTCCTTCCTCCTCCCCCTCCTCCGTGCCCCTACCAGTGCTTCCTGGGGGCACCTCCTGAAGAAGCTGCTTGCGTTCAAATCCTCGGCTCAAGGTCTGCTTCTGGGGGAAGCCAACCCGAGACAGGTGGCTTCTTGGGGAGGGGTCTTCACAGGGAACACCCGCCATCCTTTCTTTACCAACCCAGCCAAGCCTCTGCATCCCAAGAATTGTCTCTGTGGCTTTCTTAGAAGTGCCCTTGGAGTCTTCCTTTGAAAGTCCACCAGTCCCAGCAATGGGACTCCTGGTCTGGACCTGGGCTGCATGGGACAGGAAGAGCTATGCTAAGTGGTGGAGGATTTCTTCCCTTCAACCAGAATCGTCACAGGCCAGGGGAGTGTGTATTTGGCTGAGTCAAAAGGTCACTGGGAGGAAACCGCCTGGTGTGGGTGGGGGTTCTTCCACCACACCCTCAGGACATACATGGAGGGGAGACTTGCGTCTAAAATACAGGGAGAGTCAGCTGGCTCCCGTACTAGCCTATGGACTCAAGTGTTCATTCATTCATTCGCTCAACACACGATTACATAACAATACTCACTCACTAAGAGTTTCCAAATTCTGGAGGGGTCAGGTAGAGAGAAAAAGATAGATGTTTCAATTCTGTTTACAAAAGTATGGCTTACCAAATTGCTGTAAGTCATAGTCAGCTTAAGAGAACAGAGAAAAGGTTTCCCTTAAATCTGAAAAAAACATTTTTTAAAAATCAGCAATATTTTATTATTTTTTTTTCTGAGGAAGAGTCACCCTGAGCTAACATCTGTTGCCAATCTTCCTCTTTCTGCTGAGGAAGATTTGCCGTGAGCTAACATCTGTGCCCATCTTCCTCTATTTTGTATGTGGGCCGCTGACGTGCGGTGTAGGTCCACGCCCGGGAACTGAACCCAGGCCGCCAAAGCAGAGCACACCAAACTTAACCACCAGGCCACGGGGCCGGCCCCATAAAAAAATCAGCAATATTTTAAAGAAAAGTCATAAAAATTATAATCATCTTTGTCAGCTCAGTTAGTGTCACGTAACCAACTCTTGATCTTGGTCTTTTGTTGGCAGTTTGAGGAAGTTGTCAGTTTCTCTGTTAGACTTCTGCTGTTTTTTTAAACAGCTCACTTTTATAACCTGAAAGTTTGTCAGAAACCTGCTTTCGAGAGTAAACGTCAGAGTCCTTTCCATGAATCTCTCTGAAGATGAAAACATTTGCAAAAGCATCAGAGTAAAACAATAACTGTCTTGAAATGCCAAAAGACTTAAAAATGACAATTGACAAAGAAACTTGGTTCTTTCTGTGACATACAACCCTTAAAGATAATAACTAGAATTATGACTGATAACAGATCAGAATTCTAGGAATGTTACATAATTATGAAAACACTTACAGCAATAACATTCACTCACACAGTATCATAGGTCCCTATGAAACAATGCTTAGTTATCCACTTGACTGTGGTGACAGTTAAAGATTTTCAGGCAATTGCAGAAAATTAAATAGCTGTAAGAAAACCCTTAGCACCTGTGATTAGAGACCTGATAAAAACAATATAGGAAATTTATTTTGGTAAAACATAAAATCCCTACGCTTCTGGTAGACTACTCAAAGAAAAACCTTTTATAGTCCCTTTACCAAGACCAGACTAGAAGTTCAAGAAAATTATCCTTTTAAGAGAGGGAAAAAAACAAATTCTAATTTTGCACCAGCTTACTTTTGATATTAAAACTTATTCACTCCATTAAATTTATTTTAATCTTAGTTTCCCTCCTAGTATTTTGGGACAAATTTATCTTTCTTAACAAAACAAACAAAAATGTTTCCATTTTTTATACCTTCTTTACTGAAAACATACATCTTACATCTTCCTTTCCTTGAACACAAAGATACATTTTTTAAGGTTTTGGTAGCTTTAATCACATATTAGAATTTTTAACCCTTAGAAACCTTAATTTTTAGTGAAAACTAAGCAAGCAATTATGAATTGTCTTTTACATTAGCATTCTGTGGCTTGACAAATTTATAAACACTTTTTATAATCTCTGGAAACATCTTACTTTATAGTACAATCTTTTATAAAATACAAGACACGTTTACCAATAGACCCAAAACACCTTTTAGTTTTTCTGTAATAAGAAGCCAAAAGTAGGTAAACTTATATTTAGTAATTAATGTCTAATATCTTATCTTAATTGAAAATGATCTAAATACTCAATGAATTTTTACCATTTAAATTAACCTAGCAAAAGTTCAAAGTTTCAAGTTACCAAACAGATTTGGGAAGTTATTTTAAGTACACATGTCACAAACTACAATTATTGCTAAAAATGTATCTATAAACTCTGTCATTTGTTCCCAACAATTATGTTTAAGATTATCCAAGAAAACTTCACGAGGTATTAGACAAAATCAGCTCTGTTATTTTAAGTTATTATTTTTGTTAACCAGTTTTCTGATGAAGAGAGCATCAGCTTATTTGACCAATAAATGTAGAATAAAGGCTGCATGTCTGCAGCAGAGCCACTGCCGATAACTCTGAGGACACGCCTATTTTGATCAAACCAACACGCTTAAACAAGCTTTCGTTTACCAAAGATTATTTCATATCATGTTAACTTGAAAGACATGTAAGTGCTTACTTTAAGTCAATTAAACAGCGCTCTTAATCGTGGCCATACCATCCGGAGGTAACACATCACACATGTATAACACACATGTAGACGCACATACACAGAGACTCCACAGCTATTGTTTTAAAACTTTAGGACGATGTACCACCCCTTTAAAAGTCTGTGCAAAGCATTTAACAAAGGCCCTCTTTTTAAGTGTACAAGTTAACCCTAGACCAATTTACCTGGGAGAGGGGCTTTTATTATCCATTTTTATTAGCACTTGACATTAGCCTCTAGTTTTTTTCTCATACAGTGTGGGCTCAGGCAACCCTATTGCCTTCCCTTTGGTAACCTTAATTAACACTGTCTGAAGAGCAGATTTATATGCTGTCTTACAATCAGGCACAAGAAACGTTCCCCTGTGAGACACAGTGTCTATCCCCACAATACAATCTGTAATACAGTCAGGCAAAAAGAGATACAAACACTTCACATAAAGCCTGTAAATATATCAATTTTTCTACAAAATTTCATCTGAATTGCATCAACTCTTATACCTCTAATCATAGCTTTCATTAGGACTTTATCAATAGGTCTTGGTCTTATAATTTTGGACAGAGGAAGCATTCCCAGTCAAACATTCTAAAGCACACTCAGGCAAAGTTGATATAACCTCTTTATATAAAATTAGCTGAAACATCCCAACCTTTATAATCTTATTAACACTTACTTTTACATTTTCTCAATTTAAGTGTAGCCTGAGTTAGGGTCTTTAAGGCTAGTTATTTTTTTGTTTGTTTGTTTTTCTTTTTAATTTTAAATTTCTTTTTAATTTTAAATTTCCAATTTAAACGGTCCATCGTCTGACCACATTGACGAGTAGATCTTAAAAGCGACTCATACCAATAAGCTTACCCATGGATGCAAGAGGCGTCCCCAAAAGAGATCCAAAAAATTCACTCCCAAAAATAGTCTAAGAAAGCAAAGGCCATCGTTGCACAACAAGCAATGAAGGTTGAGATGACAAAGGCCCCTAATGAAAGCAATTGGGACCCCTTATGACAAACTCCCCTGAGAGCTGACACAGCCAGACAAAGAGAGTGTCCCCAGCACCCCAGTCTACTCAACTGGCCGCCAAGATGGGTGCCGGTACACGCGTCTTCTGGATGGCGGAGACCAACGAGGTCGCAAAGCCAAGCTCTCAAGACACAGAACAAGGCAAAAGAAAAAAGCCTCATCTGACATGCACATTAACAGCTTGAGCTGAGCCTTGGGTCTCTTGGAACCAGAATATACCTAAGGGGGAGGTGCCATGGGGTTGGGGATCGTGTGTGCTTTACAGAGTACCTCGTCGTTGCACAGACATCTTCTTGACGTTGGCAGGGGGACCTGTGTCATCTACCCCGTTCTGTGACCAACTTATCCTTTCACGGGAGACTTCTTGAGGTGGCGAGCAACCTAATGGCTCTTAACTGCTCGACCTGTGCCCACCAAATTTGCAGCCTGTTGGCTTCCAAGATGCCCTTAGCAACAGCTTTCACCTCAAGTGCATATTCCCAGACAACAAGCTTATAGAGATGCCTGTGTCTTATGACAAATGACAAAAAAGACAGAGAGAAGGAAAAATACTATCTCTGGGAGGGAAAGGATCTACAACCAGTGAGTACTCAGCCAAATTTCCTAGAGGCACTGAGTCGAAGAAGCTAGCTTCGCCAATATTTTCTCCTGCTAATCTCAAGTTAGAAAAGGAAAAAACTCACCACTCTGGCTTCCACTGAGCCCTGCAGGTAGAGATGTGGGAGACTGATGTGGCAAGAACTCTTAACTCCTGCCTGCTCTTGTCAGGGGTCCAGGATCTCTCGGCTGCAGTAGTTCCAGCAGTGAGCAGCGTCCAGCCAGTGAAATTTTATCCCATCCTCATCACCACACTGTAGGAGAGGAAGACAAATCCTCTACCCACTCTGGGTGCTTCTGGCTGGGCTACGAATCAAATTGACATGAGACAGACTAACAGGAGAAAATCAAACAAAGCTTTAAAACATGTATACATCCGAGAGACCCAGGAAAAACCGGGTAACTCAGCCAGAATGGCTGAGGTTGCCAGCTTAAATAGCATCTTCAGCTACAGACAAAGGAGGATGCTGGTGGTAGTGGCTTGGGACTTCAAAGGGGAGGAAGGCAATTCACATGGAGATGGAAAAGCAAATGTTTCGTAAACAGAACTTTGACAAGGATCAGCTTAGCAAGGACCCTCACGGTCTACCGCTACCCAGAGTTATCTTTGGTGATGGCCCATCCTGGGAACAGGTCTTTTATCTCAAATACTTGTAGGCAGTTAGGGGGAAGGCCACAGTTTCTTTCAGAGTCTTTCATTCTTAAGAATAATCAAGCCAAGGCAAAGAGACACGTTTCAGGGTGGCCAATTCTGATCCCCCACAGTATTGTCAGTTAATGTAGTTGGCAGGTCAGCAAGCTTCTGGGCCACGTGGCCACCTCTGCTGACAAGAAGACCCGTACTAACAATTACGAGCTCCTTGAGACCATCGGTGAGGGCAGCTTCAGCAAGGTGAAGTTAGCCCGGCACATCCCAACTGGGACAGAGGTGGCCGTTCAAGTCATTCAGAAGAATCGACAGAGCTCCAGAATCAACAAACTTTTCCGTGAAGTCCACAGCCTGAAGGCCTTGGATCACCCTAATACTGTAAAATTAGTCGAGGTTTTGACACCGAGGAAACATCATTCCTCATTATGGAGCACGTTAGTGGAGGAGACAGGTTTGATTACTTGGAAAACCACCGCCCCATGACGGAGGAAGAGGCCCGAGGCAAACTGCGGCAGCTAGTTTCTGCTCTCCACTAGTGCCACCAGAAAGGGATCGTCCACCGGGACCCGAAGGTGGAGAACCTTCTTGTCGATGCTGAGCTTAAGGTAAAACTTACAGACTTCAGCCTCAGCAACGTGTTCCTCGGCCGTAAGCTGAGTATGTACTGGGGTAGCCCCGGTTGTACTGCCCCAGAAATCTTGCAGCGCCAAGACCACGATGGACCCCCCGTAGACGTCTGCAGCCAAGTTGTTGTCCTGTATGTGATGATCCCTGGGCGCCTGGCCTTCCTGGGAGACGACTTCTGTGCAGTGAAGCGGCGGGTACTGAGAGAGCGCTGCCTGCTCCCTAGGTTCTTTTCATTGGAATGCCAAAAACTCTTGAAAAAAATGATGACCCTTGACCCCAGTGAAAGGACTACTTTAAAAGATATGCTGTGTCTTCTGGGGGGTCTGGGGGGTGTGCAAAGGCCCAGGGCAGATGGGAGAGGTGAGGTGTGGGCGTCACGGCTGTGACAGCCTCGCTGTCTAAAGGACCGGGCTGCGTGTGTGCGTTCTCACATCCAGAAACAGGTCGCTGCCGTTAGCAAACTCAGGAATTGAGGCCGTGTTTACTCTCTCTCGTCAGTTATGATCGGCTGTTGGAACAGAGGCCTCCGGGGTTTATTAGCAACATTGTTTCCTGTCACAGAAGGCTCTGCTCAGCTCCTAGAGGACAGGAGAGCCCTGCACACCTGCGCTTCCTGTCTGCGCCTGTGCTCACTCTCTTGCTCAGCGGCTCTCAGTGGCTCCCCATTGCCCAGGGCCCGCCGCGCTCCAGGCATAAAAGGTGACGTGAGGCCCTGCCCACCTTTCCCCACCTGAGCCGTGCTCAGGCGGTAATGAAGCAGCAGTAATCCCGGGCACCGGCTCGTCTCCCGCACCTCTGCTCCTCCGCGCCTCCGCACATGCCGCTCCTCCTGCTCCTCTGTTCCCTGGTCTTTGAAACCTCAGCTCCCTCGTCCGTTTCTCCCTTGTGGCTGGATTTACTCACACAGCAGCCTTTGCCCACCCCACCTGCCTTCTTCCCGTGGATGCTCAATTTGGAGGAATCACGGTTGGTCCAGCAGGTCATGGCAACTGCTCCTCCCTCCCCTCGCCCACCTCGAGTGACTGGTCAGGGCAAGGACTCATTCTGGCCAGTGAGACATTAGAGGAAGTCTATGGAGGCTCTGTGAGAGGTTTTCCTTCCTGAAAAGACAGAGATGGGCGGGGAGGAAGGTGCCCCCTGTTTCCAGCTTGAGCACTGACTATGCAGATGTGATGGCTGGAGTGGCGGCAGCCACACTGTAATCATGAAGGAGTGACACTAACACTCTCTTAATGGTGGAGTGGAGAGGTGGGTGGCATCTGAGTCACTGATGACATTGTTGGGCCACCAGACCACCTCTGGACTTCCCATCTCCCACATCGTCTTTAAACATTAAACATCGGATGCCTTTGTAGTTTAAGCCACTGTTAGTAGAGTTTTCTGTTACTTCAGGCAAACACATATCTAACTGGTACAGCCTTCAAGTCTCAGTTAAAAATTCTGTCCTTAACCAGTTCCCCAGCAGACATGGGTCTCTGCCCCTGACCCCCACCCTTCACCCATGAAAACAGCCCGTGAGCCATGCTTCTCTGTCTGCCTGGCCGGCTCGTCCGTATTTGGTTTGTCAACACCTCGGGGGCCGGCCTCTGCCCTTTGTTCTCTGCGCACCCTGAGCCTGCACTCGGCGGGCCCTCAGACACCACAGGGACCTCGCCCCCTGACCGAGGCGAGAAGCCCCCAGCTGTCAAGGAGCCTTTGGGCTGACTTTGGCACGAGCACTGCTTCCGGCCCTCGGGGGCCTCGACAGCCTCTTCAGCTGGTGCGTCAGGTCCTTGTGAACAGCGCTTCCCAGCGGGCAGCTCTTGCTGCCTGGCTCCACACTTCGTCGCGACAGCCCAGTTACCTCCCTTCCCTGAGCCTCAACCTTGTCCTCTAAAATGAGGATTCATCTGGGTAACACGAGTGGCCCAGCCGGTAGCAGGCCCCCAGCAGGTATTGCTTGAGACCATTGGGATCTCCAGGTTTGACTGGAGTCTTGCAGTGTTATCTGGAAGTTCTTCCTTGAAGCTCGCCTAAATCCTAAATACCGTTGCTGTTCCAGAGTGCTCCATTTAGCCGGCTGGAAGGAACAGTCAGAATTCTTTTGATAGCCAGTGACGGAAAACCCAAAGTGGCTTAAACTAGCAAACAGGCAAAGCAGGAGAGAGTGGTTTATGTATCTAAGAAGTCTAAAGGCAGACGGCTTCTGTACCTGGGTGCTCGATGCCATCAGCGGGAATCGTCTCCCCCAGCCTCTTGGCTTGGCTTACTCCCCTCTGTGCTGGTGTCCTCCTCAGGGGGGCTTTCCGTTGATGAAAGCAAGATGGCCACCACCAGTCACAGGCTGGTCTCATCCCCCCTCAGCAGCCCAACGGAAATAGAACTTCTCTTCCCCCAGGGTTCCAACCCTACCTGCTCCCCGTTTCCTGGGTGGGAGATGGTGTGGTGCCTGGGAGAGCAGGGCCGGGGTCCAGCTGCCACGCTCCGCCGTAGCTGATTTCCTGGGGTGAGCCTGCTCCTTTGGGCTTCCCTCACCCACTGTTTTCGCCTTACAAAGGATTCATGGCCGCACTTCTTCCCGCCTCCGCCTCTTTCCCCAGCCCCACTTCCCCAGTACCAGAGAGGAGCGGGACTTCCTGTGGAAGACAGGATTTGGGGTCCACTCCCAGCTTCACGGCTTGCTTTTTCTGTCGCGGTATAATCACTGATTCAGTCCACAAATGTCCACTGAGCCCCTACTGTGCGCTCCTCTGAGTTTTCAGGCCTGTTAGTTGTTCCAGGCAGTGGGCGTCGCCCAGGAGCCCCCCAAAGGCGATGAGTTTTGTCTGGCGGCTGGCTTCCAGTGCCACTCTGCCCCTCGCTGTGTGGCCTGAGGGAATGCCTTCCCCTCTCTGGGCTTCTGCTTTCTCATCTGCGAAGCAAGGCGCTGGGAAGCTGAGGTCCTGGGACCCCGTCAGCTCTGACACTCTGTGGTTCGGTCTTAGAGCGTGTCTCCAGCTGTGAGGCAGCCTGTGAGCGCCATGGACAGTGACCACACTGCTCCAGAGGCGGGCTGGGCTGAGCCGAGTCCACAGTCACACCACTGCTTACCTGAATCCTTCCCCTTCGCGGCTGCTGAGGGCGCCCGGGGCAGAGGAGGATGTGGGGCTTCCGAGCCTGTGAGGACCCCGGGCTCTGAGTTTCTGTGAGCGTGCCCGATGCTGCTGCTGCTACAGAACATCCCTTTCGCGGTGTCTGACTCCCCAGCCCTCCCAGAGTCAGGTTGTGGACTCTGAAAGGGAAGTGCGGGGAGGCCACGGGGAGGGGAGGAGAGGAGGATGCAGAGGTTCCACGGGGCCCACCCACCGTCCGCCTCCCTCTCCTTCCCCTCTTCCTCGCCCCCCTCCCGGCTCTGTCACAGCTGAAATGGGTCGTGTCCCTGGAGGAGGAGAGACCCTGAGCTGTTGGGAGGGAGGGAGGGATCCCTCTGAGGCCTGCCCAGTGGGGAGGACTTCCTTCTTCTGGTCGAGCCTAGTTTCTCTTCATTCTTTGAACATCTGGGGACATGAATGACTCCCCTGGTCACCCTGTCACTCATTTGTCAGCTCACTCAGCGCTCATCGCCGTATTAATCCGTTTGTTCCCTCCTTTATTCAGCTCATGCTTTTTTTTTAAGCAAAGGGGGAGTTGTATTAGGAGGACACGGAGCCCCAGAAGAAACAGAGAATAGGCTAACCGGTCTGCCCAAAAGACCAGAGCCAGCGACTGGTCAGACAGGAGAAACCAAGCCAGCTACGCTCCTTCCCCCACCCTGGGGCCGCGTAGCCACTGGTCTCTGCTTCTCTTTGCGCGTCACCGGCCTCCCACCTGTTGAATCTGCTGCTTTCTCTCTGTTTCCACTGCCATGACCCTAGTCTAGAGGACTGTCCTTTTCGTCCCAGGAAAACCCAAACGGCCTCCGAATTTTTCTCCCCAAATCCACTCTTGCCCATTTCCAATCTGTTCTCCTCGCCGCGGCCAGAGTGACTTGTCACCAGTGGAGGATTTGTTCGGTGGTTTTGCTTTGCTCCTGGGATAAACACCAGAATGGTAAGCGTGGTGTCCATCCAGGTGACGACGCGTCCCCCTCAGTGCCCTGGCTGTGGCTCCTCCCTCACTGGGGGACTAGACAGCCCTGCTCCTTGTTGCTCTCAGGCATGGCAGAGGGGCTGAGGAACAGTGACAGAAACCTGAGCTCACACTTCAGGAACCGGTGTGGGCTTTCCCACGTCTCCTTCCGCGGCTGTGGCGATATTCCAGATAGAGACTGCCCTGGCAGCCTGCGTCCAGAGGGTGGGTGACATGGAGCAGAGCCGTGTGGACACGTAGCACGAGAGACAGACAAACCTGAGTGCAGGCCCTGAGATCTGGGGCGTCATTTGTGGTTCAGCATAACCCAGCGTCTCCCCGCTGGTACCCGTGCTCCAGGAGCTCTCGCTCATTGCCCGTCTCTCTGCTAGAGCCTTTCAGCGCTTACACGAGCCGCTCCGTCCCACCGTAGAACGTGGTCTGTTATTCCATCTCCTTGGAAAGTTCTTTATACCCTTTTCTGCCCAGTATATTTACTCACCAATGAGAGCTCATCTTAAATGTGAAGTACTCAGGAAAGGATTGCCTGATCTGTGTTCAAAGTACCTTGAAGTCACCTTCTTTGTCATTCATTAGATCTCTGTCACTAAACTATAAGTTCCGTGAAGTCACAGCCCAGGTGTTTAGCTCATGCTTTTTTGAGGCCCTGCTCCATCCTCACTGTGTGCCAGGGTCCGCGCCATGGGGCTGGAGGTAATAGGGGTACCTGGGTGTATAAGCCCTGTTCCCACAAACCTACCCCATGGTAGGGAGACGGACATGCAAGCAGCAGCATTTGAACCCACTGTGATTGCTCAAGCCCATATAAGAGTCTAAAAGTGTATATGAAAGAGGCCGGAGGGAAGGCAAGGGAGACTGCCTGGAGGAGGAGGCATCAGAGCGGGTTTTGAGGAGGTGTTGGAGTTGTCCAGGTGGGGAACTTGCTGGGGGGTGGGGTGGGGGGTCGCAGAGCCAGAAGCAGCGTGCCCAGAGTTTCCAGGGCTTGAAAGAGGGTGAGCCAGGAGGAGCTGGGACCAGAAGTGAACATCCGGCGTCTGACTCCTTCGGACACAAGCGTTCTTGTTTCCGCACCTTTGCAAGTGAAGAGTGGTGTGTGGTGTTTGCTTCCCGGAGTCTCCGGACAGTGATGATGACAGCAGGTTCCAGGCCCTTCCACACAATGGGCGGCAGGGGCAGTCTCTGATTGGGGGTCTGGCGGGCCATGTGTGGGCGCGTGCTGGTGCTTTGTTCCAGGACGAAGCTGCCAGAGACAGCTTTGTCTCCACTTGCTCACTGGAGACGTCGAGATGCCATAAGGTCTGTCCTTGTCTCCTAAGAACCCGCCACCGTTCTTTCCAGTAAATCAAGACTTCCTGCCCATGCAGCCCCTGCAGTCATTTGAAATTTGCATAAGGTGAATAAAATGGAAGAGAGATGGATCACCAAAGACACCATGTCACTGGATATAACGTCTCTCCATGTGATCTCGTTACCGCAATAACCTGCTGGTAGTGGGAAGAGATGGGACAAGTCCCGCTGCTTGGGGACTAGGGACTGTGGTCACTCAGCGGCCCCTGGCCTGGGGGAGGGGGGCATGTCCACACAGGACTGGGGTTTCAGGGCCCTGGTGGAAAGTGGCAGAAAAGCTTTCCTGGCCTCCCGGAAGGTGGGAAGGTGGGACGGTGGGCAGTGACGCTGGAAAGTCACTCTCCTTTGTGGCCCTGACTTTCTCGTTGTCACAATGGGAGTGAAGCGTGTCCCCTCACTGCCAACTTCACTGCTCTGAGGGAGATGCAGCAGGCGAAGAGTGTTTGGAAAAGACCACTGATTCCAAGGAATTGTCGTCGTTCCTGATGGCATTATTATTTTCATGTCAGTTGTGAGGTGGTCTCTGAGGGGCTCCCCGAAGTGGGGGACAGACACCCACAGAACCTGGGGCCAGAAACAAGTTCTCCGGGAGAAAGCTGACCTCTGTGGTGTGGCCGTCAGCAGGAGGGGACGTCAACCCCCGGGGGAGGAGGGAAGTGTGACCAAGGAGAGAAATAAAAGCTTATGTGCATACAAAAACCTGTACATTAATCTTCAAAACAGCTTTAATCATAGTAACCCAAAACGTGAAAGAACCCAAATGCTCACAACAGGTAAATGTTTCAACAAATTGTATTACATCCATATCATGGAATACTACTTGGCAAAACAAAGGAACAAACTATTGACAAACAACAACTTGAATGACTCTCAAGGGCATTAGGTGTGAAACAAAAAATTATGAGTGAAAATAAATCAATCTCAAAGAGGTTATATACTGTATAATTTTTATATAACATTCTTGAAATGGCAAAATTAAAGAGATGGAGAACAAAGCAGTGGTTGCTAGATATTGTGGTGGTTGGGGGGATGGGGAGGCAGCCCATGGCTATGGCTATAAAAGGGTAGCTTGAGGGATTCTTTTGATGGAATTGTTCTGTATCTTGATTGTGGTGGTAGTGACGGAATCTACACTTGTGATAAATTGCATAGAACTAAACACACACACATGTACAATGAATGCATGTAAAATTGATGAAATCTGAATAAGCTCAATGGATTGCATCAATACCAATTTCCTGGTTGTTATACTGTACTATAGTTATGAAAGATGTTACCACGGTGGGGAACTGGGTGAATGGTATGCAAATCTTTCTGTATTATTTCTTACAACTGAATGTAATGTCTCATTATAAAATGTCTGAAAATAAAAATTTTTTAAGAATCTTAAATATTGGTCACAATTATTCATAAATTTACAACAAGCATTATTTATACTAAGCAAAAGGTGCAAAAAGTCCAATTGTTCATCAATTGATGAGTAGATAAACAAAATGTGATATGTTATTTGGCAATAAAAATGAAGTACTGGTACATGCTAAAACATGTATGAAATTTGAAAACACCAAGCTAAGTGAAAGATACCAGTCACAAAAGACCACATATTGTATGATTCCATTTATATGAAATATCCAGGATAGGCAAATCTTTAAGAGACTGAAAGTAGATTAGTGGTTCTCTAGGGCTGCTACCAGTGGTGGTAGAGATGGGGAGTGACTGCCATTGGGTATGAGTTTTCTTTTTGGAGTGATAAAAAGTTCTAAAAGTAGATCATGGTGATAGTTGCACAAGTCTGAATATACTAAAAACCACTGAATTCACAGTTAATTCTAATGTATGTGATTTATATCTCAACAAAGCTGTTAAAAACACATAATGGATTAAAAGTAAAAGGATACAGGAATACACCATGCAAACATTAATTAGAAGAAATTATGTTATACAATGCTATACAAAATATACCTTATAGCAAAGAATATTACCAGAAATAAAGTAGAATATTACCTAGTGATAGAGGAATATATTTAACAGTAAGACTTAATAATCTAGCATTATTCACGTATTTTTACATGAAACAAAACTGATAGAACCAAAAGAATAGATAAGCCCATAATTATAGTTAGAGACTTCAACAATCTTCTCTTAGTGATAGTATAGAGAAATTCAATAACGATACTGAAGACCTAAAGAATTCTATTAAACAACTTTTCCTTTATGACATTTACAAAATGCTCCACTCAATATTTTTTTTCAAATGGATACAATCAAAAACATATTCTAGGCTACAAAACCAATATCAATAGTTTAAAAATAATTGAAATCTTACAAAGTATTTTCTCTGACTGAAATGCAATTAAACTAGAAATAAAAATCAAAAGATATCTAGAAACTCCTCACATATTTGGACATTAAATTACACACTTCCACATAAGCTAAATGTGAAGAAAGTAGTAAAGTTGACTCTAAAAATTTTTGAATTGAATTAAGTCAATAACCTGTACATTAACAGTAAATAGAGGAAATTTTAGAGTACTATATTACTGAGTTAGAAATAAAGAAGTTTCAAGTTAATAATCTAAGCTTCCACTTTAAGAAATTAGAAAAAAACAAAGCAAGTTAAACTCAGTTCAAGGAGAAGGAAAGGAATAGTAAAGATAAGACTAGAAAGCAATGAAATTGAAAGTAGAAAAATAATAGAGAAAAATCAATAAAACTAAAACGTTGTTCTTTGAAGAGATCAGTAAAATTGATGAACATCTTACTATACAAATCAAAGAAAGAGAATAAAAATTACATCAGAAATGAATGAGGACTTGTCATTAAAGAAAATACAGATATTTCAATAATAATAAAGGAATATTATAAACAACAAACTTTATGCCAGTAAAGCTGAAAACTTAGATGAAATGGAAAAATTTCTTGAAAGGCATATATTACAAAAACTCACTTTTGTAGAAAAGTGTACAAAAGGTA
This sequence comes from Ceratotherium simum simum, assembly GCF_057802395.1. Taxonomy (NCBI): domain Eukaryota; kingdom Metazoa; phylum Chordata; class Mammalia; order Perissodactyla; family Rhinocerotidae; genus Ceratotherium; species Ceratotherium simum. Next base: position 84,683,279 of record NC_141904.1, on the reverse strand, counting down.
CATATATAGTCATATCTATTTTAGAAATAAAATTCACAGTAGAAACATTACAATGAAGAAAATTCCAGGCCCAAATGACTACAGTGAAGTCTACCACACATTTTAAGAAATAATACCAATTATATCCAAACTCTTTTAGAAAATAAAAGAAGGAAGTACTTACCAGCTAATTTTACAAGGCTACTATTACTCTTATATCAAAGCTGGACGATAACATTGAAGAACAATAAACCTATAGACAAATATCCTCTATGAAAATAGATGTACAAATCCTAATCAAATTATTAGCAAATTTAATCCACCAGCATATAACAAGTATAATTCATCATGGTCAAGTGGAATGCAAGATTGGTTCAACTTTTGAAAATCAAATAGTGTGGTTCACTACATCAACAAACTAAAAAAGTAAAACCATGTGACCGTCTCAATAGATTCAGAAAAAACACTTCACAAAATTCAACATCTATTTATAATAAAAAAAAAGTCTCAGCAAACAGGTAAAAGAATTTATTCAACCTCATAAAGGGCATCTCTGAAAAAGGTACAGCTAATATAATTCTAATATCATTCTTAAAGATGAATAACTGAGTGCTTTCCCCTTAAGATCAGGAAGAAATTGCCAGTGCAACAAAGCAAGAAAAAATTTTAAAAAGACATACTGATGTTAAAGGAAGGAATAAAACTGTCTCTGTTTTCAGAGGACATGATTGTTTATGTAGAAAATCTCTATAAATCTACAAAATGCTAGTAGATTTCATAAATGAATTTATTAAGATCTCTGGTTAGAAGGTAAACATATAAAAATCAATTATATTTCTATATCCTAGCAATGAACAATTGAAATTTTTAATAAAGTACCATTTACAATATCATCAAAAATAATTGAAATAGGGATAAATGTAATAAAATATGTGAAAGTTTTTTATATGTTTCAAACTTCAAAGCATAGATAAGAGAAATCATATCTAAATAAATAGAGAGATATGCCATGTTCATTTATAGGAAGACTCAACATGGTTATGATGTCAATTTTCCCCAAATTGGTCTAAAAATTCAGTATAATTCTTGTGAAAATTACAGCAAACTTTTTGTGGAAATTGAAAAGATGATTCTAAAATTCATGTGGATATATAAAGTACCTAGAAAAACCAATATAATTTTTTAAAAGAACTCAATTGGATGATTTATGCTAGTTGATTTTAGACTATCAAGCTACAGTCATAAAAATGATGTGGTGTTGCTGACTTGATATACACACAGATAAATGGAACAGAATAGACAGCCCAGAAACAAATCCACAAATATATGACCAATTGACTTTCAACTAAGGGTTCAAGGTAATTGAACAAAGAAAGAATATCCTTTCAACAAATGGTGCTGGAACCACTGGATATCTTAATACAAAAATACAAAAAAGGAAAAGAAAAATATCTCAACTCATACTACACACCATACACAAATATTAACTCAAAATGGATCACAGACATGAATGTAAAACCAAAATGTTTAAACCTCTAGAAGAACATGAGAGAAAATCTGTGCAACTTTGGGTTAGTGAAAGATTTCTTAGATAAGAGAAAAAGCATGAATCATTAAGAAAATTAAATGACAAGCCATGGACTGGGAGAAAAGATTTCCAATGCACATATTTTAAAAAGAAATGTATCTACAATATAGAAAAAATTTTCACAACTCAACTCAATAATAAGAAAACAGATGACTTAATAAAAATAGGCAAAAAGTTATTGAACACTTCACTGATGAGGAGATACAGAAAACAAGAACACGAGAAGACGCTCAATATCACTGATCTTTAGGGAAATGCAAATTAAAATGAGATGCCACTATCCACTTAGAAGAATGACTAATTAGAATATCACACTGAGAACTAATACACCTATATTAAAATAGTTATTATTTAAAAAACTGAAAATTGCAAGTCTGGCTAGGCTAAACCTTCTCTTTTCCACACAACTGTCATGGCCTCCATCTCCCCATTTAGACTCTTACTTCCCATCATCCTTCACAAGGTGACAAAAGCAAATCTAATGATGCCACTTTACTGCTTAAAACCCTTAAATGGTTTCCCAAAGTCCAAAATATCTTACAAGGTTCAGTGGTCTGCTGTGGTCCCCGTCCACCTCTTTCATTCTTTAAAAACAATTTAAATAATCTAGTACATGACAGTTAAACAGTATCCAGACTGTCTATTTATTTACTGAAATACTTAATGAAGGGAAAAGACAAGGATCTGGACTCTGAAGATCAGAGTTCAAATCCAGACTCAGGGACTCATCAGAAGTGTAACCTCCTGCAGGATAATTTATCTACTAGGCATTTAATCTATAAACTCATGCTAATTACCCCCTGCCAGTGGGGGTAATTTTAAAATCTAATTTAATTCTGGTTTTTGTAAGAATTAAAGACATCATGCATATGAAAGCATTTTCTCTCTGTGTAGATAACATGCCTAAAGACAACTGAACAGATTATAGATTTCTTGAAAAGCATTTCAGTCCTGAGGTTACACTTTGTCTTATTAGGATTTTATGGGCAACCAAATCTCATCAGAACTGATTTACACAGCATCTCCTAGAGGTGATTACTTCATCAGATAAGCGAGACCTATGGCCCTGGATGTGAGCTGTAATAGTCATACACAGACAACCGGGGAAAATATGCTTCTGCTTTTCTTTCTTTTAGATAGCTTGGTTGGGCAAGGTCCCTGCATTACCAGTTTTTGGTGATGGAACAAATGTAATTCCAGCAACTCATGTTCTTGATCTAGCAGGGTAAGCATTCTCCCAGAGATACGTCTTTCCTAGAATTAATTCATTAATGTGTTTGTTTATAAGTGAACATTTATTGAGCACTTTCCAAGTGCTAAGACCTTTACATAAATGATTGTATTTGTTCTTCACAACCACCCTATGCAGAAGGTACTGTTATTATCTCCATTTTGCATCTGATGAAATAGTGTCCACCATCTAAAAGCTCCACACTTCTAGGGCCAGCCCAGTGGTGTAGTGGTTAAGTTTGCCCTCTCTGCTTCAGCAGCCCGGGGTTTGTGGGTGCGGATCCCATGCACTGCTCATCAAGCCATGCTGCGGCAGCCTCCCATGTATAAAATGGAGGAATATGGGCACGGATGTTAGCTCAGTGACAATCTCCCTCACCAAAAAAGCAAATAAAATTTACAAAAGCTCCACACTTCCGATGACAAGTTCAGGTTCATCTTTTAGGAAGTTTATCAGCTTTAGCAGAATAGCATGTCTTCAAATTTTGGAAAAGAATTTGTTATGTGCATTCTATATATTATATAAGGACCTAGTTTCTTATTCCTTTGTCCTAAATGAAATTGATATGTCCAGCCCACCAACTTAAATTCCAGAAATCAGATGGCGAACTCTAAATCTGAAGCATTTTTTGGCAGTTGTAGGTAAAGTTAATGCATCTTTTTCATGCTCACAGAGTATCCCAACTCCATGTTCCAGATGAGTCCAGAGACCCTTTCTCCTTCTTTGCAGACCCTGACTCAAACACTAGGCCAAAGAGATGGTTCTCTTTATTTGTGGTCATCAGCTCTACATGTCGGGTTCCTGGGGCTCCATTCTACCACCCCCTGGCTCATCCCCTGGGAGGGAGCATTGTCAGCACTTGCCTTCTCTGAGATTCTAGGTTCCTTCTTCCTCTCATCCACTGGCCACTAGTAAATTAGTTACAATACCAGGCAGATCTACAGATTTACTAGGAAACAATGAAGCTTAAGCTTCAGGACCCTTCCCTTGCATAGGTCTCTTCCAAGGCCCTAAACTTAATTTTTGTTATTTTTCTTAAAGAAGGATCCCCTAAATTGTATAAGCTTCAGACTCCACAGAAAACCTAGATCTGCTCCAACCAACATTTACACCGGACATGGGGGGCTAAAATGCACCCTTGTTTTCTGCAGAGATTTTACATTACTACGTTATCAGGTTTTAAGGATGTGAAAGAATCTTTCACATTATTAAACAAAATACTTAGCTTTGGTCCTTCACATCTTACTTTCAAACAGATAAATTAGAGAGTTCAATTATTCCCATTACAGAAGGACTCAGGGCCCCTTTCACTAGCATTTTTCCTACATATTTCTTAGAAGATTGTCAAATATTTAACAAAGAAAGACACTAAAAGATGAAGTGTTCTGAGAAATAAATATAAAATAAATGAGAAATGGACATTTAGATGTGTGCATTTGTTTACTTTCATTTTGCTGAAAAGGAAGCTAACATGGAGGTAGAGTTGACAGTCATCATGATAGACTTCTATTCACTGTAGTTTCTCTCTGGAATTCTTTCATTTGTATTCAAATCTCTGCTCTGCCTCTTGCTAGCTGTGTGAATTTGGGTAAGTTGCTTAAGCTCCCTGTGTCTGATTTTCTCATTTGTAAGATGGGGATAATAACAGTACCTACCTGATAGGGTGGTTGTGAAAATTTAATGGGATAACACCTGCCAAGCCCTTAGCACAATCCCCACACTGAGTTAAGTGCTCAGAAATGTTGGCTATCATTATTAATCCCAGGTAGGAAATCTCAGGCCCAGTCCCTGCACCAGTCTCTTAAGAAAGCCACAGCTTCTCCAAATCTGTGTCTTACTTTGTGAAACACCTACCGCAACGCACTGTTGGGAGACTTAAATGAGTCTCTGCGTGGAACAGACTTCATAAACTTGATAAATAAATGACAAACAATAGGATATATTGGAGTATATAAGGAAGCCATTTGTTTTAAAAGTAATTCGGCCTGATCTTGTTTTTCCAAAAGGGCCTGACGTGGCCTGTTGAGCATGCAGTGTACATCAGCTTTAAATATTTACTATGTCCCAAAGACAAGAATGATGCCTCTAAAGATAGGGATGTAACCTCCCCCATATCCGCATTTCCTTTAAGATAAGCATCTCTCCTTAAACTAAGGATTAATTCCTGACTTGCTGTGCTCACCTTGTGACCACTTACCTTGTGACCACTGACCTGCTGTGTTCACTGATTTGCTGTGCCAGCAAAGCAATCTCGTGACTATTATAAAAGGGACATTCCTATCATATGTGATGTATGCTCTTTGTTCCAAGATGGTATATAACCACTCTGTACACCCCACTTCTTTGGTGCCCTTCCTTCCTTGGAAAAGGAAGGCCCTGGGCTAGTCCTCAGATCTGGCTCATAATAAACTCACCCCAATTTTGCTTTATAGATTGATTATGGATTATTTGTGTTGACAAACTCAAGTCCTGTTGGAGGTCAGGTTTTCTTGGCAGTATGCTAGACGAATCTGGAGCCAGATGGATCTGGCTTCAAATCCTGGTCCTTCTGCTCTCCCAGTAACTCTTCCACCAAGAAATGTCACTTAACTCTTGACCAGCTTCCTCATCTGTAGAGTGCGGCTCGTCATCCCAACTCTGCTTGCTGAAGAAGCACCAAAGCACTAAAGGACCAAACACCATGCCTGGCCCACAGGGGTGGTGGTCAGGGACTTCAGTTTACCATCTCTCTTTTGCTTTTTCCCTCCAGTGATGCTTTTCCCTGTTGGTCTGCAGAGCGATACAGAACATAAAATAGATCATGTGCCAAAGTTTTATTACCTGGTTGCTGTGGACGAGTCTGTTCATACCCTGGAAGACTTTGTCAAGGTACAGCTGTTTTACCCCATACTTGATGACATTTCTTAAATTGTTTTACCCCCCAAACTATAATTACTGAATCAGGGGTGCTAACAAGACTGGGAACTCCTAAAATAGAATATCCTTAAAACCAAACTACCTGCATTTGCAGGATAAGTGTTGGGAAATTACAAGCAAAATGGCCTTTCTCCAGTATACGCACAGAGGGGAGCAGGAAAGACCAGTGTAGGGCTCAGATGCACACACTGGGACCCTTGCCCCAAGTATTGATATGGTCAGGTTCGCCAGACCTACTGGTGGCTTCCGGGAACTCTAGGCCTGTGAGGGCTCCCTCTCCAGTCCAGGCTGCTCTGGCTAAAGCTACCTGTCACTTGTAGCCCAGCTAGCCCCTTGAGTGCAGCTTTCTTCTGCCCTTCCCCTGGCCACTTGGTTTGGTAACATTTTCACATAACAATAACACCCACTACCACCAAATCCTCAAGTGGAAGGACTCTCCAGGAGGAGTGCCCTGTTTATCCTGTGACTTCCCGAGCTCTGGCACATGGTTATACTTCCCTGTCCTCCCCCAGCCCTATGACAGATGTGCACCGGGATTGGCTGTGGGTCCTGACCCTTGGCAGGGGCTCTCCACATTCACATTATCCTTGAGTTCATTTCATGCCAATATGTATTGGGTGGAGGAACCCGTCTAGGCTGTAGTGGGTCCCTGCCAGGATGCTCTTGGGAAGATTCATCACCTGCTCCTTCAGGAACTCATCCGAGGCATCCAGGGCACAAATGAATTCTGGGGAGAGGAAGAAGCTCCTGAGTTAACACAATGACAGTGGAGCTAACTAGCAGGTGCTGGTGGATGAGCCACTGCTCAACCAAAACCTCTAGTTATCAGCTGGAACACCTCATATTGTTACTGAACCAAGTGGGCTCACCTCCTGGTGAGTTAAATAAGACTCTACACCAGTGGACATTGTCTCACAAAGTAAAGTGTATTTGCAGCAAATAGGAGGCCATGAGGAATCATTTCCAAAATCACAGCATCCCCAAACAAAGGGAACCAGGAACTTTTATTTCGGTTGGGGAATGAATATTCAAAAGGGAGAGGTGGGTATTGGCTTGCACAGGCTCAGCTGGAAAACATGCTTCCACATAATGAGGCTGAAGTTCCTCCTGGAGAGATCTTTGCATTAGAAATAAGGCAAAGGTCATGGGCATAGCTCTTGTGGTGAGGTTTGGTCAGTTTCAGGATGGCTCGTGGTTACATCTCCCTTGAGGTTCTTGCTTGGTCAGTTTCAAGATGGCTGGTGGTTACATCTCCTTAACATACAAAAGGAAAAGAAACAACTTGGAAAAAACGGTTAACTGCTTCCAAATCCACCCTTGAATTTCTCAAGGCACCTAGTCAGTGACAAATCCTCCCTCTAGTTTTATCCTGCTCCTCATTCTTGAGGGCACAGGTCGAAGGTCTGTCTTCTATAACTGCTTCCTGCTGAGCATGGGCATTGTCATAAGGACCAGGAGAGGAGCAAAATTTCCAGCTAATCTCAAATAGGTTTGTGCGTCACCAGAAGCATAGCCCCAAGTTGTTTGTAACAACCATCTGTAATTTTATAGCCTCAATGTGTTTAGGATCTGGGCATACTTGCCCTTCCCCCTCTGGATTCCATCAGCTCTTTATAGTCTAGACAATGGGTTGCCCATTTGATGGACCTAGTCCTGCTGCCCAGGAACATGCAACCTCCTTGGAAGCATACTGTGCCTAAATGGTATGGGGTTGGTTAGGATCCAAGACAGAGCCTGGGGTGGATAGCCAGTCATTACTTATCTGAACAAGTAGGCAGGGAGAAAACTCATAGGACTTACACCTGCATAGCTCATAGAGTGATTTTCTTCTTAGGTGAATGGCTTAGAAAGCAGAGGAGAAACAACCCAAAAGTTTTAACAACCACCAAGTACACAATTGTTTTTTTTTTTTTTTTTTTTAAAGATTTTATTTATTTTATTTTTTCCCCCCAAAGCCCCAGTGGATAGTTGTATATCGTAGCTGCACATCCTTCTAGTTGCTGTACGTGGGACTCGGCCTCAGGATGAACGGAGAAGCGGTGCCTTGATGCGCACCTGGGATCCGAACCGGGCCACCAGCATCGCAGCGGCGACTTAACCACCAAGCCACAGGGCCGGCCCCACAATTGTTTTTAAACTATTACAAAAACAAATTTTAGTGACTGTGAGGTAGCTACAGGTCACCTGCTTACCTTTCTTCTCCAAAACATTTTCTTAGTACAACTGGCTTGTGAATGTCTGATCCTGGCTCATATTTACTGTTTGTTCCCTTGCTTTTAACAGAACAGATGACTTTTCCTCAGCCATGAGGAGAGTAGCTAACAGGCTTTGAATGTCTTCCCAGGGTGGAGTATGGGTGGAGAAGATTCCTTTATCAGGTTTATGAATTCCTCTGGGTCAGCCCTCAATCCTTTAGTGTGTTCCTTCCAACTATACAGATCAGAGGTGACAAGGGGATGTGCACATTAATAAGTCTCCCCTCACTATCTAGCACCTGTCTTAGGGGATATATCCCAGGTTTGTAACTGGTTTCCAATCTAGTTGTACTATCTGGAAGAGGAGGGTGAAGGGTCTTTGGTTGTTGGAGAGTCCAATTCTCTGTAGAGGGATTGCTCCGGGGGATAGTAAAGGGTTTGGCCCTGTTACAGCCTGCAGAGTCTCTCAGGGCTTACCAGCTGGTCCGAAGCTGGAGTATGGGAGCGAGGTGGACTCTGAGGAGGACTTCCCTCAGTCCCATGGTTCCTGATTTGGAGGAGCAGGTCCTCCTCTCCTCATCAGAGACATAGTGCCATGAAGCACTGGGCATAAGGGATTTCTTCCCATTTAACCTTTAGGGTCTCCTTTTCTGGCCATTTTCCCCCATCTTCCAGTGAATATTGTGGCCAGGCTGTGTTACATAAAAAGATCATCTGCTCTCGGGTCAATGGGGAATACCCAAAGACCTTCCAATTCTGGAGGATGCAGCCCAACAGGCTCTCCACCAGGATGGAGCTTGCTTCCACCATATTCTAGTGCCTTCTCTTATGGTCTGTTTCCAACATCCTGGGAGCTACTTGTAACAGTTAGTGGTGACAAAGATGCTACAAGGTTGTGCCCAGAGGAGGTTTAGCATCCTAATAGCCTGAAACTAGACCCAGGCCACGTAACTAAATCCTTAAAGGGAAAATAAAATGGGTGGACACTGGATTTTACCCAGCCACCACTGATACGGAGGGCGAGGAAAAAAAAACCCTAGGAGTCCACAAAAGCCAGACTGTGGAAGAACAAGACTGATGTTGAACGTCCTTGACAAAAATGCTATGTCGAGCATCCTCGACAAAAATGCTATGTCAAGCATCCTTGACAAAAACACACAGACACAAACAAACAACAGGTTTAGCAACTCCAGAGGGGTTTAACCCCATCCAAGGGGACCCCTCCTCTGATCACAGGCACAACACAAAGACAGACTCAGTGACCTCAGGGGGCCTCAAACCCCTGCCTCATCACTCCTGATGAGATTCAATCTCCAGAGCAGATTTGACCCCTAGACAGACTCAGTGCACTCCAGATGAGATTCAATCTCCAGATGGGGTTTGACCCCTGACTAGTCACCAGGGACTGCTTCCGTTTTGCCAAAACCAAGCATCGGCCCTTGCAAAGTGGCCGGGTCATGCAATCCTTCCACACAGGGGGGACTCTCACTCCCTTGAGCCAGGCTACCTCCGGGTAAGGACTCAAACCCAGAAGCCAGGCCCCAACAAACAGGCTTTGTGAGACAACTTAAGAAAATAACTCTTATAGTCATGCCGTGGGGTTGGTGCCACTCCCCTCCACAGAGAGATCCTCCAAGCAAAGTGCTCAGTGCAGCCGCTGGGTCTCTCACTAGCAAAGTGCTCAGTGCAGCCGCTGGGTCTCTCAATGGGGCAGCAATGTCAAGCCAGCAGCACAGGCACCACGAAGGGGGTATGTCCCGTCTGGGTCACCAATTTTGTTACCAAATCAAATGGGCTTGCCTCCTGGTGAGTTAAATAAGACTCTACACCCGTGGAAGTTGTCTCACAAAGTAAAGTGTATTTGCAGCAAATAGGAGGCCATGAGGAATCATTTCCAGAGTGAAAACAAAGGGAAGGAGGAACTTTCATTTCAGTTGGGGAATGAATATTCAAAAGGGAGAGGTGGGTATTTGCTTGCACAGGCTCAGCTGGAGAACATGCTTCCACATAATGAGGCCTAAGCTCCTCCTGGAGAGATCTCTGCATTAGAAATAAGGCAAAGGTCATGGGCATAGCTCTTGTGGTGAGGCTTGGTCAGTTTTAGGATAGCTGGTGGTTACATCTCCTTGAGGTTCTCACTTGGTCAGTTTCAGGAGGGTTAGTGATTACATCTCCTTAACATAAAAAGGAAAAGAAACAACTTGAACAAACAGTCAATTGCTTGAAACCCACCTTTGAGTTTCTCAAGGCACCTAGTCGGTGACAGAACTTCATGGCTGATATGCAATGCCTACCAATTTTCTAAAAATTTTCTAAAATTCTGATTTCCCTAATTATAACCATTCACATTAGTCCTCTTGGAGTCAGCAAGTAAACTTCTTAACTCTTACCTGGAGTAGACAGAGAATCCAAGTGCTCCTGGGCTCCTGCTTACTAGCCAAGCCCAGAGATCTTGGGCAAGTTATCTCATCTCTCCAGACTTCACTTATTGCCTCTCTAAAATACTGATTCACTCTCAGATTCAACAAGGATTTCTTGAATCTTCATCATGTGCTAGCCACTGGGTTAGATACTAGCAACATATGGGTGAACCAGCAGAAATGATCCCTCCCCTCGTGAAGCTTAGATTCTAATTGCAGGGAGGAGGATCAAAACAAAACAGAAGTAAACAGGCAAAATTTTTGGAAAGGGTAGGGATCAGCATAGTATCTATTTCCTAGGGTTATTTTGGGAATTAAGTGAGATAATACCTGCCAAGGCCTCAGTGCTAAAGCTGGCCCCCAGCCCACGCATTGACAGGAAATGTACGGCTGATGAGATAATGCCCACCGAGCTTTCATTTTTTGTCTCGGGAAAGCATTCTCTCCAAAACCAAAAATTGCCCATAAACTCACGGGGGCCATATAGGGCTGTGGCTGAGAGCATGGGTGGGCTCTGAAGTCTGAGAGGATTGGGTTGAAATCACAGCTCTGCACAGATTTCACAGATCCTGGGCAAATGTGTAACTTCTCCCAGACTCAGCTTCCTCGTCTATAAAATGGGAACAATAATAACAGCACAGAGGGCTTTTATGAGTATTTAATGAAATGATGTGTGTAAAGCATTTAGCATTAGTGCCTAATGCATAGTAAGCTCTGGGTAGTTTACCTTATAAATTATAAAATCAGCATAGTCCGATCGCTCTCCAAACACACCTGGGATATACACTTTTAAGAATCTCTCTGGATTCCCTTAATCTATTCCTCCTACTTCACATCCTGTAACACAAGTTTTCTTAAAAGCGTTCTGGCACCTCCTCTTCCCTCTCAAACCACTGTATCCAATGCCTGGAGGACCCCGCTCTCCTTCGGCCTTCTCCATCGCTCCGCCGCGGCACCGTCTCTGTGACCCGCGGGGTGATGCATTGCTGTCGTAAAACAAAGCCTGTCAGTAACGGCAACACACTCAGGATGAATTACACGAGTGCTATGAGTGAGTGTGGACACTTTAAAAATATATTTGTGTGAACCTTTCAGAAGCTGTGCAACCGTGCCCAGGTTAAACTCCCTTGATGATGCGCTAGTGTACACCTGCGAGTTGTGTCTGAGTGTGCATCACACACACACAGCCTTCCCTTCCCCTCCCTGCAGAGTTCCTCTGCACGCTCCAAAATCCCAAAGACAAACAAGCCAAGAATCAGAGATCTACCAACACCCCAGGAAACAAAGACCCACGGGGGTCCGTCCTTCAACCCCTCATTTTTATAATCTGTCCTGTTCAGGTGACTTGAAAGCAGACTTTGCTGACATAAGGAGAAACACCAGCTTAAATCAAATGCCATACATCAGTCCCTCTGTTTAATGCAGACACCTTTAAAATCAGGGACGCCAAGACATTTTTCCGGCGAGCAAAGGGCCACTAGATTTATCTCGTGTTGCTGTTTTGTTGGTTCATGGGTGGCTTTAGAGGAGAAAAACCCCTGCCCACTGCAGTCAACATAAAATCCACCCTCCCCAGCCTCGGGGGCCACAGCAGGCCCACCACCTGCTCTGCCTGGCACCCAGTTTGGGCTCAGCGGGCATCAGGCCGTCTCACAAGCAAGATTTCAGCATCGACATGGAAAAAGACATCGGGAGAGAAGAAACACACAACTAGATTGTAAACAAACAGGAAACCTCATCAACATTTACTCTGGTGGGCAGGGCCTGATCAGGGGTCTGTGCCTCCTGCCGCAGGAGTGCAGGCCTTGAGGCTTTGAATTGATACACGAGAGCAAGAGAAATGGAGCCCAATGATGTGAGCAGCCTGATGTGAACTCCTGCCGAGACACACCTACCAGGGAAACTGGCATCCCCTCGTCTACTTCACGCCACTCAGAAGCAGATTTCCTCTAAAGGAGGGGAGAGGGGCGTAATGACTAGGCTGCTACTACCCCTGTTCTATTTCTCCATCCAGGGCAGAGCACACCCTTTGACCTGGCAATTCTCCTTCCAAGAATTCATCAAGATACAGGATAAGGATAATCACTAATATACTGCTATTAATAACAAAAACTTGAAAGTAACCTAAAATATCCATTAATAGGAGTAAATAAGTTATGAAATGCTATGTAGCTATTTTACAAAGTTTATACAGATCTATACGGATTAATATGGAATGGCATAACATTTTAGTAAAAAAGGCAAAATATTATATATATAGGATCCCACTGACACACGTATGGATGCATTTGCATGTGTATATATTTATTTATAGATGACAGCAGTCTGGAAGAAAGTGCATCAAACTGTTTCCAGTGTTTATTTCAGGCAGGTGGGATTAGGGGTACTTCATACTTTTTTCTCCATATTTTGTGTTACCCAGTTTTCCTTTTAAAAAAATGAACATTTCTAACCTGAAACAAAGTTTATTCCTTTCTTTGGGAAAATAAGAAAGGAAAACAAACATTGGAGTAAATGTAGCGCCTTTTCCAGGCATAACAAAGCTCAGGGAAGGTGACTGGAGTCCCAGTTTGGCCAGGGCAAGCCTGACTTTGGGTTACCAGATAGACAGGGACGACGTCTTAACAGCTCTGCAAATTCATCGCCAAGATGTCTGCCGATAATGAACGACCACCGAGGGCATCTGCAGTTCAGAAGTGGATGGGAGAAGTCAATGTGCAAAGCTAATAGAGTAGACCCTTTCTGTGGTTCCTGTAAAGCTCCCCAATCCACAGGGGGAGGTGCCACCTCCCTCTACCCCTAAACCACCATGTTGATTCCGTTGAGGGTGGACCCCTGCCACCTGACTCAAGATGGGCCAGTCAACTTCCTTCTTCTGGAGGTTTGGAATTTGTTACAGAGAGAGAAAATCAATTGGTCTTATTGGCTGAATTGCATCCCCCGCAAATTCATATGTTGAAGTCCTAACCCCCAGTACCTCAGAATGTGATCTTATTTGGAAATGGGGTCACTGCAGATGTAATTAGTTAAGATGAGATCATCAGGGTGGGCCCTAATGCAATATGACTAGAGGCTTTATAAAAAGGGAAATTTGGACACAGACCACACACAGGGAGAACGCCACGTCAGAATGAAGTCACAGATCAGGGTGACGTTTCTACAGACCAAGGAACACAAAAGTTGCCAGCAAACCACCAGAAGCCAGTAGAGAGGCACGGAACAGATTCTCCCTCACAGCTTCAGAAAGAACCAACCCTATGGACACCTTGATTTAGGACTTCTAGCCTCCAGAACTGTGAGACGATAAATTTCTGTTGTTTAAGCCACCCAGTTTGTGGTACTTCATTACAGCAGTCCTAGCAAGCCAATACAATTGGTCTCTGTAGACGTCTAGAACTGTGATGTGAAAGCTCCAGGGATGGGGGCAGGAGGGTACATGTGGCCAGTGGGAGAGTCGGTCAGCTGAACCCTAGAAGGTCCACGGGCAGAAGCAGATACGAGAGGTACAGAACTCCCGAATGCTTTCTAGGCCGCTCTGGTCCCTTCCTGAGGTTTTGGTTCCCATGTACCTAAATTGGATCCCACCATTCTGCTTGAGCTGGTTCCAGGGAGGTCTGTTTTAGTCGAGCATTTATAAATTCTGATCTCCAGTCCCACACTGATGGGAACAGAGCAGACCCACCAGCACACAGTAGAATCCAATAAAAGTCTGTTGAATGAGAGAATCCGATTGAAAATATGCAAATGAATTTATCTGAGACAAACTGGTCAGTAGACACAAATCCAAGAAAAGGATGGTTGATTTAAAATCCACAGGGACCTCTAGGCAGAACGAGTCCTTTTCTAGAAATAGGAAGGGGAGAAGGAGGCAGTATTTCACGGCAAAACCAGATAACACCAGACAAAGTACTTTGATTTGGCTCTGAATCTAAGGGCAGAATGAAATGGAGCTAACCGGTTCTTTTGCTCTGCCTAGTGGCCTTTGATGAAAGTCATCCCCTCCCTGCTCCTCTGCATTCCAACTACATGATTTTGGTGGAACTTCCAAGGACACTACCCACCCACTTCACCCTGGTGGTGGTTACCTGGCCAGGCTGGGCCAGTCATAAGTCCCACGCCTCCCTTCCCTGGCCATAGTGAAGTGATTATTTCAGGAAAGATCTATGACCCAAGTCTGGCCAATCAGAATCTTTCCCTGAGATTTTATGAATTATAATGTCATAAGCTCATGGTTACCTCTTTTGGAATTACGGGGTCACAGAAAGAGAAGGAGGGACAAGGGGAGAGAAAGCAGACAGACAGATACCTGATGGCTGTGAACTTCCTGAATCCTGGCATCCCTAGGCCAGTAACACAACAGCTTTTTCTGTGATTTGTTTAGAACAGAAAATAAACCTCCCCTTTGCTTAAGTTAGTGCAAGTTGGGTTTCTGTCACTTACAACCCAAAGAGTCCTGATCCATATAGAGGATATAAGACTTCACTTATGCCAAGAATGATGGACACTGCCCATACCCCAAGACAGCCGAGCAAACTGTCCCCTCTGGGAAGCCTCAGAGTGGAGGACACTCCTCTCCTGTGGTGGCTGACACCACACAGGTCGGCCCCTCTACCTTGACTGTGGCTATCAGCAGAATGGGCAGTGGATCTACAAACAGCCAGCCAGTCATGGCCTAGAAGGCAGTCTTGTCTGAGAGCCCTGCCCAACAAGAGCGCTCCAGTGGATGGCTGCAGGCTGACCAAACCCGTCTCCCTTTTAAAGCGTTTGAGCCCAAAAGCTGCAGAGAGAGAGGATGTCAGTAGATAGTGGCTGGGATAGTAACAACAGAGACAGACAAGAGCTGAGCCACGATAACAGAGGGCGCTGGGGTTGAGCAGAAGACACAAGCCCCTGACCAAGCAACTTCTAGAATTGCTGTTGAGAGAAACAATACAGCACAGCAGCCACTAGAGCAGGCTTGGGCTCAAACCTAGACAACTCCACTTCCAGATGTGTGCCTCAAATTATGTAACCTCTCTGAGCCTCAGTTTCCTCATTTGTATAATGGGAGACAAATACTGACTTCAAAGGGTTGTCATGAGAATTAGATGAAATAATGGTGTATGATAAAGGAAGCATCTCACGTCAGTGAGAAAAAGATGGAGTGTTCAATGAATGGTGTTGGGATAACAGAGAAAGATGCTCATTCACATGAGAAATGTCCACCATAACTGTGCTAAGATGCCAGTTTTTACCTACCTTATTGGCAAAAATGCAAAGGCTGGATAACCCATTGTTCGGTGGGGACAGATATATGGCTGCAGGCTGTATAAACAGATGTCACCATAATGCAGGGCACTTTGGCATTGTCTACCAAAATTACAGAGGCACGTACCCCTTGACGTGGAAATTATACTTCTAGGCATTTATCCTACAGATACATTTGTAATGGAAAATGACCTCTAGGCAAGGTTTTTCGTGGAAGCATTATTTGTATTTGCAAACAAATGGAAACAAATTTCAATGGCTTTTAATAGAAGACTATAACAAATTATGCTCATCCAAACAATGAATGGGATATAAGGCTGTCTTCCCCAAAATAAACCAAAATAAATGGGTTCTTTTATGTTCTGATCTGGAAAGGACCACAAGTTATACTATACTGTTAAGTGAAAATGCTGGGTATGGAACAGGGGTGCAGAATGCTTTCATTTGTGTTTAGAAAAACAAAAACAGAAACGAGATAAAGAATATAGGTATTTGCTTATGTGTGCATAAAATATCTCCGCAAGGATACACAAAAATCATTAACAGCATTGCTGTCCAGGGGACAGGAATATCCATTTATGCTCTTCTGAATTGTGACTCTATTATCTATTCAAAAAATGAAATTTACAAAAGAAACAAAACTAAAGGAGGTGATGGATGTTCAGCTCTTAGCACAGGGCCTGGAAAGTGATAAGCTCTCGGTAACTTAGCGGCTTTTGTTATGATTCTTTATCATTATAACTGTCCCGGGAGCCCTTCTCAGACACTAGAACTCCCGCTGTGTTCTCAGTGACGGCCCTGGCATCATGGGACCCGGCTGGATGTTCCTACATTCCTCACACTCCATCCTTAAGCTAACCTGCTCCCAACCATCCCCTTCCCCCTTCTCCACCCTAAGATCACCTGAGGAAGGCTCTGCATCACTCTATTCCTTGCAACCTGAAGGAGGCTTCCAGCTATGAAAGGTCAATTTAGGGTTGTTGACAAGCACAAGACAATGAAATGCAAACCCCTGGGTTCTTTGTCACCCAAACCCACCTCAACCCCCCTCTAGGGCCCTGAATGACAAGCTCCTTTCTCTTGGTGTTACCTCCGCCAGCACACCAGTCATCCTCTGTGCCAGCTGGATGTCCTCAGGGAAGTCCTGGCAAGTCACGGGGTGGAGCAAGAGCTCCGCTTGCCCCACTCTCCAGCCCGGGGTCCACGTTCCGCGAGGTGGAAAACGCTGCTTGCAAGGAGGAGGTGGGTTTCCGGGTGGAGAAAAGGACGCGTGGATCACTTACTGCTGCTTTACCCCTGTGGATCCCCAGGGCTCCACACTTACAGCGTCGGCCATCAGGCTCACATCAGGAAAATGTATTCAAGGGCACTTTGTAACCTTAAAACGCTGTGCCTTCGCAAGGTGTTATTACTGTAAACCCCTACAGAACAGAATGTATCTTACACGTCTCCTGCATCCCTTGCAGCATGTAGCACGGTGCTGAGTACAGAGCAGTTCCTCAGTAAACGCCACTTGGTTGAATGAAAGCCCAGAGAGAGTCAGTTATGCATGTTATGGGCCAGTAGGCAGATCCAAAGATCTTTACAACGTTAAATCCGGCTAGAACATTCAAATAAGCAGTTTCCACGTCTTATTAGGAAAATGTTACATACTTTATGTCTACCCACTAATTCACAGGCTTGTATGAGATAGAAATAGGAAAGAAAAAATTGTAAATATAGTTTCACCTTAAATCTAATGTCATTCTCCAATTCACACCTAATCCCTTGCTTTCCCTTTATAACCAGCTTCTTGAAGGAGTTGTCTTCACTATCTTACTCCCACTCACCTTTCAAACCACTCCCAGTTGGTTTCCACCCCCACCAATCCCCTGAAATTACCCTCATCAAGGTCATCAACCCATTTGTCACCAAATCCAATGGACATTTCCAGAACCTGTCTCTTTTAGCCACTCAGCAACAGGCTATTTCTAACCCTCCTCATCCTCCATTATGTTAAATTCTTTCACTTAAAAATGAAGTACAAGAATTTGAGGATCTCCTTACTCCACTCTTTTACAGATGGTCTCTAAATACCTTTTTTTTTTTTTTTTTTTTTGGTGAGGAAGATTAGCTCTGAGCTAACATTTGTTGCCAATCCTCCTCTTTTTGCTGAGGAACATCGGCCCTGGGCTAACATCTGTGCCCATCTTCCTCTACTTTATATGTGGGACGCCTGCCACAGCATGGCCTGATAAGCAGTGTGTAGGACTGCCCCCAGAATCCGAAGCGGCAAACCCCAGGCCACTGAAGTGGATCATGCAAACTTAACCACTATGCCACCGGGCTGGCCCTCTAAATACCTTCTTCTTCCTCTTCATCCTCTTCTTCACCCTCTTCTGTACAGCGCTGCCTGGTACAACTGCTTTCCTTGTCTTTATCCTGAGATGACGATGATGCTTCTGTTCCTTCTACCATAACTGAAGAAATTGCACTGACAGATGTCTGACTGGCCATCTCACTTTCCTTGTCAAATCTGAGTCTTTTTACCTCACGCCCCTCAGCTTCCACAGCATCTTCATCTGCGTGTTTAGTGTTTACAGGGCTCGCTGAGGAACCTTCTGATTCAGATGTTGGAGAGTCACTGTAAATGTTTTTGTAAAGTGTCATTAATAAGATAGTTTTCTTCACCTTCTACATTCTCTTTTTTAAGGTCTAAATTTTTAAATTGTCTTTCATTGTCAAAGTTAAATTATAACATCTGGGCAAAGAAAAACACAAGAGAATCATTTTGAGGAAACCTCAACTGCTTGATGAATAATTCCAATAGGAACTAGTCAACAAGTTATACGACCTTTCTGTTCAAATCTCCAGTAAGTTAAATGTTCTCTCATAATAAAACTATAAGTCTTCCATATGGACATAGTCTTTAAGTCTTTCCCTTAATGTGATGCAGAAAATTTGAGATGGAATATAAATACAAGGTTTCCTTTTATAATCTACATTTACAAAATTTCAACTCCTTTACTAAATAGCTTTTTTTCTCTTCAAGTGACTTTCAAAAACAAGAAGTAAAATGCATCACGACTACTTTCCTTTCTTAAGACTCTACTATAAACAGGATCTCCCCAAATTAGCATTTGTAAGCCTTTTCTATGCCCATCTTCAGCATATGGTGATGCTGCAAACAGAAGCCATAGCTCCTATAACCACAATAAAACCTTATTATATCCCTCAAAAAATTTGAAATTGTAAATTGTAAATGAGTGCTGAAAACCATCAATAAATGTCAACACTTTATGAAATGTGAAAACATTTTTTGTTTTTAAATATAAATCACATACAAACCTGTGATTTTTGTCCTCATTTTGCTATAACTTTGAGTCTTTGCTGTCTGTACTCTCTGGCAAGCTATTTGTTGTCATGGGGACTGACAAAGAAACCTTTGGTCAATTAAGTGGCCTAGGTGTTCCAGGCCCATTTATATTAGACCTATAGTAAGATAAGTGAACATCATTTTCCCATTTTTGTAAAAAGTCATCCCTCCCGGGGCCGGCCCAGTGGCGTAGTGGATAAGTTCGTGTGCTCCGCTTCGGTGGCCCAGGGTTGGGGGGTTCAGATCCCTGGTGCAGACCTACACACTGCTCATCAAGCCACGCTGTGGTGGTGTTCCACATACAAATAGAGAAAGATTGGCACAGATGTTAGCTCAGGGACAATTTTCCTCACAAAAAAAAAAAAAGAAGAAAAAAAGTCATCCCTCCCAAGGTTTATTTCTATGAAGCAGCACGTAAGTTTTTGCTGAAATTTTGACTTTCAGATCCATGGGTTACCAAATTAACTAGTTCTGTTTGGTATGTCGTATATCCTCCTTAAAATGCCAATTTTTAAAAAAGTATATTGAACCTGCTACTCAAAATTAGGAAACTGCAAATTCTTTGGATATTAAAAATCAATAATCTCACCTCTCTGTATAACTTGGTGAATTTCCAGGAAACATAACAGCATTCATTCGATTTAAATTATTAGAATTGTTTTTCCCAGGAGAAAAGATAAAACATTGTTACGGATGGTTTACTTCTTTAATTTTGACTAACATCACACTCTACAAGATCTTCTGTAAGATCTCAGTGTCACAGAACCAAACAAAATGATTTCTTCTGAGAAATAACATAATTATGAAATTATTTTACTATCTCATTTAACAACACAGGTATATTCTTGAAAGAGTTTTAAAATGATTTCACTGTTATTGTCTATGAAATCAGAGATATTTTAACCTTAAACTAAGCGTTTCTAAACAGGGGGCAACACCTTCCTCACAACCACCCTCCCCGCTCTGCATCCCCACGGGACATTTGGCAATGTCTGAGGACATTTTCAGGGGAGAGAGGGACACTACTGGCATCCAGTGGATAGAGGCAGGGACACTGCTGAACCTCCTGTAATTCTTTCCAGGACGTCCACTCATGAAAAAAATGTCAACAGTGGCAAGGACTGTGCCCTGAACTGACATCTTCACTGGCTGCATAAACCTTGACAACTGGAAATACTTTTCCATCCTAAAGAGGAATGTCAGCAAGCAGCTATTCCCAACCTAGGAGTTATGCCCTAGAGATGCCCTGGAAAGGTAGGAAGGATGGGATCCCAGGGCCCTGAGGTGCCACCACAGTCCATAAATCCAACAACGTTAAGACTATAGTAAATCACCGATCTCTTTAATCCAAATCCCTTTACTACAAAAACACATAAGTCATCTTCTAAGTAACACTCTCCTTTGGGGACTGGACAGTAGACTCACAAGTAAATATAAATGTCATCATGTTTAATTACATATAAAAGACCTACAACCTATTTTAAGACTAATATATTAGAAATGCTGTAATAATTAGAATGTACGAAATAGGAAAATCTCTATACTTACTCTGAAGAAGGATCACCACAGCTAACAACCATTCCATTCTGCAATAACAAAAATTGGTGATTTAATATAAGGAAAAGTACTACAACATCAAGTTTAATCATTTGTTTTTAATTTCTCTGGGCGCCCCGTTGCTTAGTGATTAAGTGCGGCAGCGCTCCGCTGCTGGCGGCCAGCGTTAGGATCCCGGGCGTGCACCGTACGCTAACACTTCTCCAGCCATGCTGAGGCCATGTCCCACGTACAGCAACTAGAAGGATGTGCAACTACGACATACAACTATTTACTGGGGCTTTGGGAAAAGAAATAAATAAATAAAATTAATTTCTCAAAATCACCCTCAGAGGTTAAGTTTCCATTTATTCCAATTTTACTAAGGAAAGAAAATAAATGGTTAAAAATGAAAACTTCCAATCAAACAACAAAAACCAAAACAATAACAAAAGATAAAAATCTAATATCCTACTAAATCATTTATTTTTTTCCACTCTAGTTAATTTGAAGCCCTGACATTATATGTTATATGTAATAGAGCAGAACCATGCTCTTTTATTTTAGATAGAATCACCCCAAGATATTTAGAGACTGAAGTATTTAGGCCGAGTATAATGAAGTCCTTCATAAAGCAATACCCAATCCAAGGCTTGATGTGTAGCAACATAAACCCCAAGGAAAGAGACTCAAATCTCTTTTATAATATAATCTTCCTGGTAATAACTTTATTAATAGTCAGTAGTCACTGAAAGTTTACTATGAGCCAGAGTAAGTACTTTACATTTAATCATCCTCACAGCCCTATTATTATCCACATTTTACAGATGAGAAAACTGAGACGTAGGTTAAGTAACTGGTCCATGGTCAGACTAACATATGAAATACTGAAGCCCTGATTTGAAGGCAGGAAGGCCACTCCTAAATATGACTACTGTGGCACTGCCTCTTCATCCAAAGACCAGCCAAACCATGTACAATTTATTTACAATTCCTGACCTGAAAAAGATAAGTACTGATGAACCATCTCAGAATTTCCACTGCCCTTCAGAAATCTCTCATTAAATTGAGGGCATGGGAGCTCCACAAAACATAGTAATCCAGCAAGGCCCTAAGAGCTATGTAAATCACTAAGTAATGGTTAGGATTCCTGCTCCAAGGGTAAAATACATTAATTTGAATTAGAACCTTAAAATGAACATTGGACTATGTGTTTTAGGATCAATCACTAACTGGAAAGGAATTAGTAACCCATTGGTCCAATCTTGGTTTCCCACAGGGCTCCTTCATTCGCTCTTCTATTCCCAGACAAGTACAATTTCTTACTTTTCATTACCTCAAATACCTTGGAAGTCTTTGTCTATCACGTTGTTTCCCTTTGAGTCCAGAGTGCCCTTTCCCTTATTACTAACTTTATCCCCCCCACTCACAAAAAACCTCAATGCTTCCCTCATTCTTAAATCTTGACTCTGTATCTTTCTCGATATCTAAGTTAAATGCTTTGCATCGGTGATTTTCCCAAAGTTGTGTCCCTCTGAATTCCAGAACTGGAATAAATTCCATTTAGTTAACAAGTTTGCAAAACACTCTATTCAAGTTAAAATGTCAATTATAAAACTTCATAGAACCTTTAATATGTTGATGTACACACGAATTTCCAAGAAACAAGCCTGCCTTTACTTTTCACAAACTTAATTGATTGCAAAGCCCTCTTTCCACCCCTCCTATTAAGAATTTCTCTCTGAAACTTAGAACACAACTTGGACAATCATTTAGGAAAAACTTCAGGCAGACTGAGAAACCTATTTCTAAAGAAAAAGAATGCCTGAAACATAGATCTTACTCAGTGTTCCTTTTCTGACAATCTATTATGCTACAGTTTAATATATATAATTCCAATGATAAAAATAAATACCTTTTCTACTCCCTCTGAGAAATCTGTCTTGTTCCTGTATGGTTCCTCCTTGGATCTGTTTGCAATTCCACACGCATCGTTGCTGAGAACAAAAGAGATACAAAGCAAAAGAATATAATTTTATATGTTGAGCTCATTAATTATATCAAGAGAATTGGGAACATTATTACACTTGCTATTTAAAGCTTTTATCTAGTCACCCATGTGTTAAGTTACAAAAGAAACTGCTACAATAGGGACTGAATGGATGACTCAAGGTAAAAATGGGCAAGACAGTAAGCACACCTGTCTTTTTATTTAACAA